>NC_041386.1:97278195-97318749 GCF_002162155.2 Triticum dicoccoides
GTAAGGGGGATCGGGGACGGGACGGGAGAAGATAGGGTTTGAGCGTCGGCAGGCCATATAGGCCAGGGGCGCAGTTGGGCCGATGGGCCGGCCGACTGGGTTGTGGCCCAGCAGGGAGGGGGAGGACTTTTCCTTTTGCTTTTGTTTTCCCTTTCTTTTTCTCTTTTTTTTTACTGTTTTCTATTAATTTGTTTTGTTAGAAAGGAGACTTGCCACATAATTCAAGCACATTATTTCTAGGAGACACAAAAAGTTCGAGGCCAAAGGAGTTGTCTAACCATTTTTCGAAATAGAAAATGCCAGATTTAAAAGTTGTTGGACCATTAAATAAAATTTCAGGGACACTTTGGGAATCCAAAAGAGGTTGGTTCCAACATGACAATTACTCAGTGATTATTTACCACACTTTGAACATTTTAGTTTTCATGTTTGGCAAATTTGAATTTTTGACTTTGAATTTGAGTTTGAACATGAACAATGATTTGGATCAAGTGAGGATTAGCAACAGTAGTGTGATGACATGGCACCATCAACAGGGGATTACTTTAGCATGACACTGGGGGTGTTACACCTAGGCCCCCTTTGTGGCACGCCCTAGGCAGCCTCCCCTCCCCCCTCCACCTATACATATGAGAGGATGGGAGGGGGCAACACACACCACGATTCCAAGCCATGTACGGTGCCCCCTCTCCCTCTAGTTCCTCCTCCGTCCACATCGGTTGTGCTTAGCGAAGTCCTGTGGAAAAGTTTCACCACCACCATCACTACGCCATCGTGCTGCCGGAACTCATCTACTACTTCACCCCTCTTGCTGGATCAAGAAGACGAGGACGTCATCGAGCTGAACATGTGCTGAACGCGAAGGTGGCGTGCATTCGGTGCTTGATTGGTACGAATCGTGAAGGTGTACGACTACATCAACCACGTTGATAAACGCTTCCGCTTAGCGATCTACAATGGTATGTAGATGCTCTTCCCCTCTCGTAGCTATGCATCTCCATGGATAGATCTTGTGTGTGCGTAGAATTTTTTTTGTTTTTCATGCAACGTTCCCCAACACCACATTGATAAATGCTTCCGCTTAGCGATCTACAAGGGTATGTAGATGCTTTCCCCCTCTCGTAGCTATGCATCTCCATGAATAGATCTTGCCTGTGCGTAGAATTTTTTTGTTTTCTATGCAACGTTTCCCAACAAGGTCGTCTTACAAATTGCCTCACCGCCAATCACGGAATTGTCACACCTGGGACGGACTGGGGGCAACTTTGTTAGTTATTTTTTGTAGAACATGCACGAGTGTGCATGTAGTATATTGATAGAAGAAAGGGATGAAGGGCCCTCCGCCAGGGTTTACAACAATTACATCGTAAGTTGTTGCCACAACCCTGACCACCCACACTCTAACAGACTATTCGCTATCATCCCACGTCGACATCCTGCCAAAGGAGTCTAAGTCCCCTTCGAGAAGTCCCGTAGTTCTCCATGTTCTCGCCTCATGATCGATGTTCTTGATCACCTGCCTAGTGGAAGGCGGAGCACCGTCGAAGACCACGTCGTTTCTATGCTTCCAAAGCTCCCAGAGAGTGAGCGTGATTATAGCTTTCAAATCCTTTGGAGAGCAGGTGCCGCATTGCCTCATCGTGCACCACTCTACTAACTCATTTGCCAATCCCAGAGCTTGGTCAAGTCTTCCGAGCGCAGTACAAATCCGAGCCCACACAATCCTCGAGGGCACGCAGTTGAGTAGAATGTGTCGTATGGACTCGGTGTGTTGGTCACACAGCGGGCAAGACGGCTGATGTGGGAGGCCTCTCTGGGCCAGTCTATCAGAAGTCCAACAATGGTTCCGCATTGCGAGCCAGGTGAAAAAGCGGCATTGGAGCGGAGCTCTATGCTTCCACACCGTATCTGCGTACGGTATAACCTCTCTTCCCATGAACTTGGTCATGTAAGCCGATTTCGCCGAGTAAGTGCCATTTGCTTCCCATGCCCATCTGATTCTATCTCTTGCGTCACGTGTTAGGTTCACCACATCTAACCTTTGCCAGAGCTCGTGGTACTCGTTCATGGCCTGAAGGGCATGCTCGGGTCCGACATCCCTAGCCCAAGCGTTCCCATGCATGGCTCGCTCCACCGTCCGTGTGTTTCTGATTCTCGGTGCTACCATGTCATAGACGACCGGTGCGAGATCCTCGACTCTATATCCATCAATCCAACGATCCTCCCAAAACAGGGCCTCCTCGCCCTTGCCAACATCCACGAACGTAGCAGCCTGATATATGGCTTTCGCCTCGTCGGAGGTGGGTAAGTTGAATTCCCTCCATGGTTATTGTTGGTCCATTTTTTGCAACCAAAGCCACCGAGCTAGCAAAGCACGATTGAGCCACCGTAGATTCGGAATGCCGAGGCCGCCTGCCCATTTGGGCGCACACACTTGTTCCCAAGCCATCGAACATTTACCTCCGTTGGCCTCCTTCTCAGTGCACCACATGAAGTCTCTACAAAATTTTTCCAAGGCCTTCAGAATCTTAGCCGGTAGTTCCATGGCCATTAGAGTATGAATGGGGATGGCGCATAGGACCGAGGTTATGAGCAGAAGGTGCCCACTCTTGTGTAGCGACTTGCCGCGCCAGGTTGGCAATTTGTTGGCGAGTTGGTCTACCAGATATTGGTATTGGGCGGCATACTGCTTGCGAATGGGGAGAGGCAGCCCTAGATACTTGCACTGGGATGGGCCGATCGTGCACCCCCAATGCATTCTGTGTCATGGCCACTTGCTCCAAGGAGCATCTGATGGGTATTGCCGCGCTCTTGCGGAAGTTGACTCGGAGCCCGGATGCCTCCCCGAAGGCCTCCAAAATTTCCGCGCAAGCATTGAGCTCCGCCGCTCTGGGTTTGATGAAAAGCATAACGTCATCCGTGTAGATGGACATCCGCTGATGGAGGCCTCTGTTTGCCAACGGCTCAAAGATGCCCAACAACATGACTACTTACATGCCTTGGCGAGCAACATCGCGGCTTTGCTTTCATGACCGAAGGAATTCACTAACCCAAATTGTCCACATCACGTCAATCGACCGCCAGGAGGAGATATGAACCAAAGAACCAGGAACGAGAAGAGATGACAAAGGAAAAAACATGTACTGCCACTAGTAGTTCAGTTGACACTTGACACATGACCGAAGACAACAGTAAGAGCAACAAAAGCATGCCAACCACACACACTAGTACATAATTTATCGCGCGTATGAGCATACGGCGGGGCTAATGGCAGACACGACGCGACATCATGGTGGAGTGGTCGATCGGATCCAGCGACAGAGCGGGGGGCAGCCAATGTGCAGTGCCACTGCCATGCCATGCAGCCAAAACCTGAGGTCGGCCCCCTGTTCACGATCGCCGGCGGTGATCGAGTGACCGACTAACTGGCACACACCCACCTACCTAACGGAGAAGTTGACGGGACAAGCAAAAGCGGGAAACGGCTATACACTAGTGCTCCATGCACATGCCACGCACGGCTAGCTGCCGTACATGATGACGAAGCACGGGAGCACGGCCCGGGGGTTGAACACCAGCAGCTCGCCGTCGTCCTCCCCCCCTCGTCCGCCGCCGCCCGGCGGCACGGGCACCATGGAGTCGTAGCCCACCTTGTCGCCGTCCCCGTCTCCGTCGCCGCCGCGAACGACGCGCCCCGCCACGACACGGCACACCAGCATGGCGCGGCGCACCTGCAGGAACGCGAACTCGCGCTCCACCTCGTCGGGCAGCGACGCGTGCGCGGCCCACCCGGAGGAGTAGGTGGCGATGCCGTCCACGTCCGCCTGCTTCCCGGCGAACCCGTGCCGGAGGATGGTGCAGGTGCAGCAGTAGGGGCTCCCGCACACGCCGGCGCCCAGGGAGCAGAGCATGGTGGCGCAGTGGAACCGCAGCCGCTCGTTGCCGTCCGCGATGCACCGCTCCTCCACCACCGCGCCGCTGGCGCCCGCACAGCGGCGGGCGGCGCGGGCGCGGACGAGGTCCCGGTACTCCTCGAAGCGGGAGAGCGCCCGCGGGTTGTGGTGGATCCTGAGGATGCGCCTGACGGCCGGAGGATCGCCGGTGCCTGCTGCGGGCAGCCCCCACCCGGCGAGGAAGATCATGCGGATGATGTTCATGCTGGAGTCGAGGTGGGTGAGCTCCGACAGGGAGTGCTTCATCGCCTGGTGGAGCTCCAGCTGCTGCGGCTTGCTCAGCACCTCGCCGCACACCTTGCAAGGGTACAGGTCCCCGCGGGCGGCGAACGACCTGGACAGCTGCCTGGTCGCCAGCGGCGAGCACGGCACGAGGGGGGTGACGCTGAGCGACTGCGGAGACATCGGGGACAGGAACGGCGACGCGCACGGCGAGGACGGCGTGGACAGCACCACGGACGCCTGACGCTGCGTCACGGACTGGGCAAGCGGCGACGACACGGTGGTCGTGACAGTCTCCTCCTCCTCTCCGGCGGGAACAGCATTCTTGGGTCCACCGGAGGAGAAGATGCGGTGTATGTAGCAGCGGAGGCTGGTGGCGAGAGACGAGACGTGCCTGGCCCTGCGCCTGGCGCCGGCCCTCTCTTCAACACCGGTAGAGGACGACACAGCCGGGGAGAAGGCGAGCGGCGATATCTTCCTCCTCTTGCTGCTGATGCCGGCAGCGCCAGCGTCGTCCTCCTCGTGCTGCTGCGACGCAGAGCCCGGCGAGAAGCAGCAGCCGGCGTGGCCAACGTGGAGGAACATGACAAAGAAGAGCGACAGGAACCCGCGCAGCAGCGAGCTGCACCTAGCACCGCCCGCCATCCCCGATCGCCGGCAGCTCAGGCTCCGATCAGATCACGCTCATGATCACGCAACGCAACGAGAAGACTCGGGCTCGAGGATGGAGGGCAGGAAGGTGAGGGCGGGGGTGGAAAGGGGAGGGAAAAGTGCGGGCGCTTAAAAGAGGAGAAGGGAACGTGGGCTCTGTGCATGTGTGTGTGTGTGGCTGTGTTGGCAAAGGACGGGAGGAAGGAGAAAGGCGATCGATCCGGGGACAGCAACAGGGTGTCCGGGCGGGTACGCGCACGAATCAGTAGATTACTGGAGTAGTGGAGTACCTAGGATGCAGATGCACCGCAGCTAAGCTAAGCTGCGCAATTATGCATCACGCAAAGCGGTACAGTGTTACACTGAGCTGGTACAAGTGATGGTGCTCGCCCGCTGTACTCTTCCCAGCATAGCAGCCAGGGCCATGCTCATGCCTCATTACAGCGGGGAGATGGGAGATAGCGATGCAGGAATCGCAGGGACAAGGATGGCCGAAGCCGACGTGCTACCGATCGACGATCAGCTCGAGTCCGATCAGATGATTCAGATCAGATCGGAGTCGTCGGTGCACTGGACGCGATTGGAGATGTGTCGTGTAGGTTCCGTTGGAGCTATCATTGTTCATCGGCCTGATCTGGGCTCCTGTGATCCGGTCCCGGTGTCTCCTCCTCCTCTCTCTCCATCTCCATAATGCACCATCGCGTCTCCCCTCGTCCCGTCTCGCTCCACTGTTATTATTATTGCTCGTCTACAGGAGGCGAGGTTAGAAAAATAATACCCAACAGCAACGGCTCGTCGTCAGCGGCGAGCGCGGCGGTCCTGCACCTGCCGACTGCCGTGCTGCAGCTAAACCCCAAACAAAGGGGGGGACTTGCCTGCTCCCTTTCCATGCTTCTATTCATGCTCCCGCATACGTGGCTTGATTTGATTGAAAGAAAATAAGGCCCGGCCCCATCCTTTGAAAATCAGAGGGGGAGACGATTAGATTAAAAAAGAAAAAGGGAAAAGAGTAGCCGTAGGATGAAGTGGGAGCATGGAGAGGGAGCAGTCAAACTGGATCCCAAACAAAGCATACGGGGCAACGGACGGTACAGAGACAGAGTACAGGGGACGGGACAAGATACGGCCTGTTCCTCCTGCCTCGCTCCGGAACAAACGGCGAAACGTGCAGCGCCAGAGCCTCTGGCCGTGCGGCGCGGTGCAGATCCCTCTGCTCCGCCGCGGCTCCGTGTCCCCCTTCACCGCCGAACGAAGCTCTGCACGAACGGCACAACCAGCCGGATTTTTAGGCCGGGGAGATAAGATGGACGTTACTGCCGGTCACCACGCCGCTTGTGGGCATAATGGCGGCTCCATGTGTGTGTTCCTGAGGCGTCAAACGCGGCCAAAACAGATGGGAGGCCGCGTCCAGGGCTGCATAATCATCTGCTTCCAGGTTCAGCGTACTCGAGTGAATGGAATCCAAGACGTTGCAGCCTGCAAAGCAATGCGAACACCTCAAACCTGCGTCTAACACAAGAAACGAATGATGCTGGGCACAAAGACAGTCAGTCAGACAGACCGGAGCTCTCGAGATTCGGCGCCATCACGGTGTCCTGGTGGTGGGGCTACGTAGTGCCGTTAACATATTCCTGGTACTACTAAATGGGATTTTTTGTGTGTTAAACAAAAGGAAAGAACACTTCAGCACATGCATGCAACAGTCCAAGGAGACCAATCGAGTGTGGTTCCAGGACCGAATCGACACAAAAGTTAGCAGGCAAACCAAAGAATCCAAGAATCTTGTTTATCATCTTACAGTTCACAGGGACTTACTAAATGGACAATTGTTCAACTCCAGCTCCAAGGCATCCACCAAGATGATAAAGATCAAAGTACATGACGGAATTAAGTAGGCTCAACAGGCAGGCCCACGACAATGCATATGCATACATACCATCAGGTAATTTATGATTCTTCTCGCAAAAAAAGAAGGTAATTTATGATTCGGTGATATTACACCGACCACACAAACTTAGTTGATAATTCAGAACACTACATTTCAACTCCATAAATGCCATGACGAACACTACATTAAAACTGCTCAGGTCGTACATCGAAACTCAGAAGAGTTTCCAGCTAATATAATGGGCTATGTGCACCAGGCAAGTATACAAAATTGGGAGTTGAACAACAAGGTCCAGCACTGAAGCAAAGATTAGCATACCCTGCCTAGCTTTTTATGTGGATAAAAACCAAAAATGCCATGACGACCATTCAGTATTTGCCAAGGACAATCATATGCTCAAACTGGTCTAAAAATAACAAAAAACTAATAAGCTACCATGTGCATACAAGCTTGTGGCTATCTATTTATTTGTATCATTCTAAGCGCTATGACAAATTTTCTTGACACAGCCACTCTGCCAAATAAACTGTGCCGATGTTCCACAAGAAATGTACTTGCTGTATGCATATGCTGTTGCAAGTACTGTTTGGGTGCCAGGTTTAATATATTAAATACAGCATTAAATATGAACGAAAGCTGCCTTGTGGGTTCAGTGTACTTCAGTAGTGATGTTACACAATGACCAGCCCCAGTTTCATTCATTTGTACCATACAACATTCCAAAAATAAGCATCCTGACAAAAACCATAAATTATTGCCCATACTTGAATTTCAGCAATTCAACATGAAATTCAAAAGATTATGTAGATGATCGAGCATGCTTGACCAACAGTCGAATTTGCACTAGTAAAGAGCCTACTCTGGCAACAAAAGCAAAGGTCACAGCTCACACTATTAAGTTTGATAAAGCTGAGTTATCAATTTAAGAAGGAAGGGAAGACACTTATTATGATGGTTAGTTGATGTTTTCCTTTCACAATAATTAGTACTGGTAGGGTAAGCCCTGAAGAAGGCACATTCTTAGATAATGACATTGTCCTAGACCAGAGGCATGAAAATATCCCAGAGTTTGAAACCAGCTTGTGACAAATATACCAATAGCAAATGTTTACTTAGTAGTACATTTTTGTTCCAATGAATATCCCCAGTTTCCCCATCGCTGTATTTCCAAATGATCTTTAATGTGCCTATTCTGTAACTAACTTCTAAGAGTGCCGTGAAAAAAACTCCCTAATGCTACAATTGGCTATATAGAGAACATAAAAGATAACAGTTCAATGGGAGTTCTATGGGAAATTTGTTTGCCAGTAACGTTTTCGATTTTCATTGCCTAACTAAGAGATCTCCCTAACTAATAACCACGATTCTCACCAACCAGATACAGGAGGGCATGTGCGATACAATGATAATATAGATCGTTTGACTATATATAAGGTGGAGCATAATTGGTTACAATTTGCAGTTTTGCACCATTAGCCTTCATCGCATATTCGCATCCCAAGCTTAGGGCCTCTTTGATTCACAGGATTTTGAAAATGTAGGAATAGGAAAAGTATAGGATTGCAGTGGCATGTCAACTTGAATCCTATAGGATTAGCAAAGAGTGTTTGATGCCACATGAAAAACAAAGGAATTGTAAAAAGAGGTTGGAGTGGATGTTAGGGCCTCTTTGATTCAAAGGATTTTCACAGGATTTTTGAAGGATAAGAATCCTTCGGAATTTTTCCTGCGTTGATCGTTTGATTCGCAGGATTGAATCCCATAGGAATTTTTCCTATGGATTCATTTGAACTACATTTCATAGGAATTGTAGCATCCACTCCAACCTCTTGGAAGAAATCCTTTATTTTTCCTGTGATACAATCAAACAAACTCAAATCCTATAGGAATCCAATGGGCATGTCATTTCAATCCTACGTTTTTCCTATTCCTGTGTTTTTGCAATCCCGCGAATCAAAGAGGCCCTTAGATTTCCTATGAAATGTAGTACAAAAGATTCCATAGGATAAATTCCTATGGGATCCAATCCTATGAATCAAAGGGCCGACATAGGAAAAATTCCTAAGGATTTCAATCCTCCAAAAATCCTAAATAATTCCTTTGAATCAAAGGAGCCCAGTTTTGTAGGTTTGCACTGGAAAGGTAAATCACTTCTTTCATAATACGACCAGTGAAGTGGACGTGCTACCGATCGAAGATCAGCTCGAGTCCGATCAGATCAGATCGGGGTCGTCAGATCAGATCACCATTTCCAAGTTTATCTATGAAATGAGATTTACTAGTATCCAAAACATCAAATTATATTACGTACAAGATTTATCATAAAATATACTTTTAGAATTTATATTTTTTTTATGTGAAGTAACACATTTTCATGGATATTGATGGTCAAAGTACCATCTCGAAGCAGTGTCAATGTCCTAAAAAACTTACATTTTGAATAGGAGGAAGTATATTGGAAGAGCAAATGCAAATCAGTAATATTTGAAATCTGATATCAAGTTTCTGAGTTATGAACTTATAAATTTTGCACAATTTATAATGTTGTAAGGAGTAGGGCATTTTGGAGACCGAGCTCCATGGAGCCCTTTATTTTGAAAAATTCAAAATTCATAAATTTTGGTTTCAAAAAAATCGAGGAAAAAATACACATGTATGCGAAGATGTAAAGTGTATGTGTGAAAAAATTCAGGATGAAATGCCTTGAATTGTGAGCTGCACAAAAAAAACAAAATCATGGACTTTAAAAATGAACAGTACAGATGTTAGAAAGCCTCAGATTTGTCTTTTTTGTGTAGCTGACATTTTAATGTATTTCGACCTGAAAATTTGCACACATGTACATTATGTATCTAGACATATGCGTATTTATTTTCAGAATTTTTTGAAGATGAAATTTTTGAATTTTGAAGTTTTTAAATAAAGGCCTCCATGGAGCTCAGTCTCCGTTTGGCATTTTTGTGTTGTAAGTCATTATCTACGAACTCTATAAGAGAGATGAAGAGATAATCTTGCTATCAGCAGTATGAAGTCCTTCTACCGTTTAAAGATATATAAGTTGTTCTCAACTGATGATGCCCTGGCAGGATAATCATAGAGTGAGCTGAATAACAACATTGCACTATATTTAGGGTGCTAGGGACTTATTGGATAATGATATTGTAAAAAAACCAAGCTCTTAGTGCTAAGGCTAAGGGATTAGAAAAATATGCTTATGCCAGAGAAGGTTACTTCAGTCTAAGACATTTTGCTCACATTGAATACATCTGTAGAGGCAAGAAATGTAATGTTACCACATCAAATTTTGGAAGAGTGGAACACAAGAAGAGCCATATTTTCAGAGCTGAATTTATGTTTGAACTGAAAAAAGAGAGCATGAATGTCATCCTGTATACAAGGGAAAAACTGCTATGCCAGAGAGATAGCACCTGCTAGGCGGGAACTCTCCCACACTTCCACAACTGGCGTGTCTTCTCTGGTCACAAATAAGCGGTCTCCGCCGCCTTCCATCATCTCTATCATTCCACGCTTAGAATCCTCTTCCGTATCCACATAGCTGCTTCTGAAACTATTTTCATTAATTCCTTTTCTGTCAAGTGTCTCCTTTGCTCCCGGTTGCTCCGACAAGTTGCATGTGTCATCTCGTTGTTCTTCCAGTCTGGACCAAACCTCCAATCCATCCTTCCGGCTGACAAACACCTGGGACTTGTAGCAATGCAGGACACTGCCATGACCCCCTCCACTCCCCTTTGGTCCTGATGACATGTACACCCAAGGGTCGTTATCGAGGCGCCTCAGGTCTGCAACCCCAATATCTCCTGATTTTGAGCATACCTTGTAGAGCATCAGCTGCTTCACGTCCACATCTGCATCTGAAAATGGATCTCCAAACCTGCTGCTTCTTCCGGATCCCCCTGGCTCGCTTGTCTCCCAGACCACATTCCCAGATCGAATGTCCCACAGCCTCATGTACCCAGAATAGCCAAATGCGCCCGAGCTCACAGATGAAGCAAACACCAGCCCAAGCTCCTGCAGGTGCACTAGTCGATCCGGCGAAGACGACTTAGCCGCACTCCCACTTTGCCGGCCAATCTCCTGTATGGGCTTCAGAGTTACAGGGTCAATCGCCAGGATGCAGTTCTCCCGGTGTGGGCACTCGAATGTAGCGAGGATCGGTGAATTTGTGTCAGCGGCATCAGCGGGAGGACGGGCGGCGATGGCGATGACCTTCGCTTTGAGGACGCGTAGGTCGGTCGGGTCTGACCATTCGACGGAGGCGACGTGCCAGCCTTCGAGGAGGTCGTACACATGGAGCCCCGGGGAGGAGCTGGACCCGACAACGGCGAGGCTGGAGGGCAGCAGCCTGATGGAGGTGGCGCGGTGGAGGTGGGTGCGGAAGGTGGTGAGACGGTCCAGCGCCGGGGAGTAGTAGGTGAGCTGGCCGGCGCCGTGGGCGAGGCAGAGGGAGCCGTCGTGGTGCGCGGCGAGGGCGGTGGGGAAGGGTTCGGAGGCGGGGGACAGGGTGGACGCGAGGGACGCGGAGAAGCCGAGGAGGGGCGGAGGGGAGAGCGCGGCGAGGAGCTGGGCGTGGAGGCCGTAGAAGAGGGCCTCGTCGAGGAGGACCCGGGCGGAGAAGGCCGGCGGGGAGGAGGGGGCGCGGATGGCGGAGAGGATCCCGGAGAGGAGCGCGGGGTCGCGGTCCACGAAAGTTGGGGTTGGGGATGGATCGAGGGACAGGGAGAGGGAGATGGAGCTTGCCTCCAGGGCGAAGAGTTTGCCTCCCACGTTTAGCTGCTTCGCCGTGCCGCTCTTGCCTCCTCCGCCTGGCCGGCCGGCGCCGGCGGCGCTGGTCTCCATCGATGCTGGCGCTCACCACTCTCTCTTCTTTCTGGATGCACTCTCGTCTGTCTCGCAGAAACCCACCTCTCTTGCTCGGGCTGTTGTGCTGCCCGACGAGTAGACGACTTTTCCATTCTGGTACTCGATAAGAAGGGTTTTTTTTATAACACAGTAAAAACAAAGATGATACACACGTACTACTCCCTCCGTTCCGAAACGGAGTGAGTACTTTCCATCTCTACAAACATCTTTAAGAGCTGAACCAATGAATTTTAAGATTAACAAAGTTTTCACAGACATCTCACATTAACAAAAAACATCGTATCACTAAAAGGTTAGCACCGAAGAATGTAAAATAAATCAGAAAATACGAGCATCCGTGCTAAGTTTGAAACTTAAATCTGGATAGATTAGTTCCACTACAAGGACATAACCATCTAAGCTATGCTTAGTACAGAAATCTCTCATGATGATACGAAAGAAGTAACTTTTCTGAGGAGACTCATAGGCATACATCTCTATTTTATCATCACAATAATAAAAATAATTACATTTCAACCACACATAATTCAACATCATTTCAAATCCACAACTTTGAAATTCACATTCGACCATAGCAATCAAAATGTGTCAAACTTAAACATGAAGAAGTTTAGCCACCATAGAACTCCCATAAATGCTCAACAAGGCCTTCAGAAAGTTGTTCAAGCTCCACGTGTCTTCAATTTTTCCATGCACTCTGAGAAATCTATGAAATCATTGTTCATTCTTTTGAGGTCTGATAAGCTAATATATTCTTCCCTTATTCTTATGGTGGGTGTCCTCTAAGATAAGTGTCGGCTATGCACATCCCTCCTTGGATTTCTATGGGACGATATATTTCCATTAGAAACACGTCGAGCATGATTAGTTTACTACCAACATTTGGCTAGCCAAATGTTGGCATTGCCAAATATTGCCAATACCAAGATTTGTCAAATATTGGTAACTTATGTGAGATGGGTGTGACAACTTTATAATCAACCAATTAGTAGCCAATATGGAATGGCAATTTTTGGCACCAAACCATTCGCTTATATCATTCATGAGCACTCGTGAGCGTCTTTGTGATAAACAACACCATCAACCAAGGTACATCTTGCATACCAAAAATTTGCTAGGACAGTGCATCCTCTTATGGAACCACTCGATGGTACATACAAATAGTGTCGATCCACAAACATTTGTATTCAAGTGATGACACAGGCATTTCTACGGCTCCTTCTGGAGCATCTATCCTAGCGTTGTCCCAAGTTGGTGGTCTTTGTGACCACCACTTCTTTGTATATGTCATCGTCACATGTTATAAACACCTTCAAGAACTTTCCTACAAAGACGTAGATTGGCCCTAGAGCTCACGAGGACTTTAGGCAAGCAAGATTGTTGACAAGGAAGTTGTCCTTTCTTGGAATGTACTTGACCTCAAGTCTGGTGAGTTTCCTTTCACACCTTAGCAAGATAAGCTGACATGGTCTTGTCCAATGTTTGATACTCCTTGCTAACTTGCTTCACTACGAGCCAAGTCCCAGCAATCTGTGAGGGAGTCCTGGACTAAGGGGTCCTCGGGCGTCCAGCCTGTTAGCCATGGGTCGTACTGATGGGCTGTGAAGATACGAAGACCGAAGACTGCACCCGTGTCCGGATGGGACTCTCCTTGGCGTGGAAGGCAAGCTTGGCAACCGGATATGTAGATTCCCTTCTTTGTAACCGACCTTGTGTAACCCTAGATCCTCCCGGTGTCTATATAAACCGAAGGACTTAGTCCGGATAGGACACTCATCATCATAGCCATACAAGCTAGACCTCTAGGGTTTAGCCATTACGATCTCGAGGTAGATCAACTCTTGTAATACTCATATTCATCAATATCAATCAAGCAGGACGTAGGGTATTACCTCCATAGAGAGGGCCCTAACCTGGGTAAACATCGTGTCCCTTGTCTCCTGTTACCATCGACCTTAGACACACAGTTCGGGACCCCCTACCCAAGATCCGTCGGTTTTGACACCGACATTGGTGCTTTCATTGAGAGTTCCATTGTGCTGTCGCTAAAAAGTTTGATGGCCCCTTCAATCGTCCATATTGACGTTGTCCAAGGAGAAGCTTTCCTCCCCGGACATATCTTCGCGTTCGGCGGCTTCGCACTGCGGGCCAATTCGCTTGGCCATCCGGGGCAGATCGAAAGCTACGCCCCCGGCCATCAAGTCAGATTTGGGAGCTTGAACTACGTTACGGACACCCGTGGATACTTGATCTTCGCCGGATTTGAGGCCGCGGTAGCCGCTCCCGGTCGCCCCGATGATCATGACCTAAATCTGTCATCAGGCTGCATCCAGGAGATTGCTCCTGTAACCGCTCTAGTCGTAGATCCGGAGCAAGCTGCGCCACCCAAGGACGGGAGGATCAACCCCACCTCAGAGGCCATAGATTCCACGGCGTTGGAGCCGCACACAGACTTAACCCCTCACGACGTCTTTGTCACCGGAACTCCGGACTCGTCTCCGAATGAAAGTTCCGAACCACGTGAGCCCGCGGACACCGAACTTGATCGTTTATCGATCTTCGAATTCAGCGTCGCAGACATCTTCCAGCACTCGCCCATGGGCGATGTGCTAAATTCCTTAAAGAACTTGTCTTTGGTGAAGGACTCACAACCGAACTATATCCGGCTTGAACCAGGGGCTGGCAGCGGAGAATTTTGCTTCCCACCCACCACCCACTTCATAGCCACGGTCCAGGATTCGACCGATACACTTGATTACGACCCCGAGAACATTGACGATATGGACGACGATGTCGAAGACAACGAAGACCCCGTTGATACAGCTAATGACCAAGATGAACGGGAAGATGGGTAGGTTAGCCCTGGTAAACAGGCCATGTACGAAGATTCGGAGGACGACAATTACCTTCCGCTCTCTGAGGATGAGGTGAGCCTTGGCACCGAGGATTTCATCGTGCCTGAGGAACCTCTTGAGCAGGAGCGCTTCAAGCGCCAACTAATAGCCACTGCAAGGAGCCTGAAAAAGAAGCAGGTGCAACTTCAAACTGACCAAGATCTGCTCAACGATAGATGGACCGAAGTCCTAGCCGCCGAAGAATACGACCTTAATGGCCCATCCAAAAGCTACCCGAAGAGTAGATTGCTACCCCAGGGCGACGACAGGGCGCTCGAGCCCGTGCCATTATCGCACATAGTGTCAGGTCGACCACAACTTGGTCCGGGTAAAGCGGCAACTCAAGCCGAACACCAGACCACCCCACCTCGCCGTAAAGGCAAGAACAAAACAGCTCGGGGTTGTGCACACGACCATCAACAGGACCTGGGTAGCAGAGCAGGACACCCAAAAGTGACCTACGGATCGCGAGGACTGATAACTCACAAGTATAGGGGATCGCAACAGTTTTCGAGGGCAGAGTATTCAACCCAAATTTATTGATTCGACACAAGGGGAGCCAAAGAATATTCTCAAGTATTAGCAGCTGAGTTGTCAATTCAACCACACCTGGAAACTTAATATCTGCAGCAAAGTGTTTAGTAGCAAAGTAATATGACAGTAGTGGTAACGGTAGCAAAAGGTAACAATAGTAAAAGTAATGTTTTTGGTATTTTGTAGTGATGATAGCAATAGCAACGGAAAAGTAAATAAGCGAAGAACAATATATGAAAAGCTCGTAGGCAATGGATCGGTGATGGAGAATTATGCTGGATGCGGTTCATCATGTAACAGTCATAACCTAGGGTGACACAGAACTAGCTCCAGTTCGTCAATGTAATGTAGGCATGTATTCCAAATATAGTCATACATGCTTATGCAAAAGAACTTGCATGACATCTTTTATCCTACCCTCCCATGGCAGCGGGGTCCTTACGGAAACTAAGGGATATTAATGCCTCCTTTTAATAGAGAACCGGACCAAAGCATTAACACATAGTGAATACATGAGCTCCTCAAACTACGGTCATCACTGGTAAGTATCCCGATTATTGTCACTTCGGGATTAACGGATCATAACACATAATAGGTGACTATAGACTTGCAAGATAGGATCAAGAACACTCATATATTGATGAAAACATAATAGGTTTAGATCTGAAATCATGGCACTCGGGCCCTAGTGACAAGCATTAAGCATAGCAAAGTCATAGCAACATCAATCTCAGAACATAGTGGACACTAGGGATCAAACCCTAACAAAACTAACTCAATTACATGATAGATCCCATCCAACCCATCACCGTCCAGCAAGCCTACGATGGAATTACTCACGCACGGCGGTGAGCATCATGAAATTGGTGATGGAGGATGGTTGATGATGACGATGGCGACGGATTCCCCTCTCGGAGCCCCGAACGGACTCCAAATCAGCCCTCCCGAGAGGTTTTAGGGCTTGGCGGTGGCTCCGTATCATAAAACGCGATGAATTCTTCTCTCTGATTTTTTTCTCCCCGAAACACAATATATGGAGTTGGAGTTGGAGTCGGAGAGGCAACAGGGGGCCCACGAGGTAGGGGGCGCGCCCCCCACCCTCGTGGAGAGGTGGTGGGCCCCCTGGCCTTCATCTTTTGCAGGTATTTTTCTTATTTTCTGAAAAGTTGCTGCGTGAAGTTTTAGGTCATTCCGAGAACGTTTGTTTCTAATAACACCATGGTAATTCTGCTGAAAACATCGTCAGTCCGGGTTAGTTCCGTTCAAATCATGCAAGTTATAGTCCAAAACAAGGGCAAAAGTGTTTGGAAAAGTAGATACGACGGAGACGTATCAATTCCCCAAGCTTAAACCTTTGCTTGTCCTCAAGAAATTCAGTTGGTAAATTGAAAGTGATAAAGAAAAACTTTTACAAACTCTATTTTCTCTTATTGTTGTAAATATGTAAAGCCGGCATTCAAATTTTCAGCAAAGAATATAACTAACCATATTCACAATAACGCATAGGTCTCAAGTTTACTCATATCAATAGCATAATCAACTAGCGAGCCATAATAATAAATCTCGGATGACAACACTTTCTCAAAACAATCATAATATGATATAACAAGATGGTATCTCGCTAGCCCTTTCTGAGACCGCAAAACATAAATGCAGAGCACCTTTAAAGACCAAGGACTGACTAGACATTGTAATTCATGGTAAAAGAGATCCAGTCAAGTCATACTCAATGTAAACTAACAGTAATGAATGCAAATGACAGCGGTGCTCTCTGATTGGTGCTTTTTAATAAGAGGATGATGACTCAGCATAAAAGTAAATAAATAGGCCCTTCGCAGAGGGAAGCAGGGATTTGTAGAGGTGCCAGAGCTCGGTTTTGAAACAGAGGTGAATAATATTTTGAGAGGTATACTTTCATTGTCAACATAACAACCAAGAGATGGCGATATCTTCCATGCTACACATATTATAGGCGGTTTCCAAACAGAATGGTAAAGTTTATACTCCCCCTTCCACCAACAAGCATCAATCCATGGCTTGCTCAAAACAACGAGTGCCTCCAACTAACAAGAGTCCCAGGGGGAGTTTTGTTTGCAATTATATTGATTTAGTTTGCATAAAGCATGGGACTAGGCATCTCAGTGACCAACCATTTATCTCATGAGTGAGGAGCGGAGTCCACTCCTCTTGAGAATAACCCGCCTAACATGGAAGATACAGACAACCCTAGTTGATACATGAGCTATTCGAGCATACAAAACAGGATATTTATTTGAAGGTTTAGAGTTTAGCACATACAAATTTACTTGGAACGGCAGGTAGATACCGTATATAGGTAGGTATAGTGGACTCATGTGGAATAACTTTGGGGTTTAAGGAGTTTGGATGCACAAGCAGTATTCCCGCTTAGTACAGGTGAAGGCTAGCAAAAGACTGAGAAGCGACCAGCTAGAGAGCGACAACAGTCATGAACATGCATTAAAATTAATCAACACCGAATGCAAGCATGAGTAGGATATAATCCACCATGAACATAAATATCGTGAAGGCTATGTTGATTTTGTTTCAACTACATGCGTGAACATGCGCCAAGTCAAGTCACTTAAATCATTCAGAGGAGGATACCACCCTATCATACCACATCATAACTATCTCAATAGCATGTTGGCACGCAAGGTAAACCATTATAACTCATAGCTAATCAAGCATGGCATAAGAAACTATGATCTCTAGTTGTCATTGCAAACATGTTTATTCATAATAGGCTGAATCAGGAACGATGAACTAATCATATTTACAAAAACAAAAGAGGTCGAGTTCATACCAGCTTTTCTCATCTCAGCCAGTCCATCATATAACATCATAATTGCCTTTCACTTGCACGATCGAATGATGTGAATAATAATAATAGTGCACGTGCATTGGACTAAGCTGGAATCTGCAAGCATTCAATAAACAGGAGAAGACAAGGCAACATGGGCTCTTTTGTCAGATCAACAATAATGCATATAAGAGCCACTTCAACAATTTAATTATGGTCTTCTCCTATCGACCCCCAAAGAAAAGAAAAGAAATAAAACTATTTACACGGGAAAGCTCCCAACAAGCAAAAGAAGAACAGGAAATCTTTTTGGGTTTTTTTTAATTACTACTACAAGCATGGAAAGTAAATTAATTAAAAGCTACAACTAATTTTTTTGATTTTTCTTAAGGTTTACTAAACACACAAGAAGAAAGCATAAAAAGGAAAATAAACTAGCATGGATGATACAATGAAAAAGTATGAGCACCGACATCTAGCAATGAGTGTGTGAACATAAATGTAATGTCAGTGGGAAATACATACTCCCCCAAGCTTAGGCTTTTGGCCTAAGTTGGTCTATGGCCACGGCTGGCCTGGCAGATATCTATAATAGTAGCTGGGGTCGTACTGCGATGCAGCAGCTATCGCCTGCTAAGCTGCAGCGTGGCGACGAGCGGCCTCCTCTCTCCTCTCGTACTCATCTGCCTCCTCTCTAGTAATAGTATATCCTCCTCTTGCCTGATAATCAAAGAAGGCAGGAGCAGGGAGAGTAATACGGACAGCACGGCGTCTGTCAAAGATTAATCGATACTGGAGAGGTGATTCGTTCCTCTCGACAAACTGATGGTGAACCATAGCATTAAAATATAGATAAGCAGGAAGTAATTCAATATCATCTTCGCATATGGCTACACCAAGAAAATTAGCTATGCAGGTTGCATAAATTCCCCCAAAGAAATTTCCATTAAGTCTATTAGGATGCAACATACATGCAACAATGGCTCCTAAATTATAAGATTTGTCTCCTAACATAGCACTCCTAAGAATACTGAGATCGGGGACACACATGTGACATGCCTCATCTTTACCATTAATGCATCTACCTATAAAGAGAGCAAAATAATGTATAGCTGGAAAGTGAATGCTCTCTATGGTAGCTTGTGTAATATCTCTAGATTCTCCCATAGTTATGCTAGCAAGAAAATCTCTAAATTCAGATTTGCGAGGATCCCTTATACTACCCCATTGTGGAAGTTTGCAAGCAGTGGTAAAATCCTCTAGATCCATAGTGTAAGATTTATCATAAAGATCAAACAGGACAGTTGGAGAATTACATGAAGTTGAAAATTCAAACCTCCTCACAAAGGTACTAGTGAGGTTGTGATACTGGCTGCACTTCTCTTCCTCGAAGCTCACAAGATCAGCATTACGCAAATATGCATTGAATTCTTCCTTAATTCCCACTCGATCCATAAAGTTCTCAGAGGGCCATTCACAAGGACGCACTGGAGCGTCTCTTGGTGGCTCGTCATCAGCATCACGCATTGCAAGCCTGGATCCTTGCTTCCTTGAAGAACCACCTTGGAACATTTTCCTAAGCATATTTCTTCCTCTGAAAAATTCTGAAATTTTTTAGTAACTTCAAAATAAAGGTAAACCAAACTCAATAATATTGGTAGCAACTACTCCTACAAGTGCCTAGGGCCTATATCATGCATCAAAACTACTTGGAATCATATAAATTTGACATGCAAGCTCAAGAATAGGGTCACCTAAGCAGCAAAAATTTGCAATGAATAAAGCACTAGAACAAAAACTAATTGGACCAATGGAGGAGTCACATACCAAGGAACAATCTCCCCAAGCAGTTGTTGGGGAACGTAGCAGAATTTTAAAATTTTCTACGCATCACCAAGATCAATCTATGGAGTCATCTAGCAACGAGGGAGAGGAGAGTGCATCTACATACCCTTGTAGATCGCGAGCGGAAGCGTTCAAGAGAACGGGGTTGATGGAGTCGTACTCGTCGTGATCCAAATCACCGATGACCTAGCGCCGAACGGACGGCACCTCCGCGTTCAACACACGTACGGTTGGGAAGACGTCTCCTCCAACTTGATCCAGCAAGGGGGAAGGACAGGTTGATGGAGATCCAGCAGCACGATGACGTGGTGGTGGCAGCAACGGTGATCTCGGCAGGGCTTCGCCAAGCTCAGGGAGAGGGAGAAGTGTTGCGGGAGGGAGAGGGAGGCGCCAGGGGCTAGGGTGCGGCTGCCCTCCCTCCCCCCACTATATATAGGACCCCAAGGGGGGCGGCCCTAGGAGATGCAATCTCCAAGGGGGGTGGCGGCCAAGGGGGTGGAGTGCCCCCCCAAGCCAAGTGGGGCGCCCCCCACCCCTAGGGTTTCCAACCCTAGGCGCAGGGGGGGCCCATGGGGGCGCACCAGCCCACTAGGGGCTGGTTCCCCTCCCACTTCAGCCCATGGGGCCCTCCGGGATAGGTGGCCCCACCCGGTGGACCCCCAGGACCCTTCCGGTGGTCCCGGTACAATACCGATTACCCCCGAAACTTTCCCGATGGCCGAAACTTGACATCCTATATATAAATCTTCACCTCCGGACCATTCCGGAACTCCTCGTGACGTCTGGGATCTCATCCGGGACTCCGAACAACTTTTGGGTTACCGTATACTAATATCTCAACAACCCTAGCGTCACCGAACCTTAAATGTGTAGACCCTACAGGTTCGGGAGACACGCAGACATGACCAAGACGACTCTCCGGTCAATAACCAACAGCGGGATCTGGATACCCATGTTGGCTCCCACATGCTCCTCGATGATCTCATCAGATGAACCACGATGTCGAGGATTCAATCAATCCCGTATACAATTTCCTTTGTCAATCGGTATGTTACTTGCCCGAGACTCGATCGTCGGTATCCCAATACCTCGTTCAATCTCGTTGCCGGCAAGTCACTTTACTCGTATCGTAATGCATGATCCCGTGATCAACCACTTGGTCACATTGAGCTCATTATGATGATGCATTACTGAGTGGGCCCAGAGATACCTCTCCGTCATACGGAGTGACAAATCCTAGTCTCGATTCGTGCCAACCCAACAGACACTTTCGGAGATACCCGTAGTGTACCTTTATAGTCACCCAGTTACGTTGTGACTTTGGCACACCCAAAGCACTCCTACGGTATCCGGGAGTTGCACAATCTCCTGGTCTAAGGAAATGATACTTGGCATTCGGAAAAGCTATAGCAAACGAACTACACGATCTTTAAGCTATGCTTAGGATTGGGTCTTGTCCATCACATCATTCTCCTAATGATGTGATCCCGTTATCAATGACATCCAATGTCCATAGTCAGGAAACCATGACTATCTTTTGATCAACGAGCTAGTCAACTAGATGCTCACTAGGGACGTGTTGTGGTCTATGTATTCACACATGTATTACGATTTCTGGATAACACAATTATAGCATGAACAATAGAGAATTGTCATGAACAAGGAAATATAACAATAACCATTTTATTATTGCCTCTAGGGCATATTTCCAATAGTCTCCCACTTGCACTAGAGTCAATAGTCTAGTTACATTGTGATGAATCGAACACCCATACAGTTCTGGTGTTGATCATGTTTTGCTCTAGGGAGAGGTTTAGTCAACGGATCTGCCACATTCAGGTCCATATGTACTTTACAAATATCTATGTCTCCATTTTGAACACTTTCACGAATGGAGTTGAAGCGACGCTTGATATGCCCGGTCTTCCTGTGAAACCTGGGCTCCTTGGCAAGGGCAATAGCTCCAATGTTGTCACAGAAGAGAGTCATTGGGCCCGACGCATTGGGAATGACTCCTAGGTCGGTAATGAACTCCTTCACCCAGATTGCTTCTTGTCCTGCCTCCGAGGCTGCCATGTACTCCGCTTCACATGTAGATCCCGCCACAACGCTTTGCTTGCAACTGCACCAGCTTACTGCCCCACCATTCAAAATATACACGTATCCGGTTTGTGACTTAGAGTCATCCAGATCTGTGTTGAAGCTTGCATCGACGTAACCCTTTATGACGAGCTCTTCGTCACCTCCATAAACGAGAAACATATCCTTAGTCCTCTTCAGGTACTTCAGGATATTCTTGACCGTTGTCCAGTGTTCCATGTCGGGATTAATTTGGTACCTTCCTACCAAACTTACGGCAAGGTTTACATCAGGTCTGGTACACAACATAGCATACATGATAGACCCTATGGCCGAGGCATAGGGGACGACACTCATATTTTCTCTATCTTCTGCCATGGTCAGGCATTGAGTCGTGCTCAATCTCGTACCTTGCAATACAGGCAAGAACCCCTTCTTTGACTGATTCATATTGAACTTCTTCAATATCTTGTCAAGGTACGTACTCTGTGACAGACCAATGAGGCGTCTCGATATATCTCTATAGATCTTGATGCCTAATATGTAAGCAGCTTCTCCAAGATCCTTCATTGAAAAACACTTGTTCAAGTAGGCCTTTATGCTTGCCAAGAATTCTATATCATTTCCCATCAACAATATGTCATCCACATACAATATGAGAAATGCTACAGAGCTCCCACTCACTTTCTTGTAAATGCAGGCTTCTCCATAAGTCTGCGTAAACCCAAACACTTTGATCATCTCATCAAAACGAATGTTCCAGCTCCGAGATGCTTGCACCAGCCTATAGATCGAGCATTGGAGCTTGCACACCTTGTCAGCATTCTTAGGATCGACAAAACCTTCCGGCTGCATCATATACAGCTCTTCCTTAAGGAACCCATTAAGGAATGCCGTTTTGACGTCCATTTGCCATATCTCATAATCATAGAATGCGGCAATTGCTAACATGATTCGGACGGACTTCAGCTTCGCTATGGCTGAGAAAGTCTCATCGTAGTCAACCCCTTGAACTTGTCGATAACCCTTAGCGACAAGCCGAGCTTTATAGATGGTTACCTTACCATCCGCGTCTGTCTTCTT
Source organism: Triticum dicoccoides (assembly GCF_002162155.2). Lineage (NCBI taxonomy): Eukaryota > Viridiplantae > Streptophyta > Magnoliopsida > Poales > Poaceae > Triticum > Triticum dicoccoides. The sequence continues at coordinate 97,301,047 of NC_041386.1, forward strand.
CTTAAAGATCCATTTATTTTCTATGGCTCGCCGATCATCGGGCAAGTCAGTGAAAGTCCATACTTCGTTTTCATACATGGATCCTATCTCGGATTTCATGGCTTCCAGCCATTTGTCGGAATCTGGGCCTGCCATCGCTTCCTCATAGTTCGAAGGTTCATTGTTGTCTAACAACATGATTTCCAGGACAGGGTTGCCGTACCACTCTGGTGCGGAACGTGTCCTTGTGGACCTACGAAGTTCAGTAGAAACTTGATCTAAAGTTTCATGATCATCATCATTAACTTCCTCTCTAGTCGGTGCAGGCACCTCAGGAACATTTTCTTGAGCTGCGCCACTTACCGGTTCAAGAGGTAATACTTCATCGAGTTCTACTTTCCTCCCACTTACTTCTTTCGAGACAAACTCTTTCTCTAGAAAGGATCCATTCTTGGCAACAAAGATCTTGCCTTCGGATCTGAGGTAGAAGGTATACCCAATAGTTTCTTTAGGGTATCCTATGAAGACGCATGTTTCCGATTTGGGTTCGAGCTTTTCAGGTTGAAGTTTCTTGACATAAGCATCGCATCCCCAAACTTTTAGAAACGACAACTTAGGTTTCTTCCCAAACCATAATTCATACAGTGTCGTCTCAACGAATTTTGACGGAGCCCTATTTAAAGTGAATGCGACAGTCTCTAAAGCATAGCCCCAAAATGACAACGGTAGATCGATAAGAGACATCATAGATCGCACCATATCCAATAGAGTGCGATTAAGACGTTCGGACACACCATTACGCTGAGGTGTTCCAGGCGGCGTGAGTTGTGAAACTATTCCACATTTCCTTAAGTGTGTGCCAAATTCGTGACTCAAGTATTCTCCCCCACGATCTGATCGCGAGAACTTGATTTTTCTGTCACGTTGATTCTCAACCTCACTCTGAAATTCCTTGAACTTTTCAAAGGTCTCAGACTTGTGTTTTATTAAGTAGACATACCCATATCTACTCAAGTCATCAGTGAGGGTGAGAACATAACGATAGCCACCGCGAGCCTCAACACTCATTGGACCGCACACATCAGTATGTATGATTTCCAATAAGTTGGTTGCTTGCTCCATTGTTCCTGAGAACGGAGTCTTGGTCATTTTACCCATGAGGCATGGTTCACACGTGTCAAATGATTCGTAATCAAGAGACTCCAAAAGTCCATCTGCATGGAGCTTCTTCATGCGTTTGACACCTATATGACCAAGGCGGCAGTGCCACAAGTATGTGGGACTATCATTATCAACCTTACATCTTTTGGTATTCACACTATGAATATGTGTAACATTACGCTCGAGATTCATTAAGAATAAACCATTCACCAGCGGAGCATGACCATAAAACATATCTCTCATATAAATAGAACAACCATTATTCTCGAATTTAAATGAGTAGCCATCTCGAATTAAACAAGATCCTGATACAATGTTCATGCTCAAAGATGGCACTAAATAACAATTATTGAGGTTTAAAACTAATCCCGTAGGTAAATGTAGAGGTAGCGTGCCGACGGCGATCACATCGACCTTGGAACCATTCCCGACGCGCATCGTCACCTCGTCCTTCGCCAGTCTCCGCTTATACTGCAGCTCCTGCTTTGAATTACAAATGTGAGCAACCGCATCGGTATCAAATACCCATGAGCTACTGTGAGTACTGGTAAGGTACACATCAATTACATGTATATCACATATACCTTTAGTGTTGCCGGCCTTTTTGTCCGCTAAGTATTTGGGGCAGTTCCGCTTCCAGTGACCACTTCCCTTGCAATAAAAACACTCGGTCTCAGGCTTGGGTCCATTCTTTGACTTCTTCCCGGCAGCTTGCTTACCGGGCGTGGCAACTCCCTTGCCGTCCTTCTTGAAGTTCTTTTTACCCTTGCCTTTCTTGAACTTAGTGGTTTTATTCACCATCAACAACACTTGATGTTCCTTTTTGATTTCCACCTCCGCTGATTTCAGCATTGAATATACCTCAGGAATGGTCTTTTCCATCCCCTGCATATTGAAGTTCATCACAACGCTCTTGTAGCTCGGTGGAAGCGACTGAAGGATTCTGTCAATTTCTGCGTCATCCGGAAGATTAACTCCCAGCTGATTCAAGCGGTTATGTAACCCAGACATTTTGAGTATGTGCTCACTAACAGAACTATTTTCCTCCATCTTACAACTGAAGAACTTGTCGGAGACTTCATATCTCTCCACCCAGGCATGAGGTTGGAAAACCATTTTCAGCTCTTCGAACATCTCATATGCTCCGTGTTGCTCAAAACGCTTTTGGAGCCCCGGTTCTAAGCTGTAAAGCATGCCGCACTGAACGAGGGAGTAATCATCAACACGTGACTGCCAAGCGTTCATAACGTCTTGGTTCTCTGGGATGGGTGCGTCACCTAGCGGTGCTTCTAGGACATAATCTTTCTTGGCAGCTATGAGGATGATCCTCAGGTTCCGGGCCCAGTCCGTATAGTTGCTGCCATCATCTTTTAGCTTGGTTTTCTCTAGGAACGCGTTCAAGTTGAGGACAACGTGGGCCATTTGATCTACAAGACATATTGTAAAGATTTCAGACTAAGTTCATGATAGTTAAGTTCATCTAATCAAATTATTCAATGAACTCCCACTCAGATAGACATCCCTCTAGTCATCTAAGTGAAACATGATCCGAGTCAACTAGGCCGTGTCCGATCATCACGTGAGACGAACTAGTCAACATCGGTGAACATCTTCATGTTGATCGTATCCTCTATACGACTCATGCTCGACCTTTCGGTCTTCCGTGTTCCGAGGCCATGTTTGTACATGCTAGGCTCGTCAAGTCAACCTAAGTGTATTGTGTGCGTAAATCTGGCTTACACCCGTTGTATTCGAACGTTAGAATCTATCACACCCGATCATCACATGGTGCTTCGAAACAACGAACCTTCGCAACAGTGCACAGTTAGGGGGAACACTTTCTTGAAATTATTACGAGGGATCATCTTATTTAAGCTACCGTCGTTCTAAGCAAATAAGATGTAAAACATGATAAACATCACATGCAATCAAATAGTGACATGATATGGCCAATATCATTTGCTCCTTTTGATCTCCATCTTCAGGGCTCCATGATCATTGTTATCACCGGCATGACACCATGATCTCCATCATCATGATCTCCATCATCGTGTCTTCTTGAAGTTGTCTCGTCATCTATTACTTCTACTACTATGGCTAATGCTTTAGCAATAAAGTAAAGTAATTACATGATGTTTATGTTGACACGCAGGTCATAAATAAATTAAGACAACTCCTATGGCTCCTGCCGGTTGTCATACTCATCGACATGCAAGTCGTGATTCCTATTACAAGAACATGATCAATCTCATACATCACATATATCATTCATCAGATCCTTTTGTCCATATCACATCACACGGCACATGCTGCAAAAACAAGTTAGACATCCTCTAATTGTTGTTGCAAGTTTTACGTGGCTGCTATAGGTTTCTAGCAAGAACGTTTCTTACCTATGCCAAAACCACAAAGTGATATGCCAATTTCTATTTACCCTTCATAAGGACCCTTTTCATCAAATCCGATCCGACTAAAGTGGGAGAGACAGACACCCGCTAGCCACCTCATGCAACTAGTGCATGTCAGTCGGTGGAACCAGTCTCACGTAAGCGTACGTGTAAGGTCGGTCCGGGCCGCTTCATCCTACGATGCCGCCGAATCAAGATAAGACTAGTAATGGCAAGTAAATTGACAATATCGACGCCCACAACTGCTTTGTGTTCTACTCATGCAGAGAAACTACGCATAGACCTAGCTCATGATGCCACTGTTGGGGAACGTAGCAGAATTTTAAAATTTTCTACGCATCACCAAGATCAATCTATGGAGTCATCTAGCAACGAGGGAGAGGAGAGTGCATCTACATACCCTTGTAGATCGCGAGTGGAAGCGTTCAAGAGAACGGGGTTGATGGAGTCGTACTCGTCGTGATCCAAATCACCGATGACCTAGCGCCGAACGGACGGCACCTCCACGTTCAACACACGTACGGTTGGGAAGACGTCTCCTCCAACCTGATCCAGCAAGGGGGAAGGAGAGGTTGATGGAGATCCAGCAGCACGACGGCATGGTGGTGGCAGCAACGGTGATCTCGGCAGGGCTTCGCCAAGCTCAGGGAGAGGGAGAAGTGTTGCGGGAGGGAGAGGGAGGCGCCAGGGGCTAGGGTGCGGCAGCCCTCCCTCCCCCCAACTATATATAGGACCCCAAGGGGGGGCGCCGGCCCTAGGAGATGCAATCTCCAAGGGGGCGGCGGCCAAGGGGGGTGGAGTGCCCCCCAAGCCAAGTGGGGCGCCCCCACCCCTAGGGTTTCCAACCCTATGTGCAGGGGGAGGCCCATGGGGGGCGCACCAGCCCATTAGGGGCTGGTTTCCCTCCCACTTCAGCCCATGGGGCCCTCCGGGATAGGTGGCCCCACCCGGTAGACCCCCAGGACCCTTCCGGTGGTCCCGGTACAATACCGATTACCCCCGAAACTTTCCCGATGGCCGAAACTTGACTTCCTATATATAAATCTTCACCTCCGGACCATTCCGGAACTCCTCGTGACATCCGGGATCTCATCCGGGACTCCGAACAACTTTCGGGTTACCGTATACTAATATCTCAACAACCCTAGCGTCACCAAACCTTAAGTGTGTAGACCCTACGGGTTCGGGAGACACACAGACATGATGGAGACGACTCTCCGGTCAATAACCAACAGGGGGATATGGATACCCATGTTGGCTCCCACATGCTCCTCGATGATCTCATCGGATGAACCACAATGTTGAGGATTCAATCAATCCCGTATACAATTCCCTTTGTCAATCGGTACGTTACTTGCCCGAGACTCGATCGTCGGTATCCCAATACCTCGTTCAATCTCGTTGCCGGCAATTCACTTTACTCATACCGTAATGCATGATCCCTGATCAACCACTTGGTCACATTGAGCTCATTATGATGATGCATTACTGAGTGGGCCCAGAGATACCTCTCCGTCATACGGAGTGACAAATCCTAGTCTCGATTCGTGCCAACCCAATAGACACTTTCGGAGATACCCGTAGTGTACCTTTATAGTCACCCAGTTACGTTGTGACTTTGGCACACCCAAAGCACTCCTACGGTATCCGGGAGTTGCACAATCTCATGGTCTAAGGAAATGATACTTGGCATTCGGAAAAGCTATAGCAAACGAACTACACGATCTTTAAGCTATGCTTAGGATTGGGTCTTGTCCATCACATCATTCTCCTAATGATGTGATCCCGTTATCAATGACATCCAATGTCCATAGTCAGGAAACCATGACTATCTTTTGATCAACGAGCTAGTCAACTAGAGGCTCACTAGGGACGTGTTGTGGTCTATGTATTCACACATGTATTACGATTTCCGGATAACACAATTATAGAATGAACAATAGACAATTATCATGAACAAGGAAATATAATAATAACCATTTTATTATTGCCTCTAGGGCATATTTCCAACAACAGTTTTGTGAGAGGTGCTTTGAGCAAGGAGATCGAAAATGGCAGCAAAGTGAGCTAGAACTCTGGCTTGAGCTGAATATTCGTGTTTGTGGGAGGAAGAAGAAGTGTGTGGGTGCAGGAATAAGTGGAGGAGGGCCACTGTGGGCCCACGAGGCAGGGGGCGCGCCCAGGGCGGTAGGGTGCGCCCTCCACCCTCGTGGGCAGGTGGTTGACCCCCCTGATGTGTTCTTAGTGCCAAATATTCTCAAATATTCTAGGGAAAAAATCATATTTAAATTTCAGGGCATTTGGAGAACTTTTATTTTCAAGGTATTTTTATATTGCACGGATAATCAGATAACAGACAGAAAAAAATTGTTTTTATTTTATTTAATATAAATAACAGAAAGTAAAAGTGGGGTACAGAAGGTTGTGCCTTCTAGTTTCATCTATCTCATGATCATCAAAAGGAATCCACTAACAAGGTTGATCAAGTCTTGTTAACGAACTCATTTCGAATAACATGGACCGGAGAAATTTCGAATAACACTATATTACCTCAACGGGGATATGCACATCCCCAATAATAAGAATATCATATTTCTTCTTGACAGTAGGAAGAGGAAATTCAAAACCTCCAAATATAATCGATGGCATTTTTCCAATAGAGTTGATACTATGAACTTGAGGTTGTTTCCTCGGAAAGTGTACCGTATGCTCGTTACCATTAACATGAAAAGTGACATTGCCTTTAGTGCAATCAATAACAGCCCCTGCAGTATTCAAAAAGGGTCTTCCAAGAATAATAGACATACTATCGTCCTCGGGAATATCAAGAATAACAAAGTCCGTTAAAATAGTAATGTTTGCAACTACAACAGGCACATCCTCACAAATACCGACAGGTATAGCAGTTGATTTATCAGCCATTTGCAAAGATATTTCAGTTGGTGTCAACTTATTCAAATCAAGTCTATGATATAAAGAGAGAGGCATAACACTAACACCGGCTCCAAGATAACATAAAGCAGTTTTAACATAGTTTCTTTTAATAAAGCATGGTATAGTGGGTACTCCTGGATCTCCAAGTTTCTTTGGTATTCCACCCTTAAAAGTATAATTAGCAAGCATGGTGGAAATCTCAGCTTTCGGTATCTTTCTTTTATTTGTATAATATCTTTCATGTACTTAGCATAAGGATTGGTTTTGAGCATATCAGTTAATCGCATACACAAAAAGATAGGTCTAATCATTTCAGCAAAGCACTCAAAATTCTCATCATCCTTTCTCTTGGATGGTTTGGGAGGAAAAGGCATGGGTTTCTGAACCCAAGGCTCTCTTTCTTTACCATGCTTCCTAGCAACAAAATATTTCTTATCATAACGTTGATTCTTTGATTGTGGGTTATCAAGATCAACAACAGGTTCAATTTCTATATCATTATCATTACTAGGTTGAGCATCATCATGAGCATTATTATTAGAATTATCACTAGTTTCAGGTTCATTACCAGCTTGAGTTTCAGCATAAAAAATAGAAATATCATTTGGATTCTCAGGTGTTTCAACAATAGGATCACTAGGAGCATGCAAAGTCCTATCATTTTTCTTTTTCTTCTTTTTAGAAGAACTAGGTGCATCTATATTATTTCTCTGAGACTCTTGCTCAATTCTCTTAGGGTGGCCTTCAGGATAAAAGGTTCCTGAGTCATTCTACCAGTTCTAGTAGCCACTCTAACAACATAATCATTATCTTTACTATTCAATTCATTGAGCAAATCATTTTGAGCTTTAAGTACTTGTTCTACTTGAGTGGTAACCATAGAAGCATGTTTAGTAATAAGTTTAAGTTCACCTTTGACATTAGCCATATAATCACCCAAGTGTTCAAGCATATTTGAATTGTATTTCAATTGTCTACCAAAATAAGCATTAAAGTCTTCTTGCTTAGCCATAAATTTATCAAACTCATCTAAGCATGGGCTAGCAAATTTAGTAAACGGGATTTCAGCTTTATCATATCTATAGAGAGAATTTACCTTTACTACCTGTGTCGGGTTATCAAGACCATGAGTTTTTTCAATAGGCGGTAAATTAAGACCATGTATTTCTTCAATAGGAGGTAAATTCTTATCATCTTCAGCTTTAATACCTTTTTCTTTCATAGATTTCTTTGCCTGTTGCATATCTTCAGGACTGAGAAATAGAATACCCCTCTTCTTCGGAGTTGGTTTAGGAGTAGGCTCAGGAATTGGCTCCGGAAGTGTCCAATTATTTTCATTTGTCAACATATTATTCAATAGAATTTCAGCTTCATCCGGTGTTCTTTCCCAGAAAACAGAACCAACACAACTATCCAGGTAATCTCTGGAGGCATCAGTTAGTCCATTATAAAAGATATCAAGTATTTCATTTTTCTTAAGAGGATGATCAGGCAAAGCATTAAGTAATTGGAGAAGCCTCCCCCAAGCTTGTGGGAGACTCTTTTCTTCAATTTGCACAAAATTATATATATATCCCTTAAAGCAGCTTGTTTCTTATGAGCAGGGAAATATTTAGCAAAGAAGTAATAAATCATATCCTGGGGACTACGCACACAACCAGGATCAAGAGAATTAAACCATATCTTAGCATCACCTTTTAATGAGAACGGAAATATTTTAAGGATGTAAAAGTAACGAGTTCTCTCATCTTTAGTGAACAGGGTGGCTATATCATTCAATTTAGTAAGATGTGCCACAACAGTTTCAGATCCATAACCATGAAAAGGGTCAGATTCAACCAAAGTAATTATATCAGGATCAACAGAGAATTCATAATCTTATCAGTAACAAAGATAGGTGAAGTAGCAAAAGCAGGGTCAGGTTTCATTCTAGCATTTACAGATTGCTTACTCCATTTAGCTAATAATCTTTTGAGTTCATTTCTATTTTTGCAAGCTAAAATAGCTAAAGAAGCTTATTGATCAAAAACATAACCCTTAGGAATAACAAGTGATTCTTCATCATCACTTTCATCAGTATCATCAGATTCAATATTTTCAATCTCTCTAGCCCTAGCAAGTTGTTCATCAAGAAAATCACTAAGTGGCACAGTAGTATCAGGCATAGAGGTAGTTTCATCATAAGTATCATGCATAGCAGAAGTGGCATCGTCAATAATATGCGACATATCAGAACGAATAGCAGAAGCAGGTGTAGGTGTCGCAAGCTTACTCATAACAGAAGGTGAATCAAGTGCAGAGCTAGATGGCAGTTCCTTACCTCCCCTCGTAGTTGAGGGATAGATCTTGGTTTTTGGATCTCTCAAGTTCTTCACAATGATACGCAGATATATATCCCAAGTGACTCAAAGAATAGAGCTATGCTCCCCGGCAACGGCGCCAGAAAATAGTCTTGATAACCCACAAGTATAGGGGATCGCAACAGTTTTCGAGGGTAGAGTATTCAACCCAAATTTATTGATTCGACACAAGGGGAGCCAAAGAATATTCTCAAGTATTAGCAGCTGAGTTGTCAATTCAACCACACCTGGAAACTTAATATCTGCAGCAAAGTGTTTAGTAGAAAAGTAATATGATAGTAGTGGTAACGGTAGCAAAAGGTAACAATAGTAAAAGTAATGTTTTTGGTATTTTGTAGTGATGATAGCAATAGCAACGGAAAAGTAAATAAGCGAAGAACAATATATGAAAATCTCGTAGGCAATGGATCGGTGATGGAGAATTATGCTGGATGCGGTTCATCATGTAACAGTCATAACCTAGGGTGACACAGAACTAGCTCTAGTTCGTTAATGTAATGTAGGCATGTATTCCAAATATAGTCATACGTGCTTATGGAAAAGAACTTGCATGACATCTGTTGTCCTACCCTCCCGTGGCAGCGGGGTCCTTACGGAAACTAAGGGATATTAAGGCCTCCTTTTAATAGAGAACCGGAACAAAGCATTAACACATAGTGAATACATGAACTCCTCAAACTACGGTCATCACCGGTAAGTATCCCGATTATTGTCACTTTGGGGTTAACGGATCATAACACATAATAGATGACTATAGACTTGCAAGATAGGATCAAGAACACTCATATATTGATGAAAATATAATAGGTTCAGATCTGAAATCATGGCACTCGGGCCCTAGTGACAAGCATTAAGCATAGCAAAGTCATAGAAACATCAATCTCAGAACATAGTGGACACTAGGGATCAAACCCTAACAAAACTAACTCGATTACATGATAGATCCCATCCAACCCATCACCATCCAGCAAGCCTACGATGGAATTACTCACGCACGGCGGTGAGCATCATGAAATTGGTGATGGAGGATGGTTGATGATGACGATGGCGACGGATTCCCCTCTCCGGAGCCCCGAACGGACTCCAAATCAGCCCTCCCGAGAGGTTTTAGGGCTTGGCGGTGGCTCCATGTTGTAAAACGCGATGAATTCTTCTCTCTGATTTTTTTCTCCCCGAAACACAATATATGGAGTTGGAGTTGGAGTCGGAGAGGCAACAGGGGGCCCACGAGGTAGGGGGCGTGCCCACCACCCTCGTAGAGAGGTGGTGGGCCCCCTGGCCTTCATCTTTTGCAGGTATTTTTCTTATTTTCTGAAAAGTTGCTCCGTGAAGTTTCAGGTCATTCCGAGAACATTTGTTTCTGCACATAAATAACACCATGGTAATTCTGCTGAAAACAGCGTCAGTCCGGGTTAGTTCCATTCAAATCATGCAAGTTAGAGTCCAAAACAAGGGCAAAAGTGTTTGAAAAAGTAGATACGACGGAGACGTATCAAGGAGATACCTCGACACGCGACGACGGCCACCTATTCGGACGTGACAAACCTAGCCACGCCCAGGCCGAAAACCGCAAACGGACTCCATCGGAGGTACGTCGTAGTGTGGCCCAACATAGAGGTGCCGCACACCCTCTTTGCTTCACAGACGAAGTAATGGAGCATCAATTCCCAGATGGGTTCAAACCTCTGAATATTGAATCATACGATGGAACAACGGATCCCACGGTATGGATCGAGGACTTCCTCCTCCATATCCACATGGCCCGTGGGGACGACCTTCATGCCATTAAATACCTACCACTAAAACTCAAAGGACCAGCTCGGTACTGGTTGAACAGTCTGCCGAAAAATTCCATTGGCAGCTGGGAAGATTTGGAGGACGCCTTTCGCGACACCTTGCAAGGAACATATGTCCGGCCACCGGACGCCGATGGCTTAAGTCACATTGTCCAGCAGCCCGGAGAATCAGCCAGGCAGCTCTGGACCAGGTTCTTAGTTAAAAAGAACCAAATCGTCGACTGTCCGGATGCGGAAGCCCTTGCGGCCTTCAAACACAGCGTCCGGGATGAATGGCTTGCATGCCACCTCGGTCAAGAAGGACCTAGATCCATGACAGCCCTTACCACTCTAATGACCCGTTTTTGCGCGGGAGAAGACAGCTGGCTCGCTCGTAGAAGCAATAGTACCAGCGACTCGGGCACTTCCGAAATCCAAGATGGCAACGGCAAGCCACGACAAAGCAAACACAACAGTCGTAATAATAATGAAAGATCACGTGACATAGCGGTCAACGCCGGATTCAGCAATCCCAAGCCCGGTCAACGGAAAAAGCCATTCAAGGCGAACAGAGATAGACCATCCAACCTAGACAGGATACTGGACCGACCCTGCCAGATTCACGGCCACCCCAATAAACCAGCTAATCATACCAACAGAAATTGTTGGGTCCTCAAGCAGGCCGGCAAGCTCAACGCTGAACACAAGGGAAGGGGGCCGCCAGGCAACAGGGACGACAGAGCGGTTCACCAGCCAAATGCCGGCGGCCAGAAGCAATTTCCCACCGAAGGTCGATCAAATCCGGAGCAGAAATAGCAGTTCGGTTCCCGTCGCCCATCTCATATACCCGTTAAAACTATACCGCGCATACATAACTACACACTGAATATACCATGGGCATTGGCGGAAGCATAATACGGGCAAGTCTGCAAGCACTCCGGTAACATTTTTATTTACTTTCCTTTTTCTTTCTTCATTACCTCTTCAAAATAGGTGGCGCAAAGGAGAAACATCTAAGACCGACTCTATCGGAGTTCGGATCCGTACACTCACCTACGGGGCTACTTCCTTCAAGGATTCCCCTAGCCGAGGACAAGCGGCGCAGACGTGCGACAGGAGGTCCAAAATAAATTTTTGTAGACCGCACTCTTTTTCGAGCCTGTAACATGCCTTTTTCCTCTGCCTTCGACCCAGTGCATATCAAATAGCCGGGGGCGTGACCTTTATATATATCAAGTAATCTTTGGCATATCGCTCAGGTCCCAGTTCACATTACCATTATTAATTATCCACGTCTTTCCGCAAATGAATACGCCTCCTATGGTTGTTTCACAGATATACCCCGGCTTAAACTTGCCAGGGGTTCGGTACGGGAACAATTGAGTTGCCAACAAAGTCCTAACAACTTTTGCAGCATACTTCGGTGTCGTGAGTTTGGCCTTATATGCATCATCTCCGAATCATGTCTTGGGTCAATAGTTGGGTTGCCCGGCTCCTGTGCTTGCTATCCTACGTTTCGCTCTATCGGCTAGGGTAGTAAAGGGAGAACTATTGCGGTTGTGTGTCCGGTTCACCTGGCTCAGCACCTCAGTAGAGAAAGCCAAAAACTGCTGTCATGATGTGGCGAGAGCTGGTCAACCACTCGATGACTTATCGGAATCTCTAGCGATTCCTCCATGTCATATGAAGGACCTCTTTTCGGTCAAATATGTACACGCATCGTATGAATAAGCCGCATACATACCAGGGGCTATGTCGTAGACCCACCATAGAACTCTAATGGCTAAGTGAAAGTGTTAACGCCCTATAGTCTGGTTACCTGGTTCGCCGCATTGACACCTCCTTCACGGACCAAGACGTTGGGTCAAGAGTGATCAAATGCTTTTCCGAACACCCCCGTACTTCCTACGAGGGGGCTGAAGCCGACGACTGGAAAACTTTCAGATTATATTAAAACGGCCGCACAGGAGGACACAAACTTTCGAGCAATATATAAAAAAACAGATTAACTATAAAATTGTCTCGTACAATTCTCATACACCTCACTCGAACATTATGTCTTTCGAGCACTAACCCTCTATCAAGCGGGCAACCACTAGGACATCTTCAAAATAATGCTCCGGTTCGTGGTAGTCCTTGCCCTTGGGTGGACTCTTCACCGCAACATCGATGGCCTTCATCTTCCCCCAGAATGTCTTGACTCTGGCAAAGGCCATCCGTGCACCCTCGATGCACATCGACCACTTCATAGCATCGATACGTGGCACCGCGTCAACAAGCCGTTGCACCAAGCCGAAATAACTATTCGGAATAGGCTCAGTTGTCCATAACTGGGTTATGACGTTCTTCATGGCAGCGCCAGATATCCTATGAAGCTCGGCCCACTGGGACATTTGCTCATTTAGCAACAGGGGGCGCTTCGACGCGCTGAATTGTGACTAGAAAAGCTTCTCCATTGCATACCCTCTCGCGCCTGGTAAAACTGCGCCGCATCGGAAGAACTCTTCGGCAAGTCTAAAAACTCGTCCGGAGAACTCCACAATTGGTTAAGCTAAGCATAGTTCGGATTGCCGAACTTAGTTTGTAGCGAAAATGGCTCACCAGCCGCAATCTCCCTAGCTTGCCAGATCTCCTCACGGGCGGCTCTGGATTCAGACCGCGCTTCTCTCGCCTCTCGTAAGGCCTTGTCAACTTCAGCCGTTTTGGCTTCATTCTCCTTCTCAAGGAGTTCACAGCGGCTAGCAGCACTTTTTAGTTTGAGCACCATCGTGGATATCTTCTCCTTGTCTTGACGCCGAGCAGCTCGTTCAACTTTTAACTTAGTCGATGCCTTTTCGGCAGCCGCATTACTACGGCGGGCCTGCTCCTTGGTTCGGGCCTGCTCCGCCCGAAGAATTTCAACGGCGGCAGCACCATCTGCAGCCATGCATATTATAGTATATAAATTTCACCATCATGCTTATATCACAAAAATGTATGTGAAGGGACTGCCCCGAATACATACCTTGCGATTCGTCAAGACGCACATTGATTAACGCAATGTCATCCCCGGCCATATCAAGCTTCTGTTGCAGCTCGACAATATCCATAGTCTAGGAAGTAGCCAGGGGGGAGCAGTCTGTGTTCAAGTTAATCATATTAGTCCTTGAATGTTTCTTCTTGATCCTCCGTTCGCCTCCCATGGGAAGCCAACCTGAGTCTCAGGGGCTACTATCTATACACATGTGTATTTTGCGAATAAAACACAATTGCACATATTACAGTACAAACCTCGAAGCCTCTTAGTAGGCTCGCAAAGGCCTCATCCAATCCGCTCTTCGCGGACTGGACCTTTTCAACCAACGTGCCCATTAAGGTACGATGTTCCTCTGAGAAGGACACCTGTCATGGCATGTTTGTCAAGATATCCGGCACCTCTGGGTCTCCGGAGGCTGCCGTAAGAGTACGGCCACCCTTTGAAGGGATCCGTTCATTCGTATCCGGTTGTATATCGGATTGTCCGAGCCCCTCATTGTTGTCCCCTGGACCCTGGGCCACCGAAGTATCACCTTCGAGCAATGTCTTTATCATCCCTTGCACCACTTGTTGGTCGGGGGAGACCCTCCGCGATGACACCTCCAATTCGTCCGCCCTATTGGACGGGGAATCCGGTGGGGGCGTCTCGCTTTCCATCATCTCTGGGAGAAGGTCCCTCGAGGAAAAGGATTGTTGAGGAAGACTGCACGCTAAACTGCAAAAACAAGGAATATATATTTCGGGCATTATAAGAAAAGAACGGACACGTTTAAAACAACCTCGATTCACTTACAATTTGGCCTGAGGCTTGTCCTCGTCATGAGACTGCGCTTCGACGTCCTCCAAGCCTGAGCCAGCCACCTGAGGCATCTTGCCTCGCTTAGAAGCCTGCTTCTCCCCATCTTTGGAGGCGGCCCTTCTCTTCCTAGGAGGAAGGGAGACAGTGGCCCCCCCTTCACTTTTGTCTTCGGATGAGGGGACTTTGATTCCTCCAGACACAATGTCCGATGCACCCTTGGAATAGGGGCCATCTTTGGTCCTCTCACTCTCCACCTCGCCCTCCTTCACAGGCATCTGGTATGGTGCCAGGGCCAGCATCCTTGTTAGAACAAGATTCGCTGGGCCCTCGGGCAGAGGGGCCGAACACATAATTAGTTCCGCCTTCTTTGTCCAGCCCTGGAAGAAGATAGCTTGCTCAGTACCATATTACGGTATGCATAATTATAAAGTGTTCGGGAGCCAAGTGCTTACCGGGGTATCCGGACGGTTGCAGTTAAGGCCAGCATCTTCGGTGGTGTCTGGCCAATGTTTCCGCTTCCTAAAAAATAACTTCCACATCCCTTTGTGTGTGGTGCCGAAGAAGTGTTGGAGGGTTTGTGGTCCTTCTGTATTAAACTCCCACATGCGGAGAGACCTACGCTGGCACGGCAGGATTCGGCGAACTAACATCACTTGGATCACGTTGACAAGATCGATGTCTCTCTCGAGGAGGGTTCGGATGTGGCTCTGTAAAGTCTGCACTTCATCAACTGATCCCCAGTCCAACCCCTTGTTGATCCATGATGCAAGCTGTAACGGTGGGCCAGGACGGAATGTGGGTGCAGCTACCCACTTGGTGCTGCGGGGCTCCGTAATGTAAAAGCACTCCCGATGCCAGTGATTGGAAGTTTCGATAAAAGAGCCTTTTGGCCAAGGAGTGCTAGTGAGTTGGCTGATCGTAGCACCGTCGCACTCCACCTGTTCCCCGTCGACCACCTTCGGCTTCACACTGAAGGTCTTGAGCCATAAGCCGAAGTGTGGGGGGATTCGGAGGAAGGCCTCGCATGTAATGATAAACGCCGAGATGTGGAGGATAGAGTCTGGGGCTAGGTCATGAAAATCTAGTCTGTAATAAAACATTAGCCCTCGGACGAAGGGGTGAAGAGCAAACCCTAGCCCCCGGAGGAAGTGGGAGATGAATACGACCCTCTCGCCAGATCTGGGGGTCGGAATAACCTGCCCTTGAGCAGGAATCCTATGGTGGACCTCCGCGGTCAAATATCTGGCCGCCCGAAGCTTTGCGATATCCTCCTCTGTAACGGAGGAAGGCACCCATCGGCCTTGGGAGCTAGGTCCGGGCATGATGGGAGGCTTGAAACGATGAAGTCGAACCTTGGGTGCTAGAACTCGAGGTCGGGAAGGCTGAGGAGAGGTTTGGCATAAAAGAGGGCCCTTGGTTCCTTTATAAAGGCAACGGGTGTTGGAGGCCTCCTCCTAAGCCTAAGAACATGCCTATTCCTAAGGAATCTTTCCCGCGGGACAGTTGGGTTACCCACGCTCATATTAATGAGAATCCCGCAATTAGGGGACACGATCTCTGCTTCGACAAGGCGAGTCAATGATAACCACGCCCCGAAACATGGAACGGCGGGACGGGAAACGGTTCGAAATAATGACCGAGAAGCGTGACATCACGTTACTAAAAGTTATCAGCAGATTGGATTCGTAGAATACTATACTCTCTGCGGTTGTGTGTTATAGGTCCGGACACGATCAATTCGTCCGAAGACTATTTTGGAGTTCAGAAGGAGGAACCCGCCTTGCAATGCCGAAGACAACACTACGCGTTGGATACCTTATCATTGAAGCCAGGTTCAGGGGCTACTGAGGGAGTCCTGGACTAAGGGGTCCTCGGGCGTCTGGCCTGTTAGCCATGGGCCGGACTGATGGGCTGTGAAGATACGAAGACCGAAGACTGCACCCGTGTCTGGATGGGACTCTCCTTGGCGTGGAAGGCAAGCTTGGCAACCGGATATGTAGATTCCCTTCTTTGTAACTGACCTTGTGTAACCCTAGATCCTCCCGGTGTCTATATAAACCGGAGGACTTAGTCCGGATAGGACACTCATCATCATAGCCATACAAGCTAGGCCTCTAGGGTTTAGCCATTACGATCTCGAGGTAGATCAACTCTTGTAATACTCATATTCATCAATATCAATCAAGCAGGACGTAGAGTATTACCTCCATAGAGAGGGCCCGAACCTGGGTAAACATCTTATCCCTTGTCTCCTGTTACCATCGACCTTAGACGCACAGCTCGGAACCCCCTACCCGAGATCCGCCGGTTTTGACACCGATAATCTGCTCATCAAGTGCAGACACCAGGTGCAAAAGCTACACGAAGACATGTCAAATCCATATATTTGGCCACGTTGTTAGTCACCGAAAAGTGAATCTACAAAACATATGGTAGTTGTTTTCATGTTGGTAAAGTGATCACTAGTCCAACGAAGGACATGAGTGTATGGCTTCACCAAATCATTAGCCACATCCAATAGAGAATAGACTAAACAATGTACAAAGCCCCACCATATATATCAGGACAATGAATAGCCAATTGCAGGGGGTAAAATGAAGATCAACCTCAGTAAACACATCGACCACAAGTTCTTATATGTACATGAAAGAAAAGAAAAAGACAAATGAGGTAAAAGATCTACTTTGAGTGAGTTTCTTGAAAACACAAGGTTTTTAATGATGTGGTCCCCGCAACACAACATGCATATGATATATATACATATATTTTCCAATAAAAAGTATTGAGAAATTGTGGTGTTCCCCACCTCCTTAGATACAAGGCAAGTCAAGCTTCCACTTAATATTATTTGGGGGCACTTATTCTCCTTTGACCCCATAGGTCACATGTAACTGGTGACTAATCATTGTACCTTAAGGCCTTGTTTGCCCATAATGGGAGATGTTCCCAAGGAAGAGTTTCCCTGGGTGGAATATTCATAGCAAAAGCGAAACCCCGAGGAAAATCCGCCTCACCATTTGGGAGGAGCGGGGGATAATAACTTCTTCTTTGATGAACTGTACATACTTTTTCTGGGGTGAACTGCTCTTACAATCTTGCTGCCGGCTAGTGCAACTACCATTTGCCAGAGAGATGGATGAGAGTTGGGACTCTGTAGAGGAGGAAGATCGAGTGCAAAACACCAAGCATCAGTTCCACCATATATGCATCTTATATTCTTGTTGGCATCCAGCCCAAGATCAAACAACAAGTCTACAACAAATCAAAGTAGC
>NC_041386.1:97318938-97510567 GCF_002162155.2 Triticum dicoccoides
GACTTGATGTTTTGATGCATGATGTAGTCACCAGTGCAAAGTTATCATCGGAACTACCAAGCATCACCAATCTCTCAGAAGATAGCACATCTGAATTACACTCATCGAATGCACCAAAGAAGCTTGAGTGGATCCTCACTACTTATAAAAAGAGAAGGATTGAAACCAAAGAGAGAGGAGTCGATGTAAGGAGCCATTGGCGGCATAGGCAACAAGGACAAACAACGAGAGCAAAGACAGGTTTGCGAGCAGAGGCAGAGCAAGAGAGATGAGGAACTCATCCCACGAGTCAGGTGGGCCTAGATTTCCCTGCTTGAGGCCACAACCAAATTGACCAACAAAATCCTCGAGAGAGTATACCGCATGCCTTTCTTTCTAACTTCAATTTGAACTGACAAACAAACTGCTAGGTCGGTTTTCATAACTTCAGTATAAACAGACAATAGCAAACTAGCCCTTGAATCATATTCATGTCAGCATTTTTTCCATACAACATTTGCGGTGTTAGTTTTGCAATTCATTTCTTTTAATAATAATTTTTTTAAACACTTTGCAAGCTAGTACAGACTTACTGTGTTTCAGTTTAGATCCACCTATTAGTTTAATATATTTAACAAAAACAATATGCCAGAATGAATACAGAACATTACATACTTTACATAACAATGTGCAAGAAACCAAAAGGACCTAGCTAGAGCAGAAGGTCGCGAACTCTGACTGGTCTTTTAACTGCATTTGTGTAGCCCTGCAAAAAACAGCAGGCATAATAATGTCAATGCTAGAACAAGAAGCATCTAGAGTCCCATGGTCATTTGGGTCAAAAGAACTACAGGGTGAAGGCATGAAGGTTGTCAAGAAATTTATCAGAAAAACAAAATCACACTGGAACAATTCGTAGACAAGGAATTTCCAGCAGTCATACCACTTTCAAGCACCATGTGACCGACTAGCCATACCAACAGTTCTTAGTTCATTAATTCGATATGCAAAATGGAACAAGTACTCTTAGCTACACTGTTCTAGCTTTTATGCCAACATAAAACGTAATGTGGTACTCCCTCTGTACACAAATGTAGGACGTTTTTGCAGTTTAAATTAAACTAACCGTCTTACATCTGTGTACATAGGGAATAGTTCTAAAGAAAAGGACAATGTGCCAGTTTACAATATTACTGTTTGTGTAACTTTCTGCTTAATTTAGTTCTAGGGCCATGAAGGCTTGCAGTACAGCTATGCTAATGTACTGTTGATGTTAAGAAAAAGGAGATATCTTATAACTCTACAAAATTGCCACTGTTTTCCTGCTTGTGATAATGAGCGCAAAAGGATGATTGTACATTGATCCAAGTTTAGATCACTGCAGAAATCATGGTACCATAATGAAAACACACAAACCTCATTATATTTGAAGATAAGCGGGCGCAAGTCCCTCTGAACTGTTGCTCCTTGCTGCCCAGCATCAATATGAGTCTTTGCACCCCCTGGTCTTTCTTTCCTAAAGCTGTTTTTTGTCAAGGAAAAGAGGTAGCTTCATAATCAATGCCTTGAATATGCAGTCACGTTTGAAAATAATGATAACTGATGTGTTACCTTTGAAAGAAATCAGTTGGGCGACTTGAGGGTCTCTTTGCAGGTGCAAGACCTTTACCACTCAAACTAGAGGCTGAGTGTAGCTGCATTGGAAGTGTAGATGATTTGCCCTTAGAGCTACCCTGAGAAGTATCACATGCAGTACCAGTCGCTGTTTTCTGGCATGTAGTTGTTGGAACTTCACTCCTAACTCCTTGATTAATTTGGTTCAACAATTTTCCTGCACTATCTTTGATGATTTTTTGCTTCTCTACCTGCAGAAAGCATGTGTTAACAATAACAATAGAATAGTCTCTTTTGTGTGCCCAGTGTGGCATTTCCAAACATGAAAGGCCCCTGATAACAGAAATTATAGAGAATACATATTGGATTGTAACAAAATGGAACTGCCAACTAAAGTAAAAAAGTAAAACAATTTGAACCCTAAAATATGGTGTCTAGTCCAATACTCCAATTAGAACCCTGAACTATCAAACTGTTCAATAAACCCTTTTTTCAAGAAAACACAAAAGCCCTGCGTCTCGATGCATTGATAGAAGAAAGATATGTACAGGCCCTAAGAAGAACCACACCCCAAATTTACAACGCTGCACTCCTAAGTGATAGGCAAAACTGTTCAAATTAAAACCTACACATTGTAAAACCATTCAACTTGAATCTTAGCCAGTTTTCATTAGTGGCTTTGCATTTTGGGGATTTCAGATAATGTGAAAGAACAAAAAGATGTATGGAATGCCAGGAATTTATAGCCTGCAAATTTTCATCATAAAATATGACTACCCGTAATGTGCAAAAACGTTGAGATAAATAGATTTTGTACATAAGGCACTATTTTATTTTAAATAGATTTCTGCATGCACATCAATTTCCAATTATTTCAGAAACTTTGTGAAGCCACCAGAAATAACCGTGTTGAGGTTTGGAAAGTGGCTTTATCTTCCAAGGTTCTCAAAAACCTAAAACAATTCACAGGTGTGGTGTGCGCTATTAAGTAAGAACCAGAAAATTCATCAAATTTGATCGCATGTGTTGCATTAGAAATGAAAACAAAAGATAAATAAACTCTTTATCAATTTTGCACAGGATACAAACTGTCATACTTATGAATTACGCAGGGTTATCATTTCATAGCATTTCCTACAAACATGGATTTTTTTTCATATTTTCTGGAAGCCCTGAAATACAAAAGCACTTTTCAAAACCAGTCTAGGGATCATATTAATTACTTTAGAAAGTTCAGGACTTAATACAAACTGTTTGAGAGTTTAAGGTTCAGGTAAAACCAAGCACAATTGTTCAGGGTTCAAAATGGAGCTTTTCCTAAACTAGATAATTGATACTAGAAGCTCAGCCCCCCAAAAGAAAGCAAGTAATGGATCTAGATACAAACAAAAAACCTGCTGGCATTTGGAAGTCCTCGATACGTATTTCTCTGCAGATAACTTCCTAACCCGAAGTCGTATGGTCACACCAGTTTTTCAAATAATGTAATACAAAATATGCTCTGGTCAGTTCATGCATACAGATTCAAGATAGTTTTCCAGGAAAATATGGAGACGAATGATGAGCTGGAAAAGATTTCATAGAAATAAAAAGGTCAATATTTGGTTTCTCATATCAAAGAAGTTGCAGTCAGTGAAGGAATTGTTAAGGTGGCAAGCACTAAGCAAGAAATATAGAACTTAAGGGTTTCAAACATAGAAGTTGGAACTACTGCTCACCTCGTGCACCAAGACCTGTTTCATGGCCAAAGAGAGACCAATGTGCTCGGATTGATAATCCTGACATCAACATCTTTGTCAGGTACAGTGAGAAATGAGAGAACTGTGAAAAGAAAAAGAAAAAAAAGTTGGGAAGAACCTTAAAGCTTATGATATCATTGATTGGAGGATCAAAAGAAAGTGAAGGAATATCCATAGGCACAATAGATCCATTTGCCCTTTCTTGAGGTTCAAACTTTGTGTTTTTGTATGTAACCGAGTAAGCAACCATAGTATCAACTAGCTGCACAAGTTCATTTTTTTCCCTCTCTGACATCAAATTCAATGCCACCTGATCATGCCATGTATAGTTAGAAATCTAACAGGGATGGAAATATACAAAGAAAATAAATATAAGAATTTGCAATACGATGTAAGATCCCCGTGTTCAAAACTAGTGAACTTGGATTAGCATAGGGTCCTATCAGGAACTTAGACTCCTTACTTGGTTGCTAAATTGTTGTAGGTAGACTGGCAGATGCATTAATTTCATCTTATTGTGGGTGCATCACTAGACTATAGAATGTTCTGGGGTAGGGGCATGGTGCAGATAGCTATTTTTTATCTTAGAAACCAAGGTGCATCTGAGCAGATAAATTACTGCATGCCAATGCCAATAGGGAAGTTCGAAAATCGAGCATTGGAACACGACACTAAGGTGATTGAGAACTTACAGGCCTCAGATTCAACGGCGAAAGAATATGTAAAAAGGGGGAAGCAATGTCTCCAACAAAAGATTCCACTGACAGGTGCCTTGAAATGAGCGGTGACATTCGGTTTTGCCAGGTCTTCAATGTGTCCTTCTTTTCCAAAAGCATTGTTCGGCACCTAAAACATATCCACATTAACCCGCTGATGGATAGCTATTAGCTATAGATGTGTTAAAAACTAAAAACCTTTGCAGGGCTTTCGGCCACTCAATATTTGGCTTCTCAACTTGAGCAACGATACGGCTTATAGTGATGGCAATAGGAGGTTGATATGCTGAAACAAAATGGTAAACTCTTTAAGTTAGTCCAACATTTATTAAAAATACGTAATAAACAGCCAGACACTACCTTGGAGTGACATATGCTGAGTTCGGTAAACATATTGCGTCAAATAATCAGAAACTCCAAGTACATCAAGGCATTTCACCTGCAAGGTGGTTTGGTCTACGGTAAGTAAAATATATTTACAGAGCAAGAAATTGATGAACTCTCCAAGGAGGTGCAGTGGTGAGTGTACAAGGTCCACACACCAGGCTCTGGCCTTTGGCTCTACTTTAATTTGAACTGTGGGTGCATGATAAATACGAAATTTAATACAAATTTGTGATTAGTAAGAGTTTATACCGTCTTGTGCAGCATTGGGTCATGGTAAGAGAGTTTTAAGAAGTTCTCATGAATCCCATCCATAGTAACATCATAATCACCACTGCAAATAGAACATGACATGATAAGAAAGTGAACCAAGCCCATATAGAGGAAGTGTGCAATGTACAAAACAAATTTTACCGGTTAGATATGAGTGAGAACAGAGAGCCAATGTCCTTGTCTCCGCTCACATTACAATCTGCCATTTCCGCCCGCTTGAGTTTTTTCTTTTGAAGAACCTGAGAAGCAAACTTGTTATCATTAAATGGTACAATGAGCAAATGTATTGTTATTTTTTGCAGCAATGCATGATATGGGTTGCCTTCTGAACTTATGCTTGGCACACAATTTCAGTACCAATATTGAAAGTTTGGGATTATACATTCATTGCTTGAACAATGAAGGCATCCGCAGAAAATAAAATAATTGCCGTAAGAAAACATCAGACCTGTTTCCAAACATCAAGGATGCTTTTGGACATGTCCTTCCTTCCAATGACTTGTGAATCAAACCCTGACTGCTCAATGACACAGAGCAATGAGAATTGAACTCTATATCAGTTAAATAGTAGCATCAGGCAGCAGGTGGCCATCTCAATTAGCTTACTTACAATGTTTAGTGCCTCTCTTTTCTTGTTCAGAAATTGAAGAGTGTTCAGGCATGATCGAATGTCACATTCTGCATGGAGGCTTTGCTCACTTAGTACAGTATATGAGGCCAACCAGTCATCTCATGTATAAAACAAATTTATGCATGTACTAGCAATTCTCCTTCATCCATCTCTGTATAAACTAGAGAATACCCCGCGTGTTGCTACGGGAATCGATTGCAACATATTTCAATGACTTAATTGTATGGAGCTTCTATCGTTCAATTAATAATATATGAACTAATGCTAAAAATATATATTGTATTTGATTATTGTGTAGTCAGAAAATATTTTGAATATAAGTGGCATAACGTAATGGAGGACTTTTCTTCATGCATGTTGAGTGGACCTTTGATGAGGTGGCATATGTGGTGAGGTGAAAGGTGTGCATGAAATCAACTAATAATGAAAAACTTTTTCTCATGCATGTAGTGGTGGGCCTTTGATGAGGTGTCATGTGTGCATGTTGAGATAAATAGGATAGTGGGGATCAACTTCTTATGTATATAGGATAAGTGCATAATACAAGCAAAAGTAGCACTACATATGGCAAAATAATAGGTTTCAGGTCCAAGACTAAAAGTTAAATTAAGACAACGCTTTGCAAAGAGTGAATTCGAATAAACTACGGTGAAGATCCTGAGTGCTGAAAAGCATAAAAACAGGTTCCCCAAAGTATGCCAGCATATAAAGATATTTTAGTTAAATGCATGACAAATATAGATATAGATATCAAAGTTAATTTCACAAATATAGGATATAGTTATCCAATTAATTTGAACAGACAAGCTAGGAGGATGATAGTAAACAAAGCTACTATGGCAGTTGTATAATATGTTTCAGCAGATGCTGAGCTTTGTTACACAACTAAAGTAGTTAAGGAGACATGTAGGTGCTCGGTTGGCCAAAAATCTAGTCAATTTAGCTAAATAAATATCTGTAGGAGTAAACAACTATTGGTTCATTTAAACATAGGAAGAAGACTAGAATTCCAGAAGTACAAGTATTATCACTCAAGGAGATATTGCACGTCCATTGATAGACTACAGTATCTTGGTTCTGCTATTGTTACAAAATGGGAATAGCATTATGCACCAATATTAAGCGTAGTTATGGCTTGCGTGGAGCAAAAGAAACTGTACCAGTATAATCCGCTAATGCAGAAAGAGCAATTGAACTTGTCTTGAATCCTTCCTTCTTGCATATGTACTTGAGCCTAAACAAGCAAAACTTATGAGCAAAATGTACCATACTAAAATAGAATGTGTTGAATGTGTTCGTAAGTGCCTTTACATTACCTGTTCACCACACGACTAATCGTTGGCTGCACAAAAATATGAACCCTGTAAAATTAAACCAATCCTTATAAGAAAGTTTAAACAATTTTAGGACTGCACGGAACTATAAAAAAATACGAGGAAGGAAACATTACTTGGCTACTTGGCGTAGTTTTCTCAAGGCTGGAGCATACAGGTCATTGCATATACAAATTACCTACAAACAATATCATATGAATGAATACAATGTGAAGGCATTAAAATGAAGGTGGCAGCACAGCATCGTTGCTTACAGGCCTCAGTAGTTTTGCTGTTCTATGACTTTTCCTTGAGGAAGCCTTTTGGACTTGAGTTTCTTCAGCTCCATTGCTTCTGTCCGAATCGTTGTTCTTATCAGCATTGATCTGCACCGAAAAGAGTTAATCATCCATTATCACAGAAATATGTTCAGATGCACTATGCTGCGGAGAATAGCCTATCTCGGTTCTCAACTGCACAGCAATGCAAAATATTATTCAATCAACGAAAGTAAGAATATAAGAAAACTGTTGAAATATATTGAGCAGACGATTCAATATGGTATAATAGCTAAGAGATCTCAAGCTCAAGAGCAGGCAAACGCACTATTATTAAAACAAAATAGCTGCAAGCTACATTGACCCACGTGTAAGGCCTGGTGGAGCCTACACCGGGGGGGTTGAAATATATTGGCCGTCATCCTCCATCATTTGGACTTTTGGATGAACTGGCTGGAGCATGCAATTCAATACAAATTAATGTTGAAAACTTGAAATGTTGCCAACTTACCATCTTTAGAATAACCTCCACTGCCCCTTTTCCATCACCAAGTGCTCCATCAATTTCATCAATTACCTACACATGCTAGCAGACCTTAACAGAATGTGGGGAAAGTGATTTAACAATCTGGTAGCATAAGTTAACTCACCAGACACTTAGGTTTGGAATCTGACATGATAGAGTTCATCTGAACTACATCAAGAATTTTTGGTTCAATGGATGAAGCAGAACGATCATCACTGGCATTTATCTGCGTGTATGTAATACTTAACATAAGCAATGCCCAGAATCTGTATTCATAAGCAGCTGAGTGCCCCCCGCAAAAAAAAAGGGTGCCAGCCCATAGACCAATAGCAAAAGTAGCCACCAACCATAACTAACAAGAGGCGACATTAGAAGGACTTTGGAGGAAATCTTGCTAAACAACATGTCACCATGGGCTTCAAAGGGGCGTAATAGACTAATACTTGCAGTTTTACAGTGTATAGAATATAAAAAACCTATCCAGCGGTATCCAGTTGTGACTAGATGATGCGTAACAAAACTGAAGACAATTCAGAAGGATGCAACAGATATATCAGATCCACTAATCATATAGCCACTAAAAGATGTATGCTCCTATAGGAAGTGCCTAAATATCGCTCATCAAATCAAATCACATAGAAGCTACCACACAATAAACAAGTAATATTGTTCCTATTCAGACCTCCACAACATGGTAACCACAATGTTTGGCTGCCACGTGAGCAAGTGTTGTCTTCCCAAGGCCAGCTGGACCACATAGTAGCAACACCTGCAACATCAGGAGGTTATTCAAATGCAGCAACTGCTTAGCACAGCTTGCGGTCATCTTCATAAGACACAGCACACTAGTACTAACCCACCTTCTGTTCTGGTGCGTTATCAACGGAAGGCTTTTTGTGAAAGGTGCTTTTCAAATCTTCTGAGTTGCTACCAGGTGTTTTTTGGGGCATGCTATCTTGACCCATGACATAGGCTCCCCTGCTCTTGGAAAAGAAACTTCTGCTACTTGAGTTCTTTTGAATGGTACAAGAATGTCTACGTAAGGCGGATAAAGTATCATCACTTGTACCCCGGATATGGGACCCAAACACACAGGAGTCCCATTGTTTTAACCATAGAAGTACCTGGATGAGGAACATCAAGCAAAGCAAAGATTCTTACAGATCAGCTCTACACTGATAAACACATTCTTAAGGAAATGGGATGGCTATTTACCTCCCTGTTTGTGTGCTCATCACTTAACAGCTCTGTAAAAGAGTGTGGTGCATATTTCTCCACCCAAAGTTGTTCTGTGACTATTGGAGTCAACGGACAACCCTCGACATACTGTGCCTCTGTGCTTTCCATCAAGGCCTTCATACACATTACAGAGATAGATTACTAAGATATTTATTAACTTGCTGCAGCAATCAACACTGCACTAGGTACAAGAGTCAGAATCCATTGTCAACTTGCTTAGGCGAAAGGCGGAAAAAAAGTATAATTGTCTCCCTCTGCTTAGTGCAGTTTTGCAATTAAAGTATGACGATTAGATTTTTGAACTTCAAGCTCCAAAAATATAATAAGTATGATATCCTGGACTGCACAAGTGCACATGGTAACATTTTGCTGGGAAGTTCAGAGATAAAGAAGAATTTGCACATTCTCTGTTTTGGTGCTAATTTGTGGGATTAATACCTTCCTAAGAAACCATTAGATTAAAATAAATACCATAGTGACTAGTATAAAGAAGGCCTTCAATGCTTTCATCAGGGATACGGCCATTCATGAAATCCCTAGGGTTGGGGCCCGCTTCACTTGAACTAACCGTCAAGCTTCCCCCATCCGCTCTGTTCTTGACAGGGTTTTTCTCTGCCCTGGCTGGGATGCCCTTTTCCCTCGGCTTTGTCTGCGTGCCCTGCCCATTGTGGGATCTGATCATGCTCCCCTAATCCTTGACGATGGGTCCGGTCCAATTGGTTGCCAAAGGTTTCATTTCGATGCGTCTTGGCTCTTAGTGGAGGGGTTCCCCACCATGTTGACCCGGAAGATCTCGGCATGTCTTTCATCTCTCGTCGCTCTTTTGGCCCAATGGATGATTGGCATCATGTTTCCTACTGCCTGCGCAAATTCCTCAAAGGTTGGTCTAAGAATCATTTTGCTGAGTTAAGGCGTGACAAAACGAGGCTGGGTGCCCAAATTGGCGATCTTGATATTCGTGCGGACAGTTCTGGTCTCTCTGAGGCCGAATGGCTGCTCCGCTATGGCCTAGAAAAGGCGCTCTTGGATATTCACCGCCAGGAGGAAGTTTATTGGAAACAAAGAGGCACGATTAACTGGACTCTTAAGGGTGATGCGCCCACAGCTTATTTCTTCGCCATTGCAAATGGTAGACGTCGTAGATGCCTAATCGACAGCCTTCTGATTGATGGTGTTAGGGTTTCGGACCCTTCGGTCATTCTTTGTCATGTGGTCCAATTCTTCTCTAATTTGTTAGCGGCTAAACCTGAGATGGGTTTTTCGCTTGCTCCGGGCTTCTGGCCTCCCCTTGAGCAATTGTCGAGCGTTGATAATGATCTCCTGCTTATTCCCCCCTCTGAAGAGGAAATATTCGAAACTATTCGGACCGCCAATTCTAATGCGGCTTCAGGCCCTGACGGCTTCTCCATTCCTTTCTTTCGGCATTTCTGGCCTCAGTTAAAAGGCCTTATTAAAGCAATCATCCAAGGATTTTGGCTGGGCACCGTTGACATTTCGAGGCTCAATTACGCGGTTCTCACCCTTATCCCTAAAATCAAAGGTGCTGACTTGATTTCGCAATTTCGGCCCATTGCTTTAATTAACAACTTTGCTAAGATGCCAGCTAAGGGCATGGCCACTAGGGTGTCCCCGATAGCTCATCGGGTCATTAGCCCTTTCCAATCTGCTTTCATTAAAGGGAGATTCATCTTGGATGGGGTGCTGTGCTTACATGAGATAATCCATGATCTGCGGATTAAGGGGACCAAGGCTGTGGTCCTTAAGCTTGACTTTGAGAAGGCTTACGACTCGGTGAGTTGGAATTTTCTTCGGCAAGTCCTATTGGCTAAGGGCTTTGAGGGTCTGGTGATGCACCGTTTGATGCAACTTGTTTCTGGTGGGCACACGGCGGTGGTTGTGAATGGCCAAACTAGTGATTTTTGTGCTAATGGTAGGGGACTTAGACAAGGGGACCCGGTGTCCCCTCTGCTTTTCAATTTTGTTGCTGATGCTTTATCTTGTATCCTCTCTCGGGCCGCATTGGCTGGGCATATTTCCCCGGTGAGCTCTCACCTTATCCCTCATGGCATTACTCATCTTCAGTATGCGGATGACACCATCATTATGGTAGAGCTCAATGAGACCGGTCTCACCAATTTGAAATTCCTTCTGCTTTGCTTCGAAGCTCTTTCGGGTCTTAAAATTAACTTTTCCAAGAGCGAGGTCATTGTGACTGGGGTTTCGGATTTGGAAGCGCAACGGGTGGCTCACCTTCTGAACTGTTCCCTTGGGTCTTATCCTCTCAAATATTTAGGAATTCCTATTTCCCTGTTTAAGCTCTTGGCAAAAGATTTTGCACCGGTGGTTGCTAAAGTTGGCAATAGAGTCCTCCCTTGGAGAGGACGATATAACACGCAGGCGGGCAAGGTTGCCCTTACCAACTCATGCCTCTCATCCCTCCCGATGTACCTGATGGGTTTCTACCTTCTGTCCAACGGGATTCACTCTGGTTTCGACAAGCATAGGGGTGCATTTTACTGGAACTCCGCAGACAATAAACGCAAATATAGATTGGTCAGATGGAAAATCATTTGCCGTCCTAAGGACAAGGGGGGTCTTGGCATTATTAATACGAGAGTCATGAACAATTGTCTTTTGATTAAATGGTGGTGGAAGATAATAACACTTGAGGAGCGCCCATTCTGGCTCTCGATTCTTAAAGCTAAATATTTCCCTTCCTCGAGCCCTATGTTCGCCTCTGCTTCTGGCGGGTCTCAATTTTGGCGTCAACTGGTTAAAGTTCGGCCGATTTTTCGGTCCCTTGTCAAATTTGTTGTCAAGAATGGTAAGTCCACTCGTTTTTGGGTAGACTGGTGGGTCGGGGACACCACGCTTGCGGCTGCCTTCCCGGCCTTGTTTTCTTATTGTGCTGATCCTGAGATCTCTATCTTTGAGCTCTCGGTTCAGGGTTGGGTTTTAGATTTCCGGCGATCTCTTTCCCCTGTAGAGTTGGAAGACTGGCAGCGCCTTACTGCTGGCTTCCCCCTGCTCTCGGAGGAAGAGGATTCCATGGTTTGGCCCCTCTCATCTTCAGGGCGCTTCTCTGTTAAATCGGCTTATTCTAAGCTTATCTCTGGTGGCCGCTCGTTGAAGTTTAAGGATATTTGGTCTGCCCGAATCCCCCCTAAAATTAAAATCTTTCTCTGGCAAGCTGTTCGCCGTAAGCTGCCGGCGGCCGATCAAATTAAGAAGAGGAACGGGCCGGGCACTGATAGGTGTGTGCTATGTGGGGCACTTGAGAACACTGATCATATTTTCTTCCACTGCTCCTTAGCCAAATTCATGTGGTGTTGCATCAGACTTTGGCTTCATGTTAACTGGACTCCCTCCTCCTTTGAGGACCTGAGGCAATATACTAACTCCTTATCAGGGCAGTCCAAGAGGGTCTTCTTAGTGGGCTGGGCTGCGATCGGGTGGTCGCTGTGGATTATTAGGAACAAGTTCACGATTGAACGCATTTTTCCGGCTAACCCTGTCAGCTGCTTATTTAAAGCCAATGTCTTTTTGCAGCAGTGGAGATTATTGACTAAGGAAGGGGACCTTCAGGCTTTCGACGACATGTCATCCAAAATGAAATCTACGGCGTCTTCCCTTCTTCAGCGTACTTCGAGGGCGGCTTCCTAATTTCACTGCCGGTGTTTTTGGTGATTTGCTGGCCTGCGTGCCACGTTAGGCTGGAGGCCTTGTAATGCTACTTATGTTCCCTGGCCGTTAAACTTGTTCTGGGTGTTGGTTCTGCTGGTGTAACTCTGCCTGGTGGCTTTATTTATAAAGTCGGGCTCTTGCCTTTTCTCTAAAAATAGTGACTAGTGGGCACCTATTCCTATGTTGCCCAACTACCATTTAGTTCACTGCTTGCTTATCATAGCCACTGCTTACTTGGCCAGACTATAATGATGCAGGAAAACAATCCGGTTGTGTATCTATTTACTCCCTCCGTTCGGAATTACTTGTCGCAGAAATGGATGTATCTAGACGTATTTTAGTTCTAGATACATCCATTTCCGAGACAAGTAATTCCGAACGGAGGGAGTATACATGCTAATGATCTGCACATATATCTCACATGTGTACCTTTGCTATAGCCTCTTGCTCCGCTTGCATTGTCAACGAATGAAATGATTCTGAGAGGAGCCCTGCAGAAGAGCAAACAACAGCAAGTAAAACAAGACGAATCTTCGTTCTAGGGAGAAATGATTAAGAGCGTGAAATCGAAGTACACTACTTAGTAACTAACCATCGTGGTTGGAAATTGAAGTCCTTCGCCTAGTTCCCTCAATTACTTCGCTAACCAATTTCTCCGTCGCAAGCTTGGCATAAACTCTTTCTCCGTTGGGCGCTGTGACGGGCATAGAGTCCCCCTGGATCTCCGACGCGAACCGCGACACAATCTTCTCGGCAACGGCTTCGGCGGCGGGAGGGGGCGAGTACCGCAGCCAGTCTTCGTCCACCGAATCCACCCGATCGACATTCCTCCTCTTGCTCCTCTCCTCCTCCTGCTCCGGCGGAGGCGGAGGGGGAGGCCGCTTCAGATTGGCTTCCGACACCTCGTCTTCGTACAGATTTGGTCGGTTCAATCAGCAGTCGAGACAATCGAGCCCTAGATTCGTAGTCTATCGAGATGGAGAGTGACGCGTACCTGCGGGCTTTGCGGGGGAGGTGGCCGTCTCCTGCGGGGGGGCGTGCGGTTTGCACGCGTCGCCGGCGGCCGGGAGGAAGCCCTCGTCGGGGTCGTCGAAGTAGGCGTACTCCTCTTCTTCCGGGAGGAGGCCGTTGCTCTCCATCCACTCGAGCTCCTCCGGATCTGGCATCTCCATGTCGGCCGCCATCTCCGTCGCCGACGCTGCGCAGCGGAATTCCCAAGCGGCGGCTAAAAGCGAATGACCTCGATGGCGGGAAATGGCGGGGGAAATGAGAGTGGGGCTAGGGCGTTGCCGCCCCTTTTCCGGCGAGTGGGGTTTTGTGTTTTGTGGTGACAGTCAGAGCTGGCCAAACGGGCCGGCCGTGCTAATCGTGCCTGGGACGGCACGGCCCTACATTTATAGACGGGCCGTGTGCCTCGCTCCTCGGCCCAGGCACGGCACAGTTAATAAACGAGCCGATCTGTGGCATGTTCTTTTTTTTTTATGCAGAGAAAAAACTACAGTTTGCCCAATACTACAGTATTAAAAACACAGTTGTTAGGGACAACCAAACAACTCATTGTAAATAAAAATTATGGTAATCTCAAAAACTGTAGTATTCTCAAAATACTTAGAAAATACTTTGCTATCAAAGAGGGCCTTAGCACGCTCGGCCGCATGTTTTTCAGGTTGGTTCGCTGTCTTTTAAGCCTATTGGGTTGTATTTTAGATCACTAGCAAGCATGTCCGTGTATTGTATCGGGAGAAAAAAAATATGACATGACCCTAAGCCATTTGTTCACGTTCAAATTGCCTTGTGGGTGTTGAATTATAGATAGCAGGCATTTTTTAAACATCAATTTATCAATAACTTGTGGTATAGAATTTTTGTTTGGAAACTATAGGTAAAAAAGTGATATCTATAATTCGGTGGTCACAAGTTGATAACCTAGAATTATGAAAATCATAGAACCAAACATGAAAAGAATGATAATCTTGGGTAATCACTGTATGCAAAATGTTTACTTCAGCAGCTATGCTGCCCTTATTGTATATCCCAATGCACTAGTGCATGAGGGCAAGTGAATGTTTGAGGCCACTTAAAGATCTTATGCATCAAAATATCATAACCCTACCATTTGCTTCCCTGGTATTCAAAACATGAGTTACAACAGGACATCTTTGCTAAAAACAAAGCCGAAATAGGGAGATGTATCTATAATAATTAACATACATTAGAAACCTCTAATGGAGCTCCCTCACCTTGCCCTTCCCCTTATCATGTGTATAGAGCAGATCCATTTAATATCAGAATTTAATTTACCTGACGGCGTGGCTTATACTCCGCTACTTCAGAAAGGCATGTCGATGCATCACGCGATTATGCCTCCGATGATCGGCCATGTCGATGTATCTTCTTGCATTATATCAATGCAATTTTGACCCGTTGAAATGTGAAGAAAGGATATAGTAGTCTATAGATCAGACATCTGCGCAGATTTGTAATTCTAAAAACATAGAGAATTTTGTTGTGGTCACACAGTTGTTTAATTAAAAACATAGATCACATGTTTCGGTGGATTTATTATAGAGAAATCTTTCTATTTCAGATCCATTTAATTGAACATTTTGCGGGTGTTTGAAAGCACAAATGCTCCCTGAGTGATTTTGGTAATTAATGTCAACATATTTCTTGTTGGACTAATAGTTTTATCTATTGTATTTCAGACAAGTTCAACAATGGCGTGGTAAGGACAAGATGATGTGGAACCCCTTAAAAATGCTAAGGACAAAGATTGGCCAAAGCTCAAGACTCTTCATCTTTATTTTAGTGATCCAAGATCACATTGAGTCTATAGGAAAGCCAATACTATTAAAAGGGGATGAGGTGATGCTTAATGGCTTACTTGCTCAAGTGCTTAGTTATATTGCTCCAAAACCCTCAGCCACTTTCTCCATCAAATATGTCCAAACCCAAAACTCCAACTCGGCCCCACCGATTCTTTCTATCCGGAGCGACCGAGTTCATATGACACAGCCACTGCCAGAAACCCTAATAGTTCGGTCTCATCGATACGGATATCGGTCTCAACGAGATGGCCTTGCCAGCGCTCTGTGATCTATTGCATTCGCTTCGGTCTTACCGAGTTGGCTTGACAGATTGTCTATTGCTTATTGCTTCACTTCGGTCCCACCAAGTTGATGCAATCAGCGTCACCGAGATGATGTTTGCCCTAAGCCCTAGCACATCGGTCCCACCGAGTTGTTCCAGTCGGTCCCACCGAGATTCCTAACGTTCACATTTTTGAACTGATCGGTGCCACCGAGTTTAACCATTCGGTCCACCGAGACGAGTCAAATGCGTGTAACAGTTGGATTTTGTGTGGAGGCTATATATACCCCTCCACCCCCGTCTCCATTCAAGAGAGAGCCATCAGAACGTGACTGCACTTTCATCATTCATTTTTTAAGAGAGAACCACCTACTCATGTGTTGAGATCAAGATATTCCATTCCTACCGTTTGAATCTTGATTTCTAGCCTTCCCCAAGTTGCTTTCCACTCAAATCACTCTTCCACCATAGCCAAATCTGACATAGAGAGTTGAGTGTTGGGGAGACTATCATTTGAAGCACAAGAGCTAGGAGTTCATCATCAACACACCATCTATTACCTTTTGATAGTGGTGTCTCCTAGATTGGTTAGGTGTTGCTTAATCTCTGTCATGATGTGGAGTTGAACCAAGAAGTTTGTAAGGGCAACGAGATCGCCTACTTCATGAAGGTCTACCCGAGTGAGGCAAGTTCTTCATGGGCGATGGCCATGGTGGGATAGACAAGGTTGCTTCTTCGTGGACCCTTCGTGGGTGGAACCCTTTGTGGACTCGTGCGGCCGTTACCCTTCGTGGGTTGAAGTCTTCATCAACATGGATGTACAATAGCACCACCTATCGGAACCATGCCAAAAAATCTTCGTGTCTCCATTGCGTTTGCACACTCCAATCCCATCTCTTTACTTTCTTGCAACTTGCACTGGTACCGTAATATGCTATACAAACGGTTTTTAACCCCTTTTCGCGATGGCATTTAGAACCGTCGCCAAGTGAGTGATTGCGATAGGGGTCCTTCCCACACGACCCAAAAACCATTGGGGATAGGCGAGCGGCTACTGACGATCGCCATAGAATAAATGTATGAGAAGTCACCCCAATCCCACACATTACATCTTGGCATTATGTTTATGATCCGAGAGACATCCCAAGCGGTTACGCCGCTATAGTCGTATGAAAAAGGTGGACATCAACATTTAATCGACTGATATGTTTGCGATAGGTATGTTATCACACACAGTTCAAGAATGTAAAATGTCTGTGGTGCCTCTACTAACGCCAACGTGTCCATTTTCATAATTGTGTGCGATAGGTATTCTTATCACACATGCACATAGGTTTGAACGTTTGTCGTATTACCATGAATCGCACGCGCATATGAGATGAAACTATGTGTGCATCCGTCGGGCATCGCAGACGTTTCACGTCAAAGAACCGTCTGTTCTCTATTTTTCATCGCACACGTTGTTTCTTTCTAACCATGTGCACATTTTTTTATTCGCTCCTGTATAATTTTTTCCTGTAATTTATTATTCGAATTGGAAATTTTGAATTATGAAATGTGGAATTCAAATTCTCAGCACAATGGTTCAACAACCAATCCATAAATAAAATTCTCATTACAATATGTTCAATAATTACAGAATTAGACAACAATTAACTATGATGAACCACAATATTTAGAGGCAGTAAAGGTGAAGAGACAAGTGAAATCATTTTGGCTGTCGATGGTGTTGAAGAAGCGGAATGCCCATAATGTGCCCTCCTACATGCCATAGGCACGAACAACATTTGTCCAACCCCTTGTGACGATCACCTACCCATCCTTCACCACCTTCGGGAAGACTTCTAGAGCATTATCATGGTAGCATGAATTATACACTTTAACCTTAGTTGCCTCCACTCCGGTCATTTAGTTTGCAAGGTAATCATCAGTAAATAGCTTCGAAAACCACTGAAAAGAGAACAATTTCAGATACTCGGGTCTAATAGAGTAACTTGTTGTGGGCAGGGGGAAAAGGTAACACATTACTTACCATCCTAAAGTTCACTGTTGTCTTGGACAAAGTGTAAATAAAGAGCTTAATTCCCATCACCCGTTTCTTTTGCCTAACAATCTTTCTTAGTTTCCTCACTTGACGCTTGTTCATGAATATCGCATTGCCCCATACGCAAAAGGGATCGAAGCATGGGTTAATGTCGCTCATATATGTACCTACAAGTAACCAGTAAATATTAGAAGCTAAACTGAGATTGCATAAATGATGCAAAATACAACTACCTACGTTCCTAAGTACAAGTATTTTTTAGAGATTTCAATATGAACTACATACAAATATATATAGAATTATAGACATAGTTTATATTAGAATCTAGATTCACTCATTTTGGTCCGTATGAAGTCTATATTGGGGTCTCTAAAAATACTCATATTTAGGAAAAGATGGTGCATAAGGCATGGGATGCAGCTAACCTCGATGGCAAACAACAACATCGCCCATTGTAGCCCTGTGTAAGTACATGGAAAGCAATTGTTAACTACAACAGAGTTAACATCCACCAAAAATAGCAAATGGTAATAAAATGGCAGCATCCGTAGTGATATCTTCATTGCGAAAGAGTAGCTGATACGTCTCCAACGTATATATAATTTTTTATTGTTCCATGATGTTATATTATCATTCTTGGATGTTTTATAATCATTTTATATGATTTTTTGGTACTAACCTATTGACATAGTGCCAAGTGCCAGTTACTGTTTTTTGCTTGTTTTTTACATCGCAGAAAATCAATACCAAATGGAGCCCAAACGCAGCGAAACTTTTTGTGGATTTTTTATGGACCAGAAAACACCCAATGGGCCGGAGAAGCACCTGGGGGTGCCCCGAGGGGGGCACAATCCACCAGGGCGCGGCTGGGCCACCAGGGCACGGCTGGGCCCCCAGGCGCGCCCAGGTCGGTTGTGCCCACCTCGGTGGCCTCCCGCACCGCCTCTTTGCTCTATAAATACCCCAATATTCTAGAAACCCTAGTGGAGTCGACGAAAATCAATTTCAGCCGCCGCAAGTTCCAGAAACACCAGATCCAATCTAGACACCATCACGGAGGGGTTCATCATCCTCATTGGTGCCTCTCTGATGATGCGTGAGTAGTCTTTTGTAGACCTTCGGGTCCGTAGTTAGTATCTAGATGGCTTCCTCTCTCTCTCTCTTTTGAGTCTCAATACAATGGTCTCTTGGAGATCCATATGATGTAACTCTTTTTGCGGTGTGTTTGTTGGGATCCGACGAACTTTGAGTTTATGATCATATCTATGT
The DNA here is from genome assembly GCF_002162155.2 of Triticum dicoccoides. NCBI lineage: Eukaryota > Viridiplantae > Streptophyta > Magnoliopsida > Poales > Poaceae > Triticum > Triticum dicoccoides. The sequence goes on from NC_041386.1 coordinate 97,337,718, forward strand.
TTTTGTCCATGAAAGTTATTTGAGTCGTTTGATCTCTTATATGCATGATTACTTATAGCCTCGTATTTCTCCTCCGATATTTGGGTTTTATTTGGACAACTTGATTTATTTATTTTGCAATGGGAAGAGGTGCTTTGTGATGGGTTCGATCTTATGGTGCTTGATCCCGGTGACAGAAGGGGAACCGACACGTATGTATTGTTGCTATTAAGGATAACAAGATGGGGTCTATTTCTACATAAATAGATCTTGTCTATGTCATGTCATCGTTCTTATTGCATTACACCGTTTCTCCATGAACTTAATACACTAGATGCATGCTGGATAGCGGTCGATGTGTGGAGTAATAGTAGTAGATGCAGGCAGGAGTCGGTCTACTAATGTTGGACGTGATTCCTATATAATGATCATTGTCTGGATATCATCATGATTATTTGAAGTTCTATCAATTACCCAACAATAATTTGTTTACCCACCGTTTGCTATTTTTCTCGAGAGAAGCCACTAGTGAAATCTACGGCCCCCGGGTCTCTTCTTTATTATATTTGCCTTCGTGATCTATTTTTATTTGCTTTTATTTTCAGATCTATTAATTCAAAAACCCAAAAATACATTGCTGCAATTTTTATTTACTTATTTTATCTCGCATCCCCGCGAGATCCATTTATCCAATCTACTACTCCCTCTATTCCAAAATAAGTGACTCAACTTTATAGTAGGTTTAGAGTACAAAGTTGAGTCACATATTTTGGGACGGAGGGAGTACAATTTTACCTATCTTTTTACCCGTGAGGGATTGACAACCCCTCTCTTACGCTAGGTTGTAAGTATTTGTTCTTTGTGTGCAGGAGCTATTTACGTGGTGTTGCGTGGTTCTCCTACTGGTTCGATAACCTTGGTCTCATCACTGAGGGAAATACCTATCGTTGTTGTGCTGCATCATCCCTTCCTCTTTGGGGAAATACCGACGTAGTTCAAGCAAACATCAGTAGCATGGTAGCAAAGGGACGGATTAAAAATGAATATAATTGTTTACTACAACAGACAACCTAGTCTAGCCATTGAAACTGGTACTGATAGAAATGAAATTGTCAGAGTTAAACATCGCAAGGTAGGTGCTGCTAGAGCAGATAATGGCCCCGTTGTCTATTAAAAGGTAGGGAAAATAGATAAGATAGGCTAGGCATGTTTACTACAACATGATTAATACATGAACCGTACAAAACATGGCCATTGCAACTGGTATTGGTAAGATTTAACTGGCGAGTTCATGCTTGGTAAGTCCTGAGGGGTAGTTGTTGGGGCACTTCATACGGACAAGAGCCCGCCCCAAGTTGGCCGCAGCGGAGGTGAGGTGTTCCTCCGGGTCGAAGAGTGGATTAGTGCCACTGACATGTGCACCTACAAGAAGCAAGTAAATGTTAGAAGCCAAACTGCAAATCACACAAATGATGTGAAATACTGTAAGACATGAGATATAGCTAACCTTGACGGCAAATAAAAACATCGCCCGTTATGGCCCTACGTAAGTACATGGAAAGGCATGTTAAGTACAATAGGGTTAGCATCCACTAAATATAGCAAATGGGCAGCATCTCTAGTATATCTTCATTGCGGAGAGTAGCACGGTAGCAAAGGGACATATTAATAATGGATACAAGTGTTAATTTCAACAGGCTTAACAACATCCTAAGTCATGTTTTGTAAGTTTGTAGCCATTGAAATACAGCTGTTAATTGCAACAGGCTTAATAGCCATTGAAACCGGTACTGATAAAAATGCAATTGGCAGAGTTAAACATCGCAAGGCAGGTGCTGCCAGAGCAGAGAATGGCCTAGTTGTCTATAAAAAGGTAGGTAAAATAGCTAAAATGTGTTAGGCATGTTATACTACAACATGCTTAATACATCAATCATACAACAGATATCCATTAATTGCAACTTGTATTGGTGAGATTGAACTGGTGAGTTCATACTTGGTAAGTCCCGAGATGTAGTTGCTGGGGCACTTCATCTTGGCCAGCACCCACCCAAAGTCAGCAGCGGCGGAGGCAAGCTATTCCTCCGGGTCGAAGCGCGGATCAGTGCCGGTGACATGTGTACCTACAAGCAACCAGTAAATGTTAGAAGTTAAACTGCAATTGCACAAATGATGTGAAATACTGTAAGACATGGGATGTAGCTAACCTCGACGGCAAACAACAACATCGCCCGTTATGACCCTGCGTAATTACATGGACACGCATGTTAAGTACAAACAGGCTTACCATCCACCAAAAATAGCAAATAGACATCATCTCTAGTGATATCCTCAGTCATGTATTGTAAGTTTGTTGCTGGTATTGGTGAAATTGAGCTAGACAGTTAATACTTGAACATCATATATTGTGTAGTATTGAAATAAACAAGGAACGAACATGCTTAATACATCAACCGTACAAAACACGACCATTACAAGTGGTATTGGTAAGATTGAGCTGGTCAGATCGCATGTGGTAAGTCCTGGGGGGTAGTCGCCGGGGCACTTCATCCGGGCCAGAGCCTGCACCAAGTCGGCGGCGGCGGCGAGGTGTTCCTCCGGGTCAACACGCACAGCAGCCATCGCGCCATCGACCACCATCAGCTCCTCGACCTCCACGTGATATGTGGTTGGGCTTGCGGGGCGATGCTCTGGAGGTAGTGGCGGTAGGGATTTGGAGGCATGAGGATGTTGCGTAGGCGCCATTTAAGCAATCAGGCCGGGGCCGTGATAGAGATCTGTGGGTTACCTGACTGGATCGACGATGCTCCGGCAGAATGTAGATGTTGTTGAAGTTGTGGTTGCGGCGGTGGCGGTTTGAGCTGCCGGTAGGGGGGTGGAGATACTGAGGAAATTTTATGGGAGGGGACATGATGGGAGGAATAAATTCTGAAATCGTGTGCCATGAAAATTTTGCTGCGAACTTGAAACTTGGGCGGGGGTGATACGTCCATTTTGCATCATGCTTTGATATCGATATTTATTGCATTACGGGCTGTTATTACACATTATGTCACAATACTTATGCCTATTCTCTCTTATTTTACAAGGTTTACATGAAGAGGGAGAATGCCGGCAGCTGGGATTCTGGGCTGGAAAAGGAGCAAATATTAGAGACCTATTCTGCACAGCTCCAAAAGTCCTGAAACCTCACAGAAGTTATTTCCAGAATATATATAAAAATATTGGGCGAAAGAAGTTCCCAAGGGGGGCCACACCCTGGCCACGAGGGCGGGGGGCGCGCCCTACCCCCCTGGGCGCGCCCCCTGCCTCGTGGGCTCCCTGGTGGCCCTCCGATGCCCATCTTCTGCTATATGAGGTCTTTCGCCCGAGAGAAAATAATAAGTGAGCTTTGGAGAAGAAACTCCGCCGCCACGAGGCGGGACCTTGGCGGAACCAATCTAGGGCTTTGGCAGAGCTGTTCTGCTGGGAAAACTTCCCTCGGGGAGGGGAAAATCATCACCATCGTCATCACCAACGATCCTCTCATCGGGAGGGGGTTAATCTCCATCAACATCTTTACCAGCACCATCTCATCTCAAACCCTAGTTCATCTCTTGTATCCAATCTTTGTATCCGAACCTCAGATTGGTACGTGTGGGTTGCTAGTAATGTTGATTACTCCTTGTAGTTGATGCTAGTTGGTTTACTTGGTGGAAGATCGTATGTTAAGATCCATTATGCATATTAATACCCCTCTGATTATGAACATGACTATGCTTTGTGAGTAGTTACGCTTGTTCCTGAGGACATGGGAGAAGTCTTGCTATAAGTAGTCATGTGAATTTGGTATCCGTTCGATATTTTCATGAGATGTATGCTGTCATCCCTCTAGTGGTGTCCTGTGATCGTCGACTACATGAAACTTCACCATTATTTGGGCCTAGAGGGAGGCATTGGGAAGTAATAAGTAGATGATGGGTTGCTAGAGTGACAGAAGCTTAAACCCTAGTTCATGTGTTGCTTCGTAAGGGGCTGATTTGGATCCATATGTTTCATGCTATGGTTAGGTTTACCTTAATACTTCTGTTTTAGTTGTGGATGCTTGAAATAAGGGTTAATCATAAGTGGGATGCTTGTACAAGTAAGGGCAGTACCCAAGCACCGGTCCACCCACATATCAAATTATCAAAGTACCGAACGTGAATCATATGAACGTGATGAAAACTAGCTTGACGATAATTCCCATGTGTCCTCGGGAGCGCTTTCCTTCATATTAGAGTTTGTCTAGGCTTGTCCTTTGATACAAAAAGGATTGGGCCACCTTACTGCACCTTATTTACTTCTATTACTTGCTACTTGTTACAAATTACCTTATCACAAAACTATCTGTTGCCAATAATCTCAGTGCTTGCAGAGAATACCTTACTACAAACTGCTTATCATTTCCTTCTGCTCCTCGTTGGGTTCGACACTCTTACTTATCGAAAAGCTATGATAGATACCCTACACTTGTGGGTCATCAAGACTCTTTTCTGGCGTCGTTGCCGGGGAGTGAAGCGCCTTTGGTAGGTGGAATTTGGTAAGGAAAGATTTATATAGTGTGCTGAAATTTATTGTCACTTGTTACTATGGAACATAATCCTTTGAGGGGCTTGTTCGGGGTATCTTCACCCCGACCAGTAGAGCAAAGAGTTTCTCCTCAACCTACTGAACCTACTGAAAATGTTTACTTTGAAATTCCTTCGGGTATGATAGAGAAGCTGCTAGCTAATCCTTTTGCAGGAGATGCAACATTGCACCCCGATTTGCACTTAACCTATGTGGATGAAGTTTGTGGATTATTTAAGCTTGCAGGTATGCCCGAGGATGTTATCAAGAAGAAAGTCTTCCCTTTATCTTTTAAGGGAGAGGCATTGACATGGTATAGGCTATGTGATGATATGGGATCATGGGACTACAAGCGATTGAAATTGGAATTTCATCAGAAGTTTTATCCTATGCATCTTGTTCATCGTGATCGTAATTATATATATAATTTTTGGCCTCGCGAAGGAGAAAGCATCGCTCAAGCTTGGGGGAGGCTTAAGTCAATGTTATATTCATGCCCCGACTTTCTCTCAATAATCGCTCCATGCTCGATACTTCTTGTACTGGATCTTTTATGATGACGACTATTGAATTTAAATGGGATTTATTGGAAAGAATTAAACGCAACTCTGAAGATTGGGACCTCGACGAAGGTAAGGAGTCAGGTATAACACCTAAGTTTGATCGTTTTAAATCTTTTATGGATACTGATTACATGAATTTAGCACTAAATATGGACTTGACTCTGAGATTATAGCTTCTTTCTGTGAATCATTTGCTACTCATGTTGATCTCCCTAAGGAGAAGTGGTTTAAATATAATCCTCCCATTGAAGTAAAAGCAGTTGCACCTATAAAGTTGAAGAAAAGACTATCACTTATGATAATCCTGTTGTTCCTGCTGCTTATATTGAGAAACCACCTTTCCCTGTTAGAATACAGAATCATGCTAAAGCTTCAACTGTGGTTAACAAGAGTAATATTAAGACACCTAAACTCCCTGAGCAAATTAAAGTTGAACCTAGTATTCTATGGTTAAAGATCTCTTGGCCGATAATATTGATGGGCGTGTTATTTACTTCTGCAATGAAGCTGCTAGAATTGCTAGACCTGATGCTAAAATAAACATAGACCTGTTGTAGGGATCCCTGTTATTTCTGTTAAAATAGGAGATCATTGTTATCATGGCTTATGTGATATGGGTGCTAGTGCAAGTGCAATAACCCATTCCTTATACCAAGAAATTATGCATGATATTGCACCTGCTAAGATAGAAGATATCAATGTTACCATTAAACTTGCCAATAGAGATACTATTTCACCAATTGGGGTTGTTAGAGATGTTGAAGTCTTGTGTGGGAAAGTTAAATACCCTGCTGATTTTCTTGTTCTCGGTTCCCCACAAGATGACTTTTGTCCCATTATATTGGTAGACCCTTCTTGAATACTGTTAATGCTAAGATAGACTGCAATAAGGATATTGTTTCTGTTGGTTTAGGGGATATGTCTCATGAGTTTAATTTTGCTAAATTTCGTAGACAACCCCATGATAAAGAATTGCCTAGTAAAGATGAAATTATTGGCCTTGCTTCTATTGTTGTGCCTCCTATGGATCCTTTAGAACAATATTTGCTAGACCATGAAAATGATATGTTCATGAATGAAAGAAGGTAAATAGATGAAGTATTCTTTAAACAGGGACCTATTATGAAACACAACTTGCCCGTTGAAATCCTATGGGATCCTCCTCCACCAAGGGTGATCCCGTGTTTGAGCTTAAACCATTGCCTGATACTCTTAAATAAGCTTATCTTGATGAAAAGAAGATATATCCTGTTATTACTATTGCTAACCTTTCAGAGCATGAAGAGGAGAGATTATTGAAAACTCTGAAGAAGCACCGTGCTGCTATTGGATATATGATACGTCCATTTTGCATCATGCTTCTATATCAATATTTATTGCATTATGGGCTATTATTACACATTATGTCACAATACTTATGCCTATTCTCTCTTATTTTACAAGGTTTATATGAAGAGGGAGAATGCCGGCAACTGGGATTCTCGGCTGGAAAAGGAGCAAATATTAGAGACCTATTCTACACAGCTCCAAAAGTCCTGAAACTTCACGGAAGTCATTTTCAGAATATATAAAAAATACTGAGCGCAAGAAGTTCACCAAGGGGGCCACACCCTGCCCACGAGGGTGGGGGGTGCGCCCTACCCCCTGGGCGCGCCCCCTACCTCGTGGGCCCCCTAGTGGCCCTCCGATGTCCATCTTCTGCTATATGGAGTCTTTCGTTGAGGAAAAAATTATAAGCCAGCTTTTGGGACGAGACTCCGCCGCCACGAGGCAGAACCTTGGCGGAACCAATCTAGGGCTTTGGCGGAGCTGTTATGCCAGAGAAACTTCCCTCTGGGAGGGAGAAATCATCACCATCGTCATCACCAACGCTCCTCCCATCGGGAGAGGGCAATCTCCATCAACATCTTCACCAGCACCATCTCCTCTCAAACTCTAGTTCATCTCTTGTATCCAATTCTTGTCTCCAAGTCTGGGATTGGTACCTGTGGGTTGCTAGTAGTGTTAATTACTCCTTGTAGTTGATGCTAGTTGGTTTATTTGGTGGAAGATCATATGTTCAGATCCTATATGCATATTAATACCAGTCTGATTATGAACATGAATATGCTTTGTGAGTAGTTACGTTTGTTCCCGAGGACATGTGAGAAGTCTTGCTATTAGTAGTCATGTGAATTTGGTATTCGTTCGATATTTTGATGAGATGTATGTTGTCTCTCCTCTAGTGGTGTTATGTGAACGTCTACTACATGACACTTCACCATTATTTGGGCCTAGAGGAAGGCATTGGGAAGTAATAAGTAGATGATGGGTTGCTAGAGTGACAGAAGCTTAAACCCTAGTTTATGCGTTGCTTCGTAAGTGGCTGATTTGGATCCATATGTTTCATGCTATGGTTAGGTTTACCTTAATACTTTTGTTGTAGTTGCAGATGCTTGCAATAGAGGTTAATCATAAGTGGGATGCTTGTCCAAGTAAGGACAACACCCAAGCACCGGTCCACCCACATATCAGATTATCAAAGTACCGAACGCGAATCATATGATCTGATGTAACCTAGCTTGACGATAATTCCCATGTGTCCTCGGGAGCGCTTTTCTCTATATAAGAATTTGTCCAGGCTTGTCCTTTGCTACAAAAAGGATTGGGCCACCTTGCTGCACTTTATTTACTTTTGTTACTTGTTGCTCGTTACAAATTATCTTATCACAAAACTATCTATTACCTATAATTTCAGTGCTTGCAGAGAATACCTTGCTGAAAACCGCTCATCATTTCCTTCCGCTCCTCGTTGGGTTCGACACTCTTACTTATCGAAAGGACTATGATAGATCCCCTGTACTTGTGGGTCATCAAGACTCTTTTCTGGCGCCGTTGCCGGGGAGTGAAGCGCCTTTGGTAGGTGGAATTTGGTAAGGAAAAAATTTATATAGTGTGCTGAAATTTACTGTCACTTGTTACTATGGAAAGTAATCCTCTGAGGGGCTTGTTCGGGGTATCTTCACCCCGACCAGTAGAGCAAATAGTTGCCCCTCAACCTACTGAACCTACTGAAAATGAAAATGTCTACTTTGAGATTCCTTCGGGTATGATAGAAAAACTGATAGCTAAACATTTTGCAGGAGACGGAACAATGCATCCTGATGAGCACCTAATATATGTGGATGAAGTTTGTGGATTATTTAAGCTTGTAGGTGTGCCCGATGATGTTATTAAGAAGAAGGTCTTCCCTTTATCTTTGAAGGGAGATGCATTGACATGGTATAGGCTATGTGATGATATGGGATCATGGAACTACAAATGATTGAAATTGGAATTTCATCAGAAGTTTTATCCTATGCATCTTGTTCATCGTGATCGCAATTATATATATAATTTTTTGCCTCGCGAAGGAGAAAGCATCGCTCAAGCTTGGGGGAGGCTTAAATCAATGTTATATTCATGCCCCAATCATGAGCTCTCAAGAGAAATGATTATTCAAAATTTATATGCTCGGCTTTCTGATAACAATCACACCATGCTCGATACTTCTTGTGCTCACTCTTTTATGATGAAGACTATTGAATTCAAATGGGATTTATTGGAAAGAAATAAATGCAACTCTGAAGATTGGGACCTCGACGAAGGTAAGAAGTCAGGTATGATACCTAAGTTTGATTGTGTTAAATCTTTTATGGATACCGATGTTTTCCGTAAATTTAGCACTAAATATGGACTTGACTCTGAAGTAGTAGCTTCTTTATGTGAATCTTTTGCTACTCATGTTGATCTCCCTAGGGAGAGGTAGTTTAAATATCATCCTCCCATAGAAGTAAAAGTAGTTGCACCTATTAAAGTTGAAGAAAAGACTGTCACTTATAATGATCCTATTGTTCCTACTGCTTATGTTGAGAAACCTCCTTTTCCTGCTAGGATAAAAGATCATGCTAAAGCTTCAACTGTGGTTTGTAAAAGCAATATTAGAACTTATACACCTCCTGAGCAAATTAAAGTTGAACCTAATATTGCTATTGTTAAAGATCTCTTGTTTGATAATATTGATGGGCATGTTATTCATTTCTGTGATGAGACTGCTAGAATTGCTAAACCTTGTGCTAAAGATAAACATAGACCCGTGGTAGGCATGCATGTTATTTCTGGTAAAATAGGAGATCATTGTTATCATGGCTTATGTGATATGGGTGCCAGTGCTAGCGCTATACCTCGTGACTTATACAAAGAAATTATGCATGATATTGCACCTGCTGAGCTAGAAGATATTGATGTCACAATTAAACTTGCCAATAGAGATACTATTTCACCAATTGGGATTGTTAGAGATGTTGAAGTCTTGTGTGGGAAAACTAAATATCCTGCTGATTTTCCTATTCTTGGTTCCCCGCAAGATAGCTTTTTCCCATTATATTTGGTAGACCCTTCTTGAACACAGTTAATGCTAAGATAGATTGCAAAAAGGATATTGTTACTATTGGTTTAGGTGATATTGCCTAGTAAAGATGAAATTATTGGTATTACTTCTATTGTCGTGCCTCCTAGTGATCCTTTAGAACAGTATTTGCTAGACCATGAAAATGGTACGTTTATGAATGAAAGAAGGGAAATAGATGAAGAATTCTTTAGACAGGAACCCATCCTGAAACACAATTTGCCCATCGAAATCCTAGGGGATCCTCCTCCACCCAAGGGTGATCCCATGTTTGAGCTCAAACCGTTACCTAATACTCTTAAATATGCTTATCTTGATGAGAAAAAGATATATCATGTTATTATTAGTGCTAACCTTTCGGAGCATGAAGAAGATAGATTATTGAAAACTCTGAAGAAGCACCGTGCTGCTATTGGATATACTCTCGATGATCTTAAGGGCATTAGTCCCACACTATGTCAACACAAAATAAATTTGGAGAAAGATGCCAAACCAGTTCGTGATCACCAACGATGGCTGAATCCTAATATGAAAGAAGTGGTAAGAAAGGAAATCCTAAAGCTCCTTGAGGCAGGTATAATTTATCCCATTGCTGATAGTCAGTGGGTAAGTCCTGTCCATTGTGTCCCTAAAAAGGGAGGTATTACTTTCGTTCCTAATGATAAAGATGAATTGATTCCGCAAAGAATTATTACAGGTTATAGGATGGTAATTGATTTTTGCAAATTAAATAAGGCTACTAAAAAAGATCATTACCCCTTACCTTTTATTGATCAAATGCTAGAAATATTATCCAAACATACACATTTTTGCTTTCTAGATGGTTATTCTGGTTTCTCTCAAATACCCGTGTCAGCTGATGATCAATCTAAGACCACTTTTACTTGCCCGTTCGGTATTTTTGCTTATAGACGTATGCCTTTTGGTTTATGTAATGCACCTGCTACCTTCCAAAGATGCATGATGGCTATATTCTCTGACTTTTGTGAAATTGTGAGGTTTTCATGGACGATTTCTCCATCTATAGATCCTCTTTTGATGATTGCTTAAGCAACCTTGATCGAATTTTGCAGAGATGTGAAGAAACTAACCTTGTCTTGAATTGGGAGAAGTGCCACTTTATGGTTAATGAAGGTATTGTCTTGGGGCATAAAGTTTCTGAAAGAGGTATTGAAGTTGATAAAGCGAAGGTTGATGCTATTGAAAAGATGCCATGTCCCAAGGACATCAAAGGTATAAGAAGTTTCCTTGGTCACGCTGGTTTTTATAGGAGGTTCATTAAGGACTTCTCAAAAATTTCCCGGCCTCTAACTAATTTATTACAAAAGGATATACCATTTGTTTTTGATGATGATTGCGTAGAAGCATTTGAAATACTTAAGAAAGCATTGATCTCTGCACCTATTGTTCAGCCACCTGATTGGAATTTACCCTTTCAAATTATGTGATATGCGAGTGATTATGTTGTAGGTGTTGTTCTAGGGCAAAGAGTTGATAAGAAATTAAATGTTATTCAATATGCTAGTAAAACTCTAGACAATGCTCGGAGAAATTATGCTACTGTTGAAAAAGAATTCTTAGTAGTTGTATTTGCTTGTGATAAGTTCAGACCCTATATTGTTGTTTCTAAAGTAACTATTCACACGGATCATGCTGCTATTAAATATCTCATGGAAAAGAAATATGCTAAACCTAGACTCATTAGATGGGTTCTCTTGCTACAAGAATTTGATTTGCATATTATTGATAGAAAGGGAGCTAAGAACCTCGTTGCAGACAACTTGTCTAGGTTAGAAAATGTTCTTGATGACCCACTACCTATTGATGATAGATTTCCCGATGAACAATTAAATGTCATAAATGCTTCTCGAACTGCTCCATGGTATGCTGATTATGCTAATTATATTGTTACTAAATTTATACCACCTAGTTTCACATACCAGCAAAAGAAAAAGGTTTTCTATGATTTGAGACATTACTTCTGGGATGATCCACATCTTTATAAAGAAGGAGTAGATGGTGTTATTAGATGTTGTGTACCTGAGCATGAATAGGAACAGATCCTACGCAAGTGCCATTCCGAAGCTTATGGAGGACACCACGCTGGAGATAGAACTGCACATAAGGTATTGCAATCGAGTTTTTATTGGCCTACTCTCTTCAAAGATGCCCGTAAGTTTGTTGTATCTTGTGATGAATGTCAAAGAATTGGTAATATTAGTAGACGTCAAGAAATACCTATGAATTATTCAATTGTTATTGAACCATTTGATGTTTGGGGCTTTGATTATATGGGACCTTTTCCTGCCTCCAATGGATACACACATTTTTTAGTTGCTGTTGATTACGTTACTAAGTGGGTAGAAGCTATTCCAACTAGTAGTGCTGATCATAACACCTCTATTAAGATGCTTAAGGAAGTTATTTTTCTGAGGTTTGGAGTCCCTAGATATTTAATGACTGATGGTGGTTCACATTTTATTCATGGTGCTTTCTGTAAAATGCTTGCTAAATATGATGTTAATCATAGAATTGCATCTCCTTATCACCCACAGTCTAGTGGTCAAGTAGAATTGAGTAATAGATAACTCAAATTAATTTTGCAAAAGACTGTCAATAGATCTAGAAAGAATTGGTCCAAGAAACTTGATGATCCATTATGGGCCTATAGAACTGCATATAAAAATCCTATGGGTATGTCTCCGTATAAAATGGTTTATGGAAAAGCATGTCACTTACCTCTCGAACTAGAACATAAGGCTTATTGGGTTATTAAAGATCTCAACTATGATTTCAAACTTGCCGGTGAGAAAAGGTTATTTGACATTAGCTCACTTGATGAATGGGGAACCCAAGCCTATGAGAATGCCAAATTGTTTAAAGAAAAAGTTAAAAGATGGCATGGCAAAAGAATACAAAAGCGTGAGTTTAATGTAGGTGATTGATACGTCTCCAATGTATCTATAATTTTTGATTGCTCCATGCTATATTATCTACTGTTTTGGACATTATTGGGCTTTATTATCCACTTTTATATTATTTTTGGGACTAACCTATTAACCGGAGGCCCAGCCCAGAATTGTTGTTTTTTTTGCCTATTTCAGGGTTTCGGAGAAAAGGAATATCAAACGGAGTCCAAACGAAATGAAACCTTCGGGAACGTGATTTTCTCAACGAACAAGACCCATGAGACTTGGACCCTACGTCAAGACACAAAAGAGGAGGCCACGAGGTAGGGGGCGCACCTACCCCCCCAGGCGCGCCCTCCACCCTCGTGGGCCCCCTGTTGCTCCACCGACGTACTCCTTCCTCCTATATATATACCTACATACCCCCAAATGATCAGATACGGAGCCTAAACCCTAATTCCATCGCCGCAACTTTCTGTATCCACGAGATCCCATCTTGGGGCCTGTTCCGGAGCTCCGCCGGAGGGGGCATCGATCATCGAGGGCTTCTACATCAACACCATAGCCCCATCCGATGAAGTGTGAGTAGTTTACCTCAGACCTACGGGTCCATAGTTAGTAGCTAGATGACTTCTTCTCTTTTTTTGGATCTCAATACAATGTTCTCCCCCTCTCTTGTGGAGATCTATTCGATGTAATCTTCTTTTTGCGGTGTGTTTGTTGAGATCGATGAATTGTGGGTTTATGATCAAGTCTATATATGAACAATATTTGAATCTTCTCTGAATTCTTTTATATATGATTGGTTATCTTTGCAAGTCTCTTCAAATTATCAGCTTGGTTTGGCCTACTAGATTGATCTTTCTTGCAAGGGGAGAAGTGCTTAGCTTTGGGTTCAATCTTGCAGTGTCCTTTCCCAGTGACAGTAGGGGCAGCAAGGCACGTATTGTATTGTTGCCATCGAGGATAACAAGATGGGGTTTTCATCATATTGCATGAGTTTATCCCTCTACATCATGTCATCTTGCTTAAGGCGTTACTTTGTTTTCATTAACTTAATACTCTAGATGCATGCTGGATAGCGGTCGATGAGTGGAGTAATAGTAGTAGATGCAGGCAGGAGTCGGTCTACTTGTCTTGGACATGATGCCTATATACATGATCATACCTAGATATTCTCATAACTATGCTCAATTCTGTCAATTGCTCAACAGTAATTTGTTCACCCACCATAGAATACTTATGCTCTCGAGAGAAGCCACTAGTGAAACCTATGGCCCCCGGGTCTATCTTCATCATATTAATATACCAATACTTAGTTATTTCCTTTTGCTTTTACTTTGCTTTTATTTTACTTTGCATCTTTATCATAAAAATACCAAAAATATTATCTTATCATATCTATCAGATCTCTCTCGTAAGTGGCCGTGTAGGGATTGACAACCCCTTCTCGCGTTGGTTGCGAGGATTTATTTGTTTTGTGCAGGTATGAGGGACTCGCGCGTAGCCTCCTACTGGATTGATACCTTGGTTCTCAAAAACTGAGGGAAATACTTATGCTACTTTGCTGCATCATCCCTTCCTCTTCGGGGAAAACCAATGCATTGCTAGAGAGGTAGCAAGAAGGATTTCTGGCGCCGTTGCCGGGGAGGTCTACGCAAAAGTCAATATACCAAGTACCCATCACATACCCTTATCTCCCGCATTACATTATTTGCCATTTGCCTCTCATTTTCCTCTCCCCCACTTCACCCTTGCCGTTTTATTCGCCCTCTCTCTCTATCCTCCTTCTCTTTCCCGTTTGCCTCTTTTTGCCTGCTTGTTTTTTGTTTGCTTGTGTGTTAGTTTGCTTGCTTGTCACGATGGATCAAGATCACACTAAATTGTGTGACTTCACCAATACCAACAACAATGATTTTATTAGCACCCCAGTTGCTCCTCTTACCGATGCTGAATCTTGTGAAATTAATACTGCTTTGCTGAATCTTGTCATGAAAGATCCATTTTCCGGCCTTCCCAGTGAAGATGCCGCTACCCATCTTAATAGCTTCGTTGATTTGTGTGATATGCAAAAGAAGAAAGATGTGGATAATGATATTGTTAAATTGAAGCTATTTCCTTTTTCACTTAGAGATTGTGCTAAATCTTCGTTTTCGTCTTTGCCTAAAAATAGTATTTATTCATGGAATAAGTACAAAGACGCTTTTATCTCTAAGTATTTTCCTCCCGCTAAGATCATCTCTCTTAGAAACGATATTATGAATTTTAAGAAACTTGATCATGAACATGTCGCACAAGCTTGGGAGAGAATGAAATTAATGATACGTAATTGCCCTACTCATGGTTTGAATTTGTGGATGATTATACAATTTTTTTATGCCAGATTGAATTTTGCTTCTAGAAATCTTTTAGATTCGGCCGCAGGAGGCACTTTTATGGAAATCACTTTAGGAGAAGCTACTAAACTCCTAGATAATATTATGGTTAACTATTCTCAATGGCATACTGAAAGATCTACTAATAAAAAGGTGCATGCGATAGAAGAAATTAATGTTTTGAGTGGAAAGATGGATGAACTTATGAAATTATTTGCTAGTAAGAGTGTTTATTATGATCCTAATGATATGCCCTTGTCTACCTTGATTGAGAATAATAATGAATCTATGTATGTGAATTTTGTTGGTAGGAACAATTTTGGTAACAACGTGTATAGAGGAAATTTCAATCCTAGGCCTTACCTAGTAATGCCTCTAATAATTATGGTAATTCCTACAACAATTCTTATGGAAATTATAATAAAATGCCCTCTGATTTTGAATCTAATATTAAAGAATTTATTACTTCGCAAAAGAATTTCAATGCTATGATTGAAAAAAGTGCTTAAGATTGATGAGTTGGCTAGGAACGTTGATAGGATTTCTCTTGATGTTGATTCTTTGAAACTTATATCTATTCCACCTAAGCATGATATCAATGAGTCTCTCAAAGCCATGAGAATTTCCATTGATGAGTGCAAAGAAAGAACCGCTAGGATGCGTGCTAAGAAAGATGCATTTATAAGAGCGTGTTCTTCTAGTTGATACGAAATAAAGATGAAGATCTAAAAGTTATTGATGTGTCCCCTATTAAATCTTTGTTTTGCAATATGAATCTTGGTAATGATGGGACTGAATATGATCCACCTTTACCTAGAAGGCGTTCCAAGAATTCGGAGTTTTTAGATCTTGATGCTAAAATTGATAAAAGTGGGATTGAAGAAATTAAAACCCTAGATGTTGCTAAACCCACTATTTTGGATTTCAAGGAATTTAATTATGAAAATTGCTCTTTGATTGATTTATTTCCTTGTTGCAATCCGTGCTAAATTCTCCTCACACTTATAGTCAAAATAAAGCGTTCACTAAACATATCGTTGATGCCTTGATGCAATCTTATGAAGAAAAACTTGAATTGGAAGTTTCTATCCCTAGAAAACTTTATGATGAGTGGGAACCAACTATTAAAATTTAAATTAAAGATCATGAATGCTATGCTTTATGTGATTTGGGTGCTATTGTTTCCACGATTCCAAAGACTTTGTGCAATTTGTTAGGTTTCCGTGATTTTGATGATTGCTCCCTAAACTTGCACCTTGCAGATTCCACTATTAAGAAACCTATGGGAAGAATTAATGATGTTCTTATTGTTGCAAATAGAAATTATGTGCCCGTAGATTTTATTGTTCTTGACATAGATTGCAATCCTTCATGTCCTATTATTCTTGGTAGACCTTTCCTTAGAACGATTGGTGCAATTATTGATATGAGGGAAGGAAATATTAGATTCCAAATTCCGTTAAGGAAAGGCATGGAACACTTTCCTAGAAAGAAAATTAAATTACCGTATGAATCTATTATGAGAGACACTTATGGATTGCCTACCAAAGATGGCAATACCTAGATCTATCCTTGCTTGCTATGCCTAGCTAGGGGTGTTAAACGATAGCGCTTGTTGGGAGGCAACCCAATTTTATTTTTATTCCTTGCCTTTTGCTCCTGTTTAGTAATAAATAATTTATCTAGCCTCTGTTTTGGTTGTGTTTTTTGTGTTTAATTAATGTTTGTGCCAAGTAGAACCGTTGGGAAGACTTGGGGAAAGTCTTGTTAAACTTGCTGTAAAAAACAGAAACTTTAGCGCTCACGAGAACTGCTGTCATTTTTATTTGGAAAGTTATATTTAGTTAATTCTTTTCGTAGATGATTAATAGATAAATTCCTCACGTCCAGAAATTTATTTTAGAATTTTTGGGGTTCCAGATCTTGCGCTAGCTACAGATTACTACAGACTGTTCTGTTTTTGACAGATTCTGTTTTTCGTGTGTTGTTTGCTTATTTTGATGAATCTATGGCTAGTAAAATAGTTTATAAACCATAGAGAAGTTGTAATACAGTAGGTTTAACACCAATATAAATAAAGAATGAGTTCATTACAGTACCTTGAAGTGGTCTTTTGTTTTCTTTTGCTAACGGAGCTCATGAGATTTTCTACTTTGAGTTTTGTGTTGTGAAGTTTTCAAGTTTTGGGTAAAGATTCGATGGACTATGGAACAAGGAGTGGAAAGAGCCTAATCTTGGGGATGAACAAGGCACCCCAAGGTAATATTCAAGGACAACCAAAAGCCTAATCTTGGGGATGCCCCGGAAGGCAACCCCTCTTTCGTCTACTTCTATCGGTAACTTTACTTGGAGCTATATTTTTATTCACCACATGATATGTGTTTTGCTTGGAGCGTCTTGTATGATTTGAGTCTTCGCTTTTTAGTTTACCACAATCATCCTTGCTGTACACACATTTTGAGAGAGCCATACATGATTTGGAATTTGTTAGAATACTCTATGTGCTTCGCTTATATCCTTTGAGTTACATAGTTTTGCTCTAGTACTTCACTTATATCTTGTAGAGCATGGTGGTGGATTTGTTTTATAGAAACTATTGATCTCTCATGCTTAACTTAGATTATTTTGAGAGTCTTAAATAGCATGGTAATTTGCTTAAAATCCTAATATGCTAGGTATTCAAGATTAGTAAAATTTTCTTATGAGTGTTTTGAATACTAAGAGAAGTTGGATGCTTGATGATTGTTTTGACATATGGAGGTAATAATATCAAAGTCGTGCTAGTTGAGTAGTTGTGAAATTGAGAAATACTTGTATTGAAGTTTGCAAGTCTCGTAGCATGCACGTATGGTAAACGTTATGTAACGAATTTGAAACATGAGGTGTTATTTGATTGTCTTCCTTATGAGTGGCGGTCGGGGACGAGCGATGGTCTTTTCCTACCAATATATCCTCCTAGGAGCATGCGTGTAGTGCCGAGGTTTTTGATGACTTGTACATTTTTGCAATAAGTATGTGAGTTCTTTATGACTAATGTTGAGTCCATGGATTATACGCACTCTCACCCTTCCATCCTTGCTAGCCTCTTCGGTACCGTGCATTGCCCTTTCTCACATTGAGAGTTGGCGCAAACTTCACTGGTGCATCCAAACCCCGTGATATGATACGCTCTTTCACACATAAACCTCCTTATATCTTCCTCAAAACAGCCACCATACCTACCTATTATGGCATTTCCATAGCCATTCCGAGATATATTGCCATGCAACTTTCCACCATTCCGTTTATCATGACACATTCATCATTGTCATATTGCTTAGCATGATCATGTACTTGACATAGTATTTGTGGCAAAGCCACCATTCATAATTCTTTCATACATGTCACTCTTGGTAAATTTCATATCCCGGTACACCGCCGGAGGCATTCATATAGAGTCATGTTTTGTTCTAGTGTCGAGTTGTAATCATTGAGTTGTAAATAAATAGAAGTGTGATGATCATCATTTTCTAGAGCATTATCCCAAGTGAGGAATTATAAAAAAAGAGGGAAAAGCCATATAAAAAAAGGGAGAAAGGCCAAATAAAAAATGAGAGAAAAAGAAAGAAGGGACAATGTTACTATCCTTTGCTACACTTTTGCTTCAAAGTAGCACCGTAATCTTCATGATAGAGAGTCTCTTGTTTTGTCATTTTCATATACTAGTGGGAATTTTTCATTATAGAACTTGGCTTGTATATTCCAACAATGGGCCTCCTCAAGTGACCTAGGTCTTCGTGAGCAAGCAAGTTGTATGCACACCCACTTAGTTTCTTTTGTTGAGCTTTCATACATTTATAGCTCTAGTGCATCTGTTGCATGGCAATCCCTACTTCTTGCATTAACATCAATCGATGGGCAACTCCATAGCCCATTGATTAGCCTCGTTGATGTGAGAACTTCTCCTTTTTTGTCTTCTCCACATAACCCCCCTCATTATATTCTATTCCACCCATAGTGCTATGTCCATGGCTCGCGCTCATATATTGGGTGAAAGTTTATAGGTTTGAGATTACTAAAGTATGAAACAATTGCTTGGCTTGTCATCGGGGTTGTGCATGATGAGAGCATTCTTGTGTGACGAAAATGAAACATGACTAAACTATATGATTTTGTAGGGATGAACTTTCTTTGGCCATGTTATTTTGAGAAGACATAATTGCTTAGCTAGTATGCTTGAAGTATTATTATTTTTATGTCAATATGAACTTTTGTCTTGAATCTTTCGGATCTGAATATTCATGCCACAATTAAGAAGAATTAAATCAAAATTATGCCAAGTAGCACTCCGCATCAAAAATTCTGTTTTTATCATTTACCTACTCGAGGACGAGCAGGAATTAAGCTTGGGGATGCTTGATACGTCTCCAACGTATCTATAATTTTTGATTGCTCCATGCTATATTATCTACTGTTTTGGACATTATTGGGCTTTATTATCCACTTTTATATTATTTTTGGGAGTAACCTATTAACCGGAGGCCCAACCCAAAATTGTTATTTTTTTTGCCTATTTCAGGGTTTCGAAGAAAAGGAATATCAAATGGAGTCCAAACGGAATGAAACCTTCGGGAACGTGATTTTCTCAACGAACAAGACCCAGGAGACTTGGACCCTATGTCAAGACACAAAAGAGGAGGCCACGAGGTAGGGGGGCGCGCCTACCCCCCAGGCGCGCCCTCCACCCTCGTGGGCCCACTGTTGCTCCACCGACGTACTCCTTCCTCCTATATATATACCTACATACCCCCAAATGATCAGATACGGAGCCTAAACCCTAATTCCATCGCCGCAACGTTCTGTATCCACGAGATCCCATCTTGGGGCCTGTTCCAGAGCTCCGCCGGAGGGGGCATCGATCATCGAGGGCTTCTACATCAACACCATAGCCCCATCCGATGAAGTGTGAGTAGTTTACCTCAGACCTACGGGTCCATAATTAGTAGCTAGATGACTTCTTCTCTCTTTTTGGATCTCAATACAATGTTCTCCCCCTCTCTTATGGAGATCTATTTGATGTAATCTTCTTTTTGCGGTGTGTTTGTTGAGATCGATGAATTGTGGGTTTATGATCAAGTCTATCTATGAACAATATTTGAATCTTCTCTGAATTATTTTATGTATGATTGGTTATCTTTGCAAGTCTCTTCAAATTATCAGATTGGTTTGGCCTACTAGATTGATCTTTCTTGCAATGGGAGAAGTGCTTAGCTTTGGGTTCAATCTTGCGGTGTCCTTTCCCAGTGACAGTAGGGGCAGCAAGGCACGTATTGTATTGTTGCCATCGAGGATAACAAGATGGGGTTTTCATCATATTGCATGAGTTTATCCCTCTACATCATGTCATCTTGCTTGAGGCGTTACTTTGTTTTCATTAACTTAATACTCTAGATGCATGATGGATAGCGGTTGATGAGTGGAGTAATAGTAGTAGATGCAGGCAGGAGTCGGTCTACTTGTCTTGGACGTGATGCCTATATACATGATCATACCTAGATATTCTCATAACTATGCTCAATTCTGTCAATTGCTCAACAGTAATTTGTTCACCCACCGTAGAATACTTATGCTCTCGAGAGAAGCCACTAGTGAAACCTATGGCCCCCGGGTCTATCTTCATCATATTAATCTACCAATACTTAGTTATTTCCTTTTGATTTTACTTTGCTTTTATTTTACTTTGCATCTTTATCATAAAAATACCAAAAATATTATCTTATCATATCTATCAGATCTCACTCTCGTAAGTGTCCGTGTAGGGATTGACAACCCCTTATCGCGCTGGTTGCGAGGATTTATTTGTTTTGTGCGGGTACGAGGGACTCGCGCGTACCCTCCTACTGGATTGATACCTTGGTTCTCGAAAATTGAGGGAAATACTTACGCTACTTTGCTGCATCATCCCTTCCTCTTCGGGGAAAACCAATGCAGTGCTCAAGAGGTAGCAGTGATTATGTATTGCTATACAACTCTCGTTTAAGATTTTTTGCAGGAAAGCTTCTATCTAAATGGGAAGGTCCTTACATTATCGAGGAGGTCTATCGTTCCGGTGCATAAAAATCAACAACTTCGAAGGCACAAATCCGAAGGTGGTGAACGGTCAAAGAATTAAACATTATATCTCAGGTAATCCTATAAATGTTGAAACCAATGTTATTGAAACCGTAACCCCGGAGGAATACATAAGGGACACTTTTCGGAATGTTTTAGACTCCGAAAAGGAATAGGTATGCGGTACGGTAAGTAAACAGACTCCAAAACAGTTCTAATGGCAATTTTTCTCCATTTTGGAATATTTAGAAAAATAGAAAAATAAGAAGCAGTCTGGGAAGGACACGAGGGTGGAGGGCGCGCCCCCTACCTCGTGGGCACCTCGTGTGCTCTTCGGACTCCGTTTTCTTACACGTTACGTATTTTGGTCGGTAAAAATTCATTATGTAATCTCGCGGAGGTTTTGACTCCCGTATCATGCAAATATCTCTCGTCTTTGTTTCTAGCTGTTTTTTGATAGATCTAGGTCGTCATGTTTTCTTCAAGTGCCCCCAAGGACAAGTTTTTCGAGAAGGTCATCAACCCCTACCTCGTGGAAGTGCTCCAACACCCTCAAACCATTGAGATGCGTGAGGGGGTGCTGCACATCCGTGATGCTGAGGGACCAAGGAGGACCAGAAGCGTGGAGACAAGGCTTGAGGCAATGGAGCAACAAGTTTTCAGGTGCCATGAGATGGTGGAGCGTGGACTTGACTCCAATCACATTATGATCACGGAGTTAACCAACAACCACAAGCTGGATGCCAAGGACATTGGGGAGGCCATCTTCAAGCTTCATGAGAAAATCGAGCACCTCCAAGCCCAGATCTATGACCTGCAAAACCAAAACTGTGAGTATGAGTATAGATTCAAGAGGATGAGTTTGGCTGCAGATTTGAGGATTCAGGAGACTTGGTCATCCTTCTATGATGGCGAGCCTATGCCTTGGAAGAAGGACGACAAGCCTACATCATCAACAACCCCATCCTCTCCTCCAACAAAGAAGAATTGAGTATCTGGTATGGGCACTCCCCTTGGCAACTGCCAAGCTTGGGGGAGGTGCCCCGGTATTGTATCACCATCACTTTTATCTTTACCATTTTTCTTAGTTCGATCGTTTTGATAATATCTTGATCTAGTAGAATAAAGTTTTAGTATGATCTAGTTGTGAGTTTTTCTTTATGATCCTTCTATGTAATCGAGTCCATGAGCTATATATATATATAATAAAGATTAGTGTTGAGTCAAGGGCTTGATTATTTTGCCATAATCTTGAGTGAATAAAATAAAAGAGAAAAGAAATAAAAAGACACAAAGAGATCATATGGATCTTATGGAGAGTAATGAGCTCACATAGAAAGAGTATGATGAATAAAAGTTATTGAGAGTTGACAAACATAGTTTTGGTCATCGTTGCAATTAATAGGAAGTAATAAAGAAAGAGAGGTCTTCACATATAAATATACTGTCTTGGACATCTTTTATGATTGTGAGCACTCATTAAAATATGACATGCTAAAGAGTTGACGTTGGACAAGGAAGACAACGTAATGGGTTATGTTTTCTTACATCTAAGAAAAATTATATTGTCATGGATCATCCAACATGATTGAGCTTGCCTTTCCCACTCATGCTAGCCAGATTCTTTGCACCAAGTAGAGATACTACTTGTGCTTCCAAACACCCTTAAACCAGTTTTGCCATGAGAGTCCACTATACCTACCTATGGATTGAGTACGATCCTCCAAGTAAGTTGTCATCGGTGCAGGTAATAGAAAATGCTCTCTAAATATGTATGACTTATTAGTGTGGGAGAAAATAAGCTTTATACGATCTTGTGATATGGAAGAAATAAAAGCGACATACTGCATAATAAAGGTCCATATCACAAGTGGCAATATAAAGTGACGTTCTTTCACATTAAGATTTTGCGCATCCAACCATAAAAGCGCATGACAACCTCTGCTTCCCTCAGCGAAGGGCCTATCTTTTACTTTTATCTCCTACCTTGCATAAGAGTCATGGTGATCTTCACCCTTCCTTTTTTTTAAAATTTTATCTTTTGGCAAGCACAACATGTTGGAAAGATCCTGGTATATATGGCTAATTGGATGTGAGTTTTCATGAACTATTATTGTTGACATTACCCTTGAGGTAGAACATTGGGAGGCAAAACTATAAGCCCCTATCTTTCTCTGTGTCCGATTAAAACTCCATAACCATAAGTATTGCGTGAGTGTTAGCAATTGTGAAAGACTATATGATAGTTGAGTATGTGGACTTGCTGAAAAGCTCTTATATTGACTCTTTCCTATGTTATGATAAATTGCAATTGCTCCAATGACTGAGATTATAGTTTGTTAGTTTTCAAAGAAGTTTATGATTCATACTTGAAATTGTGATTTAATTGTTACCCTAGCATAAGAGATCATATGACAAGAATTATATAAGTTGTTGTTCTAAGAATGATCACGATGCCCTCATGTCCGTATTTTATTTTTATCAACACCTCTATCTCTAAACAGGTGGACATATTTTTCGATTTCGGCTTTCGCTTGAGGACAAGCGAGGTCTAAGCTTGGGGGAGTTGATACATCCATTTTGCATCATGCTTTTATATCAATATTTATTGCATTATGGGATGTTATTACACATTATGTCACAATACTTATGCCTATTCTCTCTTATTTTACAAGGTTTACATAAAGAGGGAGAATGCCGACAGCTGGGATTCTGGGCTGGAAAAGGAGAAAATATTAGAGACCTATTCTGCACAGCTCCAAAAGTCCTGAAACTTCACGGAAGTCATTTTCAGAATATATAAAAAATACTGAGCGCAAGAAGTTCACCAGGGGGGACACACCCTGCCCATGAGGGTGGGGGGCGCGCCCTACCCCCTGGGCGTGCCCCCCTACCTCGTGGGCCCCCTAGTGGCCCTCCGATGTCCATCTTCTGCTATATGGAGTCTTTCGTTGAGGAAAAAATTTATAAGCCAGCTTTCGGGATGAGACTCCGCCGCCACGAGGCGGAACCTTGGCGAAACCAATCTAGGGCTCTGGCGGAGCTGTTCTGCCGGGGAAACTTTCCTCTGGGAGGGGGAAATCATCGCCATCGTCATCACCAACGCTCCTCTCATCGGGAGAGGGCAATCTCCATCAACATCTTCACCAACACTATCTCCTCTCAAACCCTAGTTCATCTCTTGTATCCAATTCTTGTCTCCAAGTCTGGGATTGGTACCCGTGGGTTGCTAGTAGTGTTAATTACTCGTAGTTGATGCTAGTTGGTTTATTTGGTGGAAGATCATATCTTCAGATCCTATATGCATATTAATACCCCTATGATTATGAACATGAATATGCTTTGTGAGTAGTTACGTTTGTTCCTGAGGACATGGGAGAAGTCTTGCTATTAGTAGTCATGTGAATTTGGTATTCGTTCGATATTTTGATGAGATGTATGTTGTCTCTCCTCTAGTGGTGTTATGTGAACGTCGACTACATGACACTTCACCATTATTTGGGCCTAGAGGAAGGCATTGGGAAGTAATAAGTCGATGATGGGTTGCTAGAGTGACAGAAGCTTAAACCCTAGTTTATGCGTTGCTTCGTAAGGGGCTGATTTGTATCCATATGTTTCATGCTATGGTTAGGTTTACCGTGATACTTTTGTTGTAGTTGCGGATGCTTACAATAGAGGTTAATCATAAGTGGGATGCTTGTCCAAGTAAGGACAACACCCAAGCACCGGTCCACCCACATATCAGATTATCAAAGTACCGAATGCGAATCATGTGATCGTGATGAAACCTAGCTTGACGATAATTCCCATGTGTCCTCGGGAGCGCTTTTCTCTATATAAGAATTTGTCCAGGCTTGTCCTTTGCTACAAAAAGGATTGGGCCACCTTGCTGCACTTTATTTACTTTTGTTACTTGTTGCTTGTTACAAATTATCTTATCACAAAACTATCTGTTACCTATAATTTCAGTGCTTGCAGAGAATACCTTGCTGAAAATCGCTTATCATTTCCTTCTGCTCCTCGTTGGGTTCGACACTCTTACTTATCAAAAGGACTACGATAGATCCCCTATACTTGAGGGTCATCATTATACTCTTGATGATCTCAAGGGCATTAGTCCCACTCTATGTCAACACAAAATAAATTTGGAGAAAGATGCCAAACCAGTTATTGATCACCAACGACGGCTAAATCCTAAGATGAAAGAAGTGGTAAGAAAGGAAATATTAAAGCTCCTTGAGCAGGTATAATTTATCCCGTTGCTGATAGTTAGTGGGTAAGCCCTGTCCATTGTGTCCCTAAGAAAGGAGGCATTACTGTTGTTCCTAATGATAAAGATGAATTGATTCCACAAAGAATTATTACAGGTTATAGGATGGTAATTGATTTCTGCATATTAAATAAAGCTAATAAAAAGATCATTACCCTTTGCCTTTCATTGATCAAATGCTAGAAAGATTATCCAAACATACACACTTTTGCTTTCTAGATGGTTATTCTGGTTTCTCTCAGATACATGTGTCAGCTGATGATCAAGAAAAGACTACTTTTACTTGCCCTTTTGGTACCTTTACTTATAGACGTATGCCTTTTGGTTTATGTAATGCACATGCTACCTTTCAAGGATGCACGATGGCTATATTCTCCGACTTTTGTGAAAAGATCTGTGAAGTTTTCATGGATGATTTCTCTGTTTATGGATCCTCTTTTGATGATTGCTTGAGCAACCTTGATCGAGTTTTGCAGAGATGTGAAGAAACTAACCTTGTCTTGAATTGGGAGAAGTGCCACTTTATGGTTAATGAAGTTATTGTCTTGGGGCATAAAATTTCTGAAAGAGGTATTGAAGTTGACAAAGCTAAAGTTGATGCTATTGAAAAGATGTCGTGTCCCAAGGACATCAAAGGTATAAGAAGTTTCCTTGGTCATGTCGGTTTTTATAGGAGGTTCATTAAGGACTTCTCCAAAAATTCTCGGCCTCTGACTAACCTATTACAAAAATATATCCCTTTTGTCTTTGATGATGATTGTGTAGAAGCATTTGAAATACTTAAGAAATCTTTGATTTCTGCACCTATTGTTCAACCTCCTGATTGGAATTTACCCTTTGAAATCATGTGTGATGCTAGTTATTATGCTGTAGGTGCTATTCTAGGACAAAGATTTGAGAAAAAAATTAAATGTTATCCAATATGCTAGTAAAACTCTAGACAATGCCCAGAGAAATTATGCTACTACTGAAAAAGAATTCTTAGCAATTGTATTTGCTTGTGATAAGTTCAGACCTTATATTGTTGATTCTAAAGTAACTATTCACACTGATCATGCTGCTATTAAATATCTTATGGAAAATAAAGATGCTAAACTTAGGCTTATTAGATGGGTTCTCGTGCTACAAGAATTTGATTTGCATATTATTGATAGAAAGGGAGTTGAGAACCCCGTTGCACATAACTTGTCTAGGTTAGAGAATGTTCTTGATGACCCACTACCTATTGATGATAGCTTTCCTGATGAACAATTAGTTGTCATAAATGCTTCTCGTACTGCTCCATGGTATGCTGATTATGCTAATTATATTGTTGCAAAATTTATACCACCTAGTTTCACATACCAGCAAAAGAAAAAGTTCTTCTATGATTTAAGACATTACTTCTGGGATGACCCACATCTTTATAAAGAAGGAGTAGATGGTGTTATTATAAGTTGTGTACCTGAG
The DNA here is from genome assembly GCF_002162155.2 of Triticum dicoccoides. Classification (NCBI taxonomy): domain Eukaryota; kingdom Viridiplantae; phylum Streptophyta; class Magnoliopsida; order Poales; family Poaceae; genus Triticum; species Triticum dicoccoides. The sequence goes on from NC_041386.1 coordinate 97,364,369, forward strand.
CATGAACAGGAACATATCTTACGCAAATGTCACTCCGAAGCTTATGGAGGACACCATGCTGGAGATAGAACTGTACAAAAGGTATTGCAATCCGGTTTTTATTGGCCTACTCTCTTCAAGGATGCCCGTAAGTTTGTTTTTTCTTGAGATGAATGTCAAAGAATTGGTAATATTAGTAGACGTGAAGAAATGCCTATGAATTATTCACTTTTTATTGAACCATTTGATGTTTGGGGCTTCGGTTATATGGGATCGTTTCCTTCCTCTAATGGGTATACACATATTTTAGTTGTTGTTGATTACATTACTAAGTGGGTAGAAGCTATTCCAACTAGTAGTGCTGATCATAACACCTCTATTAAGATGCTTAAAGAAGTTATTTTTCTGAGGTTTGGAGTCCCTAGATATTTAATGACTGATGGTGGTTCGCATTTTATTCATGGTGTCGTTCGTAAAATGCTTGCTAAGTGTTATGTTAATCATAGAATTGCATCTCCATATCATCCACAGTCTAGTGGTCAAGTAGAACTTAGCAATAGAGAGCTTAAATTAATTTTGCAAAAGACTGTTAATAGATCTAGAAAGAATTGGTCCAAGAAACTTGATGATGCATTATGGGCTTATAGAACTGCATACAAAAATCCTATGGGCATGTCTCCGTATAAAATGGTTTATGGTAAAGCATGTCACTTACCTCTTGAAATAGAACATAAGGCATATTGGGCTATTAAAGAGCTCAACTATGACTTCAAACTTGCCGGTGAGAAGAGGCTTTTTGACATTAGCTCACTTGATGAATGGAGAACCCAGGCTTATGAAAATTCCAAGCTGTTTAAAGAAAAAGCTAAAAGATGGCATGATAAAAGGATACAAAAGCATGAGTTTAATGCAGGTGATTATGTATTGTCATACAACTCTCATTTAAGATTGTCTGCAGGCAAACTTCTCTCTAAATGGGAAGGTCCTTACATTATCGAGGAGGTCTATCGTTCCGGTGCCATAAAAGCAACGACTTCGAAGGCACAAATCCGAAGGTGGTGAACGGTCAAAGAATCAAACATTATATCTCAGGTAATCCCATAAATGTTGAAACTAATATTATTGAAATCGTAACCCCGGAGGAATACGTAAGGGACACTTTACAGAATGTTTCAGACTTCGAAAAGGAATAGGTACATGGTACGGTAAGTAAACCGACTCCAAAACAGTTCTAATGGCAATATTTCTCCGTTTTGGAATATTTAAGAAAATAGGAAAATAAGAAGCAGACCAGAAAGGACACGAGGCTTCCACGAGGGTGGAGGGCGCGCCCCCTGGCTAGTGGGCACCTCGTGTGCTCTCCGGACTCCGTTTTCTTGCACGGTAGTTCTTTTGGTCAGTAAAAATTCACTATATAATCCCCCGAAGGTTTTGACCACCGTATCACGCTCTTGTCTTTGTTTCGAGCTGTTTTCTGCCAGGGTTGTCAAGGCCAAGCATCATGTCGTCTCCCTCCTCCTCCAACAATGAGGGCAGCGATGCTTGGCTAATGAAGATAGAGCTGAAGAGAGAAGAAGCCGGAGAGATAAACAAGGATGATGGGATCGAGAAGGCCATGGGGGATCAAGTTCCGGCAGTAGCAGAAGAAGACATCCTTCAACCTCACCACAATCTCTTTACCTCAACGGAGATTGAAGCTTTCAAGATGATTGAGTTAGCTCGCATTCAAAACAAGTATCTCACAAGTGAAAATATTTTGTTGAGGGAGCATATCATCGCACTCAAGGGCATTATCCACAAATTGGAGGATCTCTTACACTCGATGTGCGACTACCCATCATCACCAACACCTTCTTCACCAACAAAGAAGAACTGAGCATCGGTTATGGGCACTCCCCTTGGCAACTGCCAATCTTGGGGGAGTGCCCCGGTATCGCATCACCATCACTTTTATCTTTACCGTTTTCTTAGTTCGATCCTTTTGATAGTATCTTGATATAGTAAGAGTAAAGTTTTAGTATGATCTAGTTGTGAGTTTTGCTTTATGATCTTCTTATGTAATCGAGTCCGTGAGCTATATATAATAAAGATTAGTGTTGAGTTAAGGGATTGATTATTTTGCTATGATATTGAGGGAATAAAATAAAAGAGAAGAAATAAAAAGAAATAAAGAGATCATATGGATCTTATGGAGAGTAATGAGCTCACATATAAAGAGTATGATGAATAAAAGTTGTTGAGAGTTGACAAACATAGTTTTGGTCATTGCTGCAATTAATAGGAAGTAATAAAGAAAGAGAGGTTCACATATAAATATACTATCTTGGACATCTTTTATGATTGTGAGCACTCATTAAAATATGACATGCTAAAGGGTTGATGTTGGACAAGGAAGACAACGTAATGGGTTATGTTTTCTTACATCTGAGATAAATTATATTGTCATGGATTATCCAACATGTTGAGCTTGCCTTTCCCTCTCATGCTAGCCAATTTCTCTGGACCAAGTAGAGATACTACTTGTGCTTCCAAATATCCCTAAACCCAGTTTTGCCATTAGAGTCCACCATATCTACCTATGGATTGAGTAAGATCCTTCAAGTAAGTTGTCATCGGTGCAAGCAATAAAAATTGCTATCTAAATATGTATGACTTATTAGTGTGGAGAAAATAAGCTTTATACAATCTTGTGATATGGAAGAAACCAAAGACCATCTCTTCTTCAACTGCAATTTCAGTGTTAGAGTTTGGAATTATTTGCAGATCGATTGGTCGGCTGGAACTTCAATGTCTGACCTAGTCATCCAGGCAAGGAGAAGTTTTGATAAGCCCTTTTTCAATGAAGTAGTATTTATTGCCTGCTGGAACATCTGGATAATCAGAAATGCCACAGTGTTCAGAGGTGAGAGGGCAAGTTTCAACAAATGGAGAGGAGCTTTCAAGCATGACATTACTCTGATGCAGCATCGAATCAAATCTGGATACAAGGATGAGTTACTCAAGTGGATCTCTTTCTTGCCACCTTAAGTTTTCGCCTTTTATTTTCTTTTGTTTTTCTCCTCTCCTTTCGGTTACCTCTTGTAATCATGTTGTTGTAACTGTTGTCTGGCTTTAATAAAGTTTTGATATGCTGTGGGGGTTTTCCCCACAGTTCTCAAAAAAAAAGAAATAAAAGCGACAGACTGCATAATAAAGGTCCATATCACAAGTGGCAATATAAAGTGACGTTCTTTTGCATTAAGACTTCGTGCATCCAACTATAAAAGCGCACGACAACCTCTGCTTCCCTCTGCGAAGGGCCTATCTTTTATTCTTGTCTTATACTTCATGCAAAGACTCATGGTGATATTCACCTTTCCCTTTCACATTTTATCCTTTGGCAAGCACAATGTGTTGGAAAGATCCAGATATATATAGCAAATTGGATGTGAGTTTTCATGAACTATTATTGTTGACATTACCCTTGAGGTAAAACATTGGGAGGCAAAACTATAAGCCCCTATCTTTCTATGTGTCCGATTAAAACTTCATACCCATAAATATCGCATGAGTGTCAGCAATTGTGAAAGACTAAATGATAGTTGAGTATGTGGACTTGCTGAAAAGCTCTTATATTGACTCTTTCCTATGTTATGATAAATTGCAATTGGCTCAATGACTGAGATTAGAGTTTGTTGGTTCTCAATGAAGTTTATGATTCATACTTGAAATTGTGATTGAATTATTACTTTAGCATAAGAGATCATATGACAATATATATATATATATATATATATATATATATATATATGTTGTTCCTCTAAGAATGATCATGATGCCCTCATGTCCGTATGTTATTTTATCGACACCTCTATCTCCAAACATGTGGACATATTTTTCGATTTCGGCTTTCGCTTGAGGACAAGCGAGGTCTAAGCTTGGGGGAGTTGATACGTCCATTTTGCATCATGCTTTGATATCGATATTTATTGCATTATGGGCTGTTATTACACATTATGTCACAATATTTATGCATATTCTCTCTTATTTTACAAGGTTTACATGAAGAGGGAGAATGCCGGCAACTAGGATTCTGGGCTGGAAAAGGAGCAAATATTAGAGACCTATTCTGCACAGCTCCAAAAGTCCTGAAAGTTCACGGAAGTTATTTCCAGAATATATAAAAAATATTGGGCGAAAGAAGTTCCAGAGGGGGGCCACACCCTGGCCACGAGGGTGCGGGGCGCGCCCTACCCCCTGTGCGCGCGGCCCCTGCCTCGTGGGCTCCCTGGTGGCCCTCCGGTGCCCATCTTCTGCTATATGAGGTCTTTCGTCCGAGAAAAAATAATAAGCGAGCTTTGGAGAAGAAACTCCACCGCCACGAGGCGGAACCTTGGCAGAACCAATCTAGGGCTCCGGCAGAGCTGTTCTGCCGGGGAAACTTCCCTCCGGGAGGGGGAAATCATCACCATCGCCATCACCAACGATCCTCTCATCGGGAGGGGGTCAATCTCCATCAACATCTTCACCAGCACCATCTCATCTCAAACCCTAGGTCATCTCTTGTATCCAATCTTTGTATCCAAACCTCAGATTGGTACCTGTGGGTTGCTAGTATGTTGATTACTCCTTGTAGTTGATACTAGGTTGTTTACTTGGTGGAAGATCGTATGTTCAGATCCATTATGCATATTAATACCCCTCTGATTATGAACATGAATATGCTTTGTGAGTAGTTACATTTGTTCCTGAGGACATGGGAGAAGTCTTGCTATAAGTAGTCATGTGAATTTGATATTCATTCAATATTTTGATGAGATGTATGTTGTCATCCCTCTAGTGGTGTCATGTGAACGTCGACTACATGACGCTTCACCATTGTTTGGTCCTAGAGGGAGGAAATGGGAAGTAATAAGTAGATGATGGGTTGCTAGAGTGACATAAGCTTAAACGCTAGTTTATGCGTTGCTTAGTAAGGGGCTAATTTGGATCCATATGTTTCATGCTATGGTTAGGTTTACATTAATACTTCTGTTGTAGCTGCGGATGCTTGCAATAGTGGTTAATCATAAGTGGTATGCTTGTCCAAGTAAGGGCAGTACCCAAGCACCGGTCCACCCACATATCAAATTATCAAAGTACCAAACGCGAATCATATGAACGTGATGAAAACTAGCTTGACGCTAATTCCCATGTGTCCTCGGGAGCGCTTTCCTTCATATTAGAGTTTGTCTAGGCTTGTCCTTTGCTACAAAAAGGATTGGGCCACCTTGCTGCACCTTATTTACTTCTATTACTTGCTACCCGTTACAAATTACCTTATCACAAACTATCTGTTACCGATAATCTCAGTGCTTGCAGAGAATACCTTACTGAAAACTGCTTATCATTTCCTTCTGCTCCTTGTTGGGTTCAACACTCTCACTTATCGAAAAGCTACGATAGACCCCCTACACTTGTGGGTCATCAGGGGAAACACACAACGCAGACGAAGCGCGTAAAATACTCGTGTGCGAGAAAAGAGAAAATTAGCAGATCCCGTCTCCAAAAAATGTACACGTGTAGTTGATTTTTTTCGGTCAATGGTACGCTTGCTTTATTAGGGAACGTCGCACAGGTAACTGACTTATGGATCATTAACGCAAAACGCACATGGGTACACCATAGAAACCGTGTGTTTTGTGATCTTCTAATAATTCTTATATCTACCAGCATCTCCAACCGCACCTAATTTCAAAAATTTCTTTCATTGTATCAGGATTATTCAATGTACATGAACGAGGCAAGGTGACACCCGATGAACAATAATCGGTTTATGAAATGCAATCGAGTGTCAACCTGCCTCGCTCGCACAGCCAGATTTGATCCTATGCAACAAGAGAGAAGATTGCCGCCATCCGCCGGCATGGCATTTTAAGCCGGTGTGCGGCCAACTCGCGCACGCAAGGTGGGAGTAAAAACCAGTTGCGGCCATATCTAGTCTCCGGTGGCTACGGGCGGATGTTTCGGGAGTATTTATGTCCGGGGTGTGGCTACAAAACTTCGGTGAACACATGCTAATCAACGCTGAAAGCCCTCAAAGGATCCGCTTACCGACATTGTACGTTAATAATAGACAGTACCAACTTAAAGTACTACTCGTAATTTGCTCTAAAACTAGTACGTATGTAGTACTGGTAGATGCTCATAATTAATTATACAAACTTACGAGAGGCACATGCACTAACTACTTCTCACATGCTGGCATCGGGGCATGCTGGCCAGACGCCGTCGTTCTCCTTCCCGGCCTTGTAGGCGGCAGACAACCGTGCTTCGATCTCCGCCGAGCTCTCCTCAGCACGGTGTGCAGCCTTGGTACGTCTCCAATGTATCTATAATTTTTGATTGTTCCATGCTATTATATTATCTGTTTTGGATGTTTTACATGCATTAATATGCTATTTTATATTATTTTTTGGGACAAACCTATTAACCGAGAGCCCAGTGCCAGTTCCTATTTCCCCTGTTTTTGAGTTTTGCAGAAAAGGAATACCAAACGGAGTCCAAACAGAATAAAACCTTTGCGATGATTTTTCTTTGACCAGAAGACAACTAGGAGACTTGGAGATGAAGTCGGAAGAGCCACAAAGTGGCCACAAGAACGGAGGGCGCGCCTAGGGGGGTAGGACGCGCCCCCACCCTTGTGGGCCCCTCGTGCACCTCCTAGCCTAATTTCTGGGCATATATATTCCCATATATCCCCAAACCAACAGAGGCAACCTTCTGTACCCATGAGATCCCATCTAGGGACCTTTTCCGGCATCCTGCCGGAGGGGGATTCGATCACGGAGGGCTTCTACATCAACTCTATTGCCCTTTCGATGAAGCATGAGTAGTTTACCACAGACCTACAGGTCCATAGCTAGTAGCTATATGGATTTTTCTCTCTCTTTTATTCTCAATACCATGTTCTCCTCGATTCTTGGAGATCTATTCAATGTAATACTCTTTTTTGCGGTGGGTTTGCCAAGATCCAATGAATTGTGGATTTATGATCAGCTTATCTATGAATATTATTTGAATCTCCTCTGAATTTTTTATGCATGATTTGATATGTTTGTAATTCTCTTCGAACTATCGGTTTGGTTTGGCCAACTAGATTGGTTTTTTACAATGGGAGAAATGCTTAGCTCTGGGTTCAATCTTGTGGTGTCCTTTCCCAGTGACAGCAGGGGCAGCAAGGCACGTATTGTATTGCGAGGATAAAAATATGGGGTTTTCATCATATTGCTTGAGTTAATTCCTCTACATCATGTCATCTTGCTTAATGCCTTACTCCGTTCTTTATGAACTTAATACTCTAGATGCATGCTGGATAGCGGTCGATGTGTGGAGTAATAGTAGTAGATGCAGAATCATTTCGGTCTACTTGACACGGACGTGATGCCTATATCCATGATCATTGCCTTAGATATCGTCATAACTTTGCGCTTTTCTATCAATTGCTCGGCAGTAATTTGTTCATCCACCGTATTATTTCCTATCTTAAGAGAAGCCTCTAGTGAGACCTATGGCCCCCGGGTCTATTTTCCATCATATAAGTTTTCAATCTACTATTTTGCAATCTTTTACTTTCCGATCTATAAACCAAAAATACCAAAAATATTTACTTTAATGTTTATCCATCTCTATCAGATCTCACTTTTGCAAGTAACTGTAAAGGGATTGACAACCCCTTTATCGCGTTGGGTGCAAGTTGTTTGATTTTTTGTGCAGGTATTCGGTGTCTTATGCATTGTCTCCTACTGGATTGATACCTTGGTTCTCAAACTGAGGGAAATACTTATCTCTACTTTGCTACATCACCCTTTCCTCTTTAAGGGAAAAACCAACGCAAGCTCAAGTAGTAGCAGGAAGAATTTTTGGCGCCATTGCCGAGGAGATCTAAGCCAAGTCAAGCCATACCAAGTACCCACCATAAACTCTGACCTCTTGCATTACATTATTCGCCATTCGCCTCTCATCTTCCTCTACCCCACTTCTAAAACGATTTTTGAAAAGATTTTCCTTTTCTTCGCCCCTCTTCCGTTCGTCTTCTTCGCTTGCTTTTTGTGTGCTCGTGTGTTGGATTGCTTGCTCTGTCATGATGGCTCAAGAGAATACCAAATTGTGTGACTTTTCCAACACCAATAATAATGATTTTATTAGTAATCCGGTTGCTCCCGCTACTAATGCGGAATCTTGTGAAATTAATGTCGCTTTGCTGAATCTTGTTACGAAAGATCAATTTTCCGGCCTTCCTAGTGAATACGCCGCATCCCATCTAAACAATTTCGTTGATTTGTGTGATATGCAAAAGAAAAAGATGTGGATAATGATATTGTTAAATTGAAGCTATTTCCGTTCTCGCTTCGAGATCGTGCTAAAACTTGATTTTCATCTTTGCCTAAAGATAGTATTGATTCATGGAATAAGTGTAAAGATGCTTTTTTTCAAGTATTTTCCTCCCGCTAAGATCGTCTCCCTTAGGAACGATAGTATGAATTTTAAGCAACTTGATCATGAACATGTTGCACGGAGTGGATGAAATTGATGATACGAAATTGCCCTACTCATGGTTTGAATTTGTGGATGATTATACAAAAAAAATATGCCGGATTGAATTTTGCTTCTAGAAATCTTTTAGATTCGACTGCGGGAGGTACTTTTATGGAATTTTCTTTAGGAGAAGCTACTAAACTCCTAGATAATATTATGGTTAATCATTCTGAATGGCATACCAAAAGATCTTCCACTAGTAAAAAAGTGCATACAATTGAAGAGATTAATGTTTTGAGTGGAAAGATGGATGAGCTTATGAAATTATTTGCTATTAAGCATGCTTCTATTGATCCCAATGATATGCCTTGGTCTACTTTGATTGAGAACAATAATGAATCTATGGATGTGAATTTTGTTGGTAGGAACAATTTTGGTAATAATGCGTATAGAGGTAATTTTAATCCTAGGCCGTTTCCTAGTAATTCCTCTAATAATTGTAATTCCTACAACAATTCTAATGGAAAATATAATAAGATGCCCTCTGATTTTGAGAATAGTGTTAAAGAATTTATGAGTTCGCAAAATAATTTCAATTCCTTGATTGAAGAAAAATTGCTTAAGATTGATGATTTAGCTAGGAACGTGGATATAATTTCTCTTGATGTTGTTTCTTTAAAACTTAGATCTATTCCACCCAAGCATGATATTAATGAGTCTTTCAAATCTACAAGAATTTCCATTGATGAGTGAAAAGAAAGAACCGCTAAGATGCGTGCTAAAAAAGATTGGTTTGTAAAAACATGTTCTTCTCGTTTCCGTGAAAATAATGATGAAGATCTTAAAGTGATTGATGTGACTCCTATTGAATCTTTGTTTTATAATATAAATCTTGATAAAGATGGGACTATAGATGAGTCAACTTTAGTTAAAAGGCGTCCCAATGATTCAGAGTTTTTAGATCTTGATGCAAAATTGATAAAAGTGGGATTGGAGAGGTCAAAACTTTAGGTAGCAATGAACCCACTCTTTTGGATTTCAAGGAATTTAATTATGATAATTTTTATTTAATAGATTGTATTTCCTTGTTGCAATCCATGTTGAATTCTCCTCATGCTTCAAAGCTTTTACTAAACATATCGTTGATGCTATGATGCAATCTTTTGAAGAAAAGCTTGAATTGGAAGTTTCTATCCCTAGGAAACTTTATGATGAATGGGAAACTACTATTAAGATTAAGATTAAATATTATGAGTGTCATGCTTTGTGTGATTTGGGTGCTAGCATGTCCACAATTCCAAAAACTTTATGTGATGTGTTAGGTTTATGTGAATTTGATGATTGTTCTTTAAATTTGCATCTTGCGGATTCCACTATTAAGAAACCTATGGGAATGATTCATGATGTTCTTATTGTTGAAAATAGGAATTATGTGCGCGTAGATTTCATTGTTATTGATATAGATTGCAATCCTACATGTCCTATTATTCTTGGTAGACCTTTCCTTAGAACGATTGGTGTAATTATTGATATGAAAGAAGGAAACATTAGATTTCAATTTCCGTTAAGGAAGGGCATGGAACACTTTCCAAGAAAGAAAATTAAATTGCCTTAAGAATCTATTATGAGTGCTACTTATGGATTGCATGCCAAATATGACAATACCTAGATCTATTCGTGTTTTATGCCTAGCTAAGGGCGTTAAACAATAGCACTTGTTGGGAGGCAACCAATTTTATTTTTGTTTTTGCTTTTTAGGTTTTGTTTTGTAATAAATAATTCATCTAGCCTCTGGTTAGATGTGGTTTTGTGTTTTAATTAGTGTTTGTGCCAAGTAAGGCATTTGGGATAGCTTACGGTGATAGCTGATTTGATCTTGCTGAAAAACATAAACTTTTGCGCTCAGGAAAATGCTACCTCCTGAGCACTGCGTTGGTTTTCCCTTGAAGAGGAAAGGGTGATGCAACAAAGTAGCGTAAGTATTTCCCTCAGTTTTTGAGAACCAAGGTATCAATCCAGTAGGAGGCCACACGCAAGTCCCTCGTACCTACACAAACAAATAAGAACCTCGCAACCAACGCGATAAAGGGGTTGTCAATCCCTTCACGGCCACTTACGAGAGTGAGATCTGATAGAGATAATAATGATAAGATAAATATTTTTGGTATTTTCATGATATAGATTGAAAGTAAAGATTGTAAAGTAAAAATAGATTGAAAACTTATATGATGGAAAATAGACCCGGAGGCCATAGGTTCCACTAGTGGCTTCTCTCAAGATAGCATAAGTATTAAGGTGGGTGAATGAATTACTGTCGAGCAATTGATAGAAAAGCGAATAATTATGAGAATATCTAGGCATGATCATGTATATAGGCATCACGTCCGTGACAAGTAGACCGACTCCTGCCTGCATCTACTACTATTACTCCACACATCGACCGCTATCCAGCATGCATCTAGAGTATTAAGTTCATAAGAACAGAGTAACACATTAGGTAAGATGGCATGATGTAGAGGGATGAACTCAAGAAATATGATATAAACCCCATCTTTTTATCCTCGATGGCAACAATACAATACATGTCATTTCCCTTTCTATCACTGGGATCGAGCACTGCAAGATTGAACCCAAAGCTAAGCACTTCTCCCATTGCAAGAAAGATCAATCTAGTAGGCAAAATCAAACTGATAATTCGAAGAGACTTGCAAAGATAACCAATCATGCATAAAAGATTTCAGAGAAGAATCAAATATTGTTCATAGATAGACTTGATCATAAACCCACAATTCATCGGATCTCGACAAACACACTGCAAAAAGAGTTACATCAAATAGACCTCCAAGAAGATCAAGGAGAACTTTGTATTGAGATTCAAAGAGAGAGAAGAAGCCATCTAGCTAATAACTATGGACCCGAAGGTCTGAAGTAAACTACTCACACATCATCAGAGGGGCCATGGAGTTGATGGAGAGGCCCTCCGTGACCGATGCCCCCTCCGGCGGAGCTCCGGAAAAGGCCCCAAGATGGGATCTCTTGGGTACAAAAGGTTGCGGCGATGGAAATAGGGTTTCATGGTGCTCCTGGATGTTTTTGGGGTATGTGAACATATATAGGAGGAAGAAGTAGGTCGGTTGAGCCACGAGGGGCCCATGAGGGGGGAGGGCGCGCCCAGGGGGTAGGCGTTCCGCCTGCCTCGTGGACACCTCGTTCGTTTCTTGACATCCACTCCAAGTCCTGTGGATCACGTTTGTTCCAAAAATCACGCTCCCGAAGGTTTCATTCTGTTTGGACTCCGTTTGATATTCCTTTTCTGCAAAACACTGAAATAGGAAAAAAACAACAATTTGCACTGGGCCTTGGGTTAATAGGGTAGTCCCAAAAATAATATAAAAGTGTAAAATAAAGCCCATTAACATCCAAAAAAGAAAATATAATAGCATGGAACAATCAAAAATTATAGATACGTTGGAGACGTATCAAGCATCCCCAAGCTTAATTCTTGCTCGTCCTCGAGTAGGTAAATGATAAAAACATAATTTTTGATGTGGAATGCTTTCTAGCATGTTCTTCAATGTATTTTTCTCTATTGTGGCATGAATGTTCAGATCCGAAAGATTCAAGATAAAAGTTTATTGTTGACATAAAAATAGTAATACTCCAAGTATGCTAATCAAGCAATTATGTCTTATCAAAATAACATAGCCAAAGAAAACTTATCCCTACAAAATCATAAACCGGAGGGTTTAGTCCGTAGGAACAACAACAATCACACCATAGGCTAGCTTCTAGGGTTTAGCCTCTTTGATCTCGTGGTAGATCAACTCTTGTACTACTCATATTATCAAGAACAATCAAGCAGGACGTAGGGTATTACCTCCATCAAGAGGGCCCGAACCTGGGTAGACATTGTGTCTCCTGCCTCCTGTTGCCATCCGCCTTAGACGCACAGTTCGGGACCCCTACCCGAGATCCGCCGGTTTTGACACCGACACCCGTGATATGATACGCTCTATCACACATAAGCCTCCTTATATATTCCTCAAAACAGCCACCATACCTACCTATTATGGCATTTCCATAGCCATTCCGAGATATATTGCCATGCAACTTTCCACCGTTCCATTTATTATGACACGCATCATCATTGTCATATTGCTTTGCATGATCATGTAGTTGACATCGTATTTGTGGCAAAGCCACCATGCTTAATTTTTCATACATGTCACTCTTGATTCATCGCAATCCCGGTACACCGCCGGCGGCATTCACATAGAGTCATATTTTGTTCTAAGTATTGAGTTGTAATTCTTGAGTTGTAAGTAAATAAAAGTGTGATGATCATCATTAGAGCATTGTCCCATGTGAGGAAAGGATGATGGAGACCAAGATTCCCCCACAAGTCGGGATGAGACTCCGGACGAAAAAAGAGGCCATAAAAAAAGAGAAAAGAAGGACCAAACAAAAAAGAGAAAAAGAGAGAAGGGACAATGTTACTATCCTTTTTCCACACTTGTGCTTCAAAGTAGCACCATGATCTTCATGATAGAGAGTCTCTTATTTTGTCACTTTCCTATACTAGTTGGAATTTTTCATTATAAGAACTTGGCTTGTATTTTCCAATGATGGGCTTCCTCAAATGCCCTAGGTCTTCGTGAGCAAGCAAGTTGGATGCACACCCACTTAGTTTCTTTGATGAGCTTTCATATATTTATAGCTCTAGTGCATCCATTGCATGGCAATCCCTACTCCTTGCATTGACATCAATTGTTGGGCATCTCCATAGCCCATTGATTAGCCGCGTCAATGTTAGACTTTCTCCCTTTTTGTCTTCTCACACAACCTCAATCATCATATTCTATTCCACCCATAGTGCTATGTCCATGGCTCGCGCTCATATATTGCGTAAAAGTTGAGAGAGTTTGAAAAGGCTAAGTATGAAACAATTGCTTGGCTTGTCATCGGGGTTGTGCATGATGGCAACATTTTGTGTGATGAAAATGAAGCATGGCCAAACTATATATAGACACTGGAGGGGGCTAGGGTTACACAGAGTCGGTTACAAGGAAGGAGATCTACATATCCGTACTGCCAAGCTTGCCTTCCACGCCAAGGAGAGTCCCATCCGGACACGGGACGAAGTCTTCAATCTTGTATCTTCATAGTCCAACAGTCCGGCCAAAGGATATAGTCCGGCTGTCCGGATACCCCCTAATCCAGGACTCCCTCAGTAGCCCCCGAAACAGGCTTCAGTGACGATGAGTCCGGCACGCAGATTGTCTTCGGCATTGCAAGGCGGGTTCTTCTTCAAACTCTGAGTACCTGCTAAATAGTGTCTGGCTTCTCGTAAATGTTGTGCTTCTTGGCTTGTGCGTCCAATAATGGCCACCTTACACGCGTCAAGCGAATGTGAGGAGCCAGGGTGTTTTTAAATTTACCACCCCATCTATGTGAATGAACTGTCTATTAAAGAGACGAGGATCCTCAGATCCAAACCACACCATCCTCCCTGAGCGAGCATTCATCGGAGCGCGCCCGAAAAAATCCATCCCAGCATGGCCGGCGAGCGCAGCTCCTCCTCTCGCTCCCGCAGCCCCAAGCCGGGAGATTGGGAGAAGTGTTACGTCCCGCACAGCCGATTAGTGAAGCTACAGACCCAGTGATTCCTCCCTCCAGCGTATATGGTCCCGGTTCGAGCCGGACTCGCCACCTATAAAGGCGGGGAGCAAGCGGAGAGCTTTCCCAACCCCTCTGAGGGAGGGCGGGTATGCCTTGTCCCTTATTTGTTAAGGGGACTCGGATTTCCAATCCCTCCATTTCTCCGAGGGCTCCTGGAGTTCTACGGCCTCCAGTTGCACGACCTCACCCCTGCCTCCATACTACACATCGCTGGTTACGTAGCCCTTTGCAAGCTGTTTCTGGGTTGCGAAGCTCATTTCGCGCTGTGGAAGAAGTTGTTCTGCCTTGTGCCCCGTTCACAGAGGGGATCAATATATCCAGTGGGCGGAGCCGAAGTATGGCGCATCGCCGAGACCGGATACCTATCCGGTACCCCGAAAAAGACGTCCGAGGACTGGCCTTCGGAGTGGTTTTATATGGAGGATGTTCCTCTCCCGGATCCTATCCGGATTGGTCTTCCTGAGTTTGACAACGCCCCTCTAAAGAAACGCCTAAGCTGGCGCCCACGGAGCCCACAGGAGGAAGATGATAGAGACGTATTTTATCTGATGGGCCGGATAAAGTTGCTGGCCAAATCAGGACTGACCATAACCGAGGTTATGGCAATATGCATTATGCGGGGGGTGCAACCACTTCAATATCGAGGCCACCCCATGTGGGTCTTCAACGGGGAAGATGATGCCACTCGCTGCGGGCGCAAGGGACCGGACTCAGTTGCCGCTCTAGCAAAAATTCTATCTGATCTGTATAAGGGGGAAGAAGAGGAGTTCCTCCGCATCAAGCCATGGGATGGATTCTCCATGAACAACCCTCGAAGCTGGGTGAGCTTTCGCTCTTTTTACTTTCATCCAACCCTTGTTTTCGTGATAAATATTTACCTTGCCGTTTCATCGCAGGAACTGCGTAAGGCGGTAGGGGAGATCAATAGCCCGCCTCCACAACCGGAGGATCCAGAACGGGTCCTCGACCCCGGCCTCAAAGAGGATCCGGACATATTCGTGGAGCTGATTGATAGGATTTTCTATCAGCTAAGCTGTGATGACGCCATGGTGGCCATTATAGCCGACTACCCTGGGCTACTCCCAGCCTCGCAGGTAAATGAGACTGGAGTCCCAACCTTTGAAAAGGATTTTCTTTTATGCACTTCACCTACCGTATACAAACGGTGTTTTATAGGGAAGGCCCTCGGGACGCCATGCCGAGCCCGCGGCGACTCGCCAACAAGGGGTTTCAAAGCCGGACAGGCTAAAAAGGAAGGCGGTCCGGACGGAGATGCCGGCACGGAGGTATGATGCAACACCTCGCTCTGTGGTTGTCGTCTTTAAAAACATAATAACACCCGTGTTTCCTA
The DNA here is from genome assembly GCF_002162155.2 of Triticum dicoccoides. Taxonomy (NCBI): domain Eukaryota; kingdom Viridiplantae; phylum Streptophyta; class Magnoliopsida; order Poales; family Poaceae; genus Triticum; species Triticum dicoccoides. The sequence goes on from NC_041386.1 coordinate 97,379,874, forward strand.
GAAGGAAGAACGCTCGCCGGACAATATCTGGAGAGGTCGCCGATCACGCCTCTACCAGTCGGGCTCCAGGGCCGGACATAGAGGCGAAAGCTAACACGAGGCACACGCCAGATGCTCCTTCTACAGAGGACGCGGATAAGATATCCGCTACGAATTCCGAAGTGGAGAGCGCCATGAATCACAGGCATCGCCGAGTCGTACTCCGTGGCGCTTGTTTCTGCCGAGAGGCGTTTGATGCATTCAACTCGGGAGATGCGTACATCCGTGCTGCTCAAAATGGTCTAGCCAGAGCCACGGACCAGTATGTAAAGGATGTACGGGTAACAAAATTTGATGAGTATATATATATCAGTAGCCCCTGAGACTTGAAACAGTTGGCACAACTGATTTAAGGATCATTTATTGTGCAGGTTCTTATAGAGAAGAATACTCGACTGTCACAAGAGCTGGAGGAATGCAAGACCCAACTTCGGGCCGCCGTTGCCGCATTGAAGGAACCTGAAAAGTCCCCAGCTGGTAACATTTGTTTCAAAGAATGATAGGTACCATATAGTGTGCGGCATGGCTGCAGATCTAACAATAGATATTGCAGATGACTCCGGAGAGAATCTGGAGGACCAGCATGTCGTACGACAGCTAAAGGCTGGCGAACGCGTGCTGACTAAGGTCAGGCGGGAGAAAAATAATCTCCAAGACGCCAATACCAAGCTGAGCGTGGAACTGAAAGATGTTCGAGCCCAGCTTGCGGACTCCGAGAAGGAGAATAAGCGGCTTCGACGCGACATTTTTAGTAAGTGCTTGAACGAACCCTTAAAATGGTGCGGCGAAGAAGCCGGCTAATAGAGTTATGTCTGTAGGTATGCTGACGGGTCGTCCCGCGGAGGAGATGCCCGGGTCTGCGGGTGATCTTCTACCCAAGCTCTCACAACATGAACAAGTTCGGCAGGTGATGCAAGGTATTGCCCAGGCCTGGTGGCCATCCGTCTCCCTGCCAGCAAGCATTGGAGAGCTTGCGGAGAAGCTCAAGGGAGCACGGCGGTGCTTCCGATTATGGAAGATATCAGCCTGCCGTCAAGGTGCCAGGAAAGACTGGGCCATGGTGAAGACGCGGTATACCAAGGCTGACCCAAACCACATGGCCGAAGTCGGACCTGTGGGGCCCGATGGGAAAGAGATCCCCGTTAGCTTAGTGTATGGGAAAGTAGAATTAGCCGCAAAGTATTCCCAACAGGATTGTTTGGATGCACCGGCGAAGTTTGCACCAACTCTCAAGGTGAGAAAGGGCAATGCACGGTACCGAAGAGGCTAGCAATGATGGAAGGGTGAGAGTGCGTATAATCCATGGACTCAACATTAGCCATAAAGAAGTCACATACTTATTGCAAAATCTACAAGTCATCAAAACCAAGCACCACGTGCATGCTCCTAGGGGGATAGATTGGTAGGAAAAGACCATCGCTCGTCCCTGACCGCCACTCATAAGGAAAGCAATCAAAGAACACCCATGCTTCAAATTTGTCACACAACGTTTACCATACGTGCATGCTACGGGACTTGCCAACTTCAACACAAGTATTCATCAATTTCACAATTAGTCAACTAGCACACCTCTAATATTACCACCTTTATATCTCAAAACAACTATCAAGCATCCAACTTCTCTTGGTATTTAAAGTTTATAACCAAAGTGAATTACCATGCTATTCTAAAGGACCCTCAAAATGATATAAGTGAAGCATGAGCGATCAATTATTTCTATAAAATAGAACCACCGCCGTGCTCTAAAAGATATAAGCGAAGCGCTAGAGCAAAAATTATCCAACTCAAAAGATACAAGTGAAGCACATAGAGTATTCTAATAAATTCCAATTCATGTGTGTCTCCCCCAAAAGGTGTGTACAGCAAGGATGATTGTGGTAAACTAAAAAGCAAAGACTCAAATCATACAAGACGCTCCAAGCAAAACACATATCACGTGGCGAATAAAAATATAGCTCCAAGTAAAGTTACCGATGGACGAAGACAAAAGAGGGGATACCTTCTGGGGCATCCCCAAGCTTAGGCTCTTGCCACTCCTTATTCCATAATCCATCAAATCTTTACCCAAAACTTGAAAACTTCACAACACAAAACTTAAAAGAAAATCTCGTGAGCTCCATTAGTAAAAGAAAACAAACCACCACTTCAAGGTACTGTAATGAACTCATTATTTATTTATATTGGTGTTAAACCTACTTTATTCCAACTTTTCTATGGATTATAAACTCTATTACTAGCCATAGATTCATCAAAATAAGCAAACAACACACGAAAAACAGAATCCGTCAAAAACAGAACAGTCTGTAGTAATCTGTAGGTTTCGAATACATCTGGAACCCCAAAAATTCTAAAATAAATTTCTTGACGTGAGGAATTTATCTATTAATCATCTGCAAAAATAATTAACTAAATATCACTCTCCAATGAAAAATGGCAGCAAATCTCGTGAGCGCTAAAGTTTCTGTTTTTACAGCAAGATCGCAAAGACTTTCCCCAAGTCTTCCCAAAGGTTCTACTTGGCACAAACACTAATTAAAAGCATAAACCACATCTAAACAGCGGCTAGATCAATTATTTATTACTAAACAGAATCAAAAATCAAGAAACAAAAATAAAATTGGGTTGCCTCCCAACAAGAGCTATCATTTAACGCCCCTAGCTAGGCATAAAAGCAAGGATAGATCTAGGTATTATCATCTTTGGTATGCAATCCATAAGTGGCTCTCATAATAGATTCATAAGATAATTTAATTTTCTTTCTAGGAAAGTGTTCCATGCCCTTCCTTAACGGAAATTGGAATCTAACATTCCCTTCCTTCATATCAATAACTGCACCAATCGTTCTAAGGAAAGGTCTACCAAGAATAATAGGACATGTAGGATTGCAATCTATATCAAGGACAATGAAATCTACGGGCACATAATTCCTATTTGCAACAATAAGAACATCATTAATTCTTCCTATAGGTTTCTTAATGGTGGAATCCGCAAGATGCAAGTTTAAAGAACAATCATCAAATTCACAAAAACCTGGCAAATCACACAAAGTTTAGGAATTGTGGAAACACTAGCATCCAAATCACATAAAGCAAGGCATTCATGATCTTTAATCTTAATTTTAATATTATGTTCCCACTCATCATGAAGTTTTCTAGGGATAGAAACTTCCAATTCAAGTTTCTCTTCATAAGATTGCATTAAAGCATCAACGATATGTTTAGTAAAAGCTTTATTTTGACTATAAGCATGCGGAGAATTTAGCACGGATTACAACAAGGAAATACAATCTATCAAAGAGAAATTATCATAATTAAATTCCTTGAAATCCAAGATAGTGGGTTCATTGCTATTTAAAGTTTTGACCTCTTCCATCCCACTTTTATCATTTTTTGCATCAAGATCTAAAAACTCCGAATCATTGGGACACCTTCTAACTAAAGTTGACTCATCTCCAGTCCCATCATTATCAAGATTCATATTGCAAAATAAAGATTTAATAGGGTACATATCAATAACTTTTAGATCTTCATCTTTGTTATCATGGAAACTAGAAGAACACGCTTTCACAAAGCAATCTTTTTTAGCACGCATCCTAACGGTTCTTTCTTTGCACTCATCAATGGAAATTATCATAGCTTTGAGAGACTCATTGATATCATGCTTAGGTGTAATAGATCTAAGTTTCAAAGAATCAACATCAAGAGAAATTCTATCCACGTTCCTAGCCAACTCATCAATCTTAGACAATTTTTCTTCAATCCAAGCATTGAAACTCTTTTGCAAACGAATAAATTCTTTAATATTAGATTCAAGATCAGAGGGCATCTTATTATAATTTCCATAAGAATTGTTGTAGGAATTACCATAATTATTAGAGGAATTACTAGGAAACGGCCTAGGATTAAAATTACCTCTATACGCGTTATTACCAAAATTGTTCCTACCAACAAAATTCACATCCATAATTATTGTTGGTATTGGAAAAGTCACACAATTTAGTATTATATTGAGCCATCGTGACGAGCAAGCAATCCTACACACAAGCAAACAAGAAACAAGCAAAAATAGACGAACTAGAAAAGAGAAGAGGAACGGAAAAAGAGGGCGAATAAAATGGCAAGGGTGAAGTGGGGGAGAGGAAAACGAGAGGCAAATGGCAAATAATGTAATGCGAGGGATAAGAGTTTGTGATGGGTACTCGGTATGTCTTGACTTGTGCGTAGACTCCCCGACAATGGCGCCAGAAATCCTTCTTGCTACCTCTTTAGCACTGCGTTGGTTTTCCCTTGAAGAGGAAAGGATGATGCAACAAAGTAGCGTAAGTATTTCCCTCAGTTTTTGAGAACCAAGGTATCAATCCAGTAGGAGGCCACATGCAAGTCCCTCGTACCTACACAAACAAATAAGAACCTCGCAACCAACGCGATAAAGGGGTTGTTAATTCCTTCACGGTCACTTACGAGAGTGAGATTTGATAGAGATAATAATGATAGGATAAATATTTTTGGTATTTTTATGATATAGATTGAAAGTAAAGATTGCAAAATAAAAATATATTGGAAACTTATATGATGGGAAATAGACTCGGGGGCCATAGGTTTCACTAGTGGCTTCTCTCAAGATAGCACAAGTATTACGGTGGGTGAACGAATTACTGTTGAGCAATTGATAGAAAAGCGAATAATTATGAGAATATCTAGGCATGATCATGTATATAGGCATCACGTCCGTGATAAGTAGACCAACTCCTTCCTGCATCTACTACTATTACTCCACGCATCGACCGCTATCCAACATGGATCTAGAGTATCAAGTTCATAAGAACAGATAACACATTAGGTAAGATGACATGATGTAGAGGGATAAACTCAAGCAATATGATATAAACCCCATCTTTTTATCCTCGATGGCAACAATACAATACATGTCATTTCCCTTTCTGTCACTGGGATCGAGCACCGCAAGATTGAACCCAAAGCTAAGCACTTCTCCCATTGCAAGAAAGATCAATCTAGTAGGCCAAACCAAACTGATAATTCAAAGAGACTTGCAAAGATAACCAATCATGCATAAAAGATTTCAGAGAAGAATCAAATATTGTTCATAGATAGACTGGATCATAAACCCACAATTCATCGGATCTCGACAAACACACCGCAAAAATAGTTACATCGAATAGATCTCCAAGAAGATTGAGGAGAACTTTATATTGAGATTCAAAGAGAGAGAAGAAGCCATCTAGCTAATAACTCTGGACCCGAAGGTCTGAAGTAAACTACTCACACATCATCGGAGGGGCCCCCTCCGGCGGAGCTCCCGAAAAGGCCCCAAGATGGGATCTCTTGGGTACAGAAGGTTGCGGCGGTGGAAATAGGGTTTCGTGGTGCTCCTGGATGTTTTCGGGGTATGTGAACATATATAGGAGGAAGAAGTAGGTCGGTTGAGCCACGAGGGGCCCACGAGGGGGAGGGCGCACCTAGGGCGGTAGGCGCGCCCCCCTGCCTCGTGGAGACCTTGTTCATTTCTTGACATCCACTCCAAGTCCTCTGGATCATGTTTGTTCCAAAAATCACGCTCCTGGAGGTTTCATTCCGTTTGGACTCCGTTTGATATTCTTTTTCTGCCAAACACTAAAATAGGAAAAAAACAGCAATTTGCACTGGGCCTTGGGTTAATAGGTTAGTCCCACAAATAATATAAAAGTGTAAAATAAAGCCCATTAACATCCAAAACAGATAATATAATAGCATGGAACAATCAAAAATTATAGATACGTTGGAGACGTATAGAAAACAATTCTCATTTTTAACAGAAGCATGATAAAATACTGATTCTTTTTGCATAAGATTTATAAAAGAATTTCTTAGGCTTTCATAATTTTTGGAGTTACAAAAGTATTAGAAATATCCAGATTGCTACAGACTATTCTGTCTTTGACAGATTCTGTTTTCTATGTGTTATTTGCTTATTTTGATGAATCTATGAGTAGTATCGGGGGGTATGAACCATGGAAAGTTGGAATATAGTAGATAGTACACCAATATAAATAATGAATGAGTTCACAACAGTACCAAAAGTGGTGATTTATTTTCTTATACTAACGGAGCTTATGAGATTTTCTGTTGTGTTGTGAAGTTTTCAAGTTTTGGGTTAGGATTTGATGGACTATGGAACAAGTAGTGGCAAGAGCCTAAGCTTGGGGATGCCCAAGGCACCCCAAGGTAATATTCAAGGACAACCAAGAGCCTAAGCTTGGGGATGCCCCAGAAGGCATCCCCTCTTTCGTCTTCGTCTATTGGTAACTTTACTTGAGGCTATATTTTTATTCACCACATCATATGTGTTTTGCTTGGAGCATCTTGTATGATTTGAGTCTTTGATTTTTAGTTTGTCACAATCATCCTTGTTGAACACACCTTTTGAGAGAGACATGCATGAATCGTGATTTATTAGAATACTCTATGTGCTTCACTTATATCTTTTGAGCTAGGCAATTTTGCTCTAGTGCTTCGCTTTTCTCTTTTTAGAGCACGGCGGTGCTTTTATTTTCTAGAAACTAATGAACACTCATGCTTTACATATATTATTTTGAGAGTCTTTAAACAACATGGTAATTTTCCTTGGTTATAAATTTAGTCCTAATATGATAGGCATCCAAGAGGGATATAATAAAAACTTTCATATAAAGTACATTGAATACTATGAGAAGTTTGATTCCTTATGATTGTTTTGAGATATGAAGATGGTGATATTAGAGTCATGCTAGTGAGTAGTTGTGAATTTGAGAAATACTTGTGTTGAGGTTTGTGAGTCCCGTAGCATGCACGTATGGTGAACCGTTATGTAATGAAGTTGGAGCATGAGATATTTTTGATTGTCTTCCTTATGAGTGGCAGTCGGGGACAAGCGATGGTATTTTCCTAGCAATCTATCCCCCTAGGAGCATGCACATAGTACTTTGTTTCGATGACTAATAGATTTTTGCAATAAGTATGTGAGTTCTTTATGACTAATGTTGAGTCCACGGATTAAAAGCACTCTCAACCTTCCACCATTGCTAGCCTCTCTAGTACCGCGCAACTTTCGCCGGTACCATAAACCCACCATATACCTTCCTCAAAACAGCCACCATACCTACATATTATGGCATTTCCATAGCCATTACGAGATATATTGCCATGAAACTTTCCACCATTCCGTTTATTATGACACACATCATCATTGTCATATTGCTTTACATGATCATGTAGTTGACATCATATTTGTGGCAAAGCCACCTTTCATCATTTTTTATATACATGTCATTCTTGAGTCATTGCACATCCTGGTACACCGCCGGAGGCATTCATATAGAGTCATATTTTGTTCTAGTATCGAGTTGTAATTTTTGAGTTGTAAGTAAATAAAAGTGTGATGATCTTCATTATTAGAGCATTGTCCCATGTGAGGAAATAAAAAGAGAGAGAAAAGGCCAAAATAAAAGAGAAGGCCCAAAAAAATAGAAAAAAGAGAAAATAAGAGAAGGGGCAATGTTACTATCCTTTTACCACACTTGTGCTTCAAAGTACCACCATGATCTTCATGATAGAGACTCTCCTATTTTGTCACTTTCATATACTAGTGGGAATTTGTCATTATAGAACTTTGCTTGTATATTCCAACGATGGGCTTCCTCAAATTGCCCTAGGTCTTCATGAGCAAGCAAGTTGGAGGCACACCCACTTAGTTTTTATTTTGAGCTTTCATAAACTTATAGCTCTAGTGCATCCATTGCATGGAAATCTCTACTCACTCACATTGATATCTATTGATGGGCATCTCCATAGCCCGTTGATAGCCTAGTTGATGTGAGACTATCTCCTTCTTTTTTGTCTTCTCCACAACCACCTTCTATTCCACCTATAGTGCTATGTCCATGGCTCATGCTCATGTATTGCGTGAAAGTTGAAAAGGTTTGAGAACATTAAAAGTATGAAACAATTGCTTGCCTTGTCATCGGGGTTGTGCATGATTTTAATATTTTGTGTCATGAAGATGGGGCATATCCACACTATATGATTTTGTAGGGATAAACTTTCTTTGGCCATGTTATTTTGAGAAGACATGATTACCTTGTTAGTATGCTTGAAGTATTATTGTTTTTATGTCAATATTAAACTTTGTTTTGAATCATACTAATCTGAACATTCATGCCACAATAAAGAAGTATTACATGGATAAATATGTTAGGTAGCATTCCACATTAAAAATTCCATTTTTATCATTTACCTACTCGAGGACGAGCAGGAATTAAGATTGGGGATGCTTGATACGTCTCCAACGTATCTATAATTTTTTATTGTTCCATGCTATTATATTATCTGTTTGGGATGTTTTATATGCATTAATATGCTATTTTATATTATTTTTTGGGACTAACCTATTAATTGAGAGCCCAGTGCCAGTTCCTGTTTTTGAGTTTTGCAAAAAATGAATACCAAACGTAGTCCAAATGCAATAAAACCTCCACGACGATTTTTCTTGGACCAGAAAACAACAAGGAGACTTGGAGATGAACTCGGAAGAGCCATGAGGCGGACACAAGGACAGAGGGCGCGCCCAGGGAGTAGGGCGCGCCCCCACCCTTGTGGGCCCCTCGTGCACCTCCTAACCTAATTTCCGCGCATATATATTCCCATATATCCCCAAACCAACAGAGGCGTCCACGAAAACACTTTTCCACCGCCGCAACTTTCTGTACCCGTGAGATCCCATCTAGGGACCTTTTCCGGTGTCCTGCCGCAGGGGGATTCGATCACGGAGGGCTTCTACATCAACTCTATTGCCCTTCGGATGAAGCGTGAGTAGTTTACCATAGACCTACGGGTCCATAACTAGTAGCTAGATGGCTTTTTCCATCTCTCTTTGATTCTCAATACCATGTTCTCCTCGATGTTCTTGGAGATCTATTGGATGTAATACTCTTTTGTAGTGTGTTTTCCGAGATCCGATGAATTGTGGATTTATGATCAGCTTATCTATGAATATTATTTGAATCTCCTCTAAATTATTTTATGCATGATTTGATATCTTTGTAATTCTCTTCGAACTATCAGTTTGGTTTGGCTAACTAGATTGGTTTTTGTTGCAACGGGAGAAGTTCTTAGCTTTGGGTTCAATCTTGCAGTGTCGTTTCCCAGTGACAGTAGGGGAAGCAAGGCACGTATTGTATTGTTGCCATCGAGGATAAAAGGATGGGGTTTTCATCATATTGCTTGAGTTAATTCCTCTACATAATGTCATCTTGCTCAACGCGTTACTCTATTCTTTATGAACTTAATACTCTAGATGCATGCTGGATAACGATCGATGTGTGGAGTAATAGTAGTAGATGCAGAATCGTTTCGGTCTACTTGACACGGACATGATGCCTATATTCATTAACATTGCCTTAGATATCATCATAACTTTGCGCTTTTCTATCAATTGCTCGGCAGTAATTTGTTCACCCACTGTATTATTTTCTATATTGAGAGAAGCACTAGTGAAACCTATGGCCCCTGGGTCCATTTTCCATCATATAAGTTTCCGATCTACTATTTTGCAATCTTTTACTTTCTGATCTATAAACCAAGGTTGATAATATAATAGCATGGAACAATCAAAAATTACAGATACGTTGGAGACGTATCAAGCATCCCCAAGCTTAATTCCTGCTCGTCCTCGAGTAGGTAAATGATAAAAACAAATTTTTTGATGTGGAATGCTTCCTAACATATTTCTCAATTTAATTTTCTTTATTGTGCCATGAATGTTCAGTTCCGAACGATTCAAGATAAAAAGTTTAATATTGACATAAAAATAATAATACTTCAAGCATCCTAACTAAGCAATCATGTCTTCTCAAAATAACATGGCCAAAGGAAGTTCATCCCTACAAAATCATATAGTTTGGTCATGCTCCATTTTCGTCACACAAGAATGCTCTCATCATGCACAACCCCGATGACAAGCCAAGCAATTGTTTCACACTTTAGTAATCTCAAACTTTTTTCAACTTTCACGCAATACATGAGCGTGAGCCATGGATATAGCACTATGGGTGGAATAGAATATGATGAAGGGGGTTATGTGGAGAAGACAAAAAAGTAGAAAATCTCATATCGACGTGGCTAATCAATGGGCTAGGGAGATGCCCATCAATTGATGTCAATGCAAGTAGTAGGGATTGCCATGCAACGGATGCACAAGAGCTATAAATGTATGAAAGTTCAACAAAAGAAACTAAGTGGGTGTGCATACAACTTGCTTGCTCACGAAGACCTAAGGCACTTGAGGAGGCCCATTGTTGGAATATACAAGCCAAGTTCTATAATGAAAAATTCCCACTAGTATATGAAAGTGACAAAACAAGAGACTCTCTATCATGAAGATCATGGTGCTACTTTGAAGCACAAGTGTGGGAAAAAAGGATAGTAGCATTGTCCCTTTTTACTTTTTTATTTGGACTTTTTATTTTTTATTTGGCCTTTTTTTGGGACAATGCTCTATTAATGATGATCATCACACTTCTATTTATTTACAACTCAAAGATTACAACTCGATACTAGAACAAATTATGACTCTATATGAGTGCCTCCGGCGGTGTACCGGGATGGGCAATTAATCAAGAGTGACATGTATGATAAATTATGCATGGTGGCCCTGCCACAAATACGATGTCAACTACATGATCATGCAAGGCAATATGACAATGATGATGCGTGTCATAATAAACGGAACGGTGGAAAGTTGCATGGCAATATATCTTGGAATGGCTATGGAAATGCCATAATAGGTACGTATGGTGGCTGTTTTGAGGAAGATATAAGGAGGTTTATGTGTGATAGAGCGTATCGTATCACGGGGTTTGGATGCACCGGTGAAGTTTGCACCAACTCTCAAGGTGAGAAAGGATAATGCACGGTACCGAAGAGGCTAGCAATGATGGAAGGATGAGAGTGCGTATAATCCATGGACTCAACCTTAGTCATAAAGAACTCACATACTTATTGCAAAAGTCTACAAGTCCTCAAAAAGCAAGTATTACGCGCATGCTCCTAGGGGGATAGATTGGTAGGAAAAGACCATCGCTCGTCCCCGACCGCCACTCATAAGGAAGACAATCAAATAACACCTCATGTTTCAAATTTGTTACACAATGTCTACCATACGTGCATGCTACGGGACTTGCAAACTTCAACACAAGTAGTCCTCAAATTCACAACTACTCAACTAGCACAACTTTGATATCATTATCTCCATATCTCCAAACAATCATCAAGTATCAAACTTCTCTTAGTATTCAATGCACTAATATGAAAGTTTTTATTATGCCTAAAAGCAAATTGCCATGTTGTTCTAAAGGACTCTCAAAATAATATAAGTGAAGCAATAGAGATCAATTATTTCTATAAAATAGAACCACCAGCGTGCTCTAAAAGGATGTAAGTGAAGCACTAGAGCAAATGCCAAACTACTCCGAAAGATATAAGTGAAGATCAATGAGTGGTCAAATAATTATGCAACCATGTGAAGACTCTATAACATTTAATAATTTCAGATATTGGTATTTTATTCAAACAGAAAGCAAAAATAAATAAAATAAAATGACGCTCCAAGCAAAACACATATCATGTGGTGAATAAAAATATAGCTCCAAGTAAAGTTACCGATGAACGAAGACGAAAGAGGGGATGCCTTCCGGGGCATCCCCAAGCATAGGCTTTTTGGTGTCCTTGGATTTTACCTTGGGGTGCCTTGGAAATCCCCAATCTTAGGCTTTTTCCACTCCTTATTCCTTAGCCCATCGAATCTTCACCCAAAACTTGAAAACTTCACAACACAAAACTTAACAGAAAACTCGTAAGCTCCGTTAGTATAAGAAAATAAATCACCACTTAAGTATTGTTGTGAACTCATTCTAAATTCATATTGGTGTAATATCTAATGTATTCCAACTTCTCTATGGTTCATACCCTCCGATACTACTTATAGATTCATCAAAATAAGCAAACAACACATAGAGAACAGAATATGTCAAAAACAGAACAGTCTGTAGTAATATGCAGGTTCCGAATACTTCTGTAACTCCAAAAATCTTGAGCAATTAGGAAGTCCTAGGAAATTTGTTTATTAATCTGCCTCAAGTAGAATTAGTATTTTATCGCTCTCTGGTAAAAAATGAAAATTATTCTCGTGGGCGCATACTTTCTGTTTTTTACAGCAAGATCAAATAACAATCACCCAAGAAGATCCTAAAGGCTTTACTTGGCACAAACACTATTTAAAACATAAAAAAACAATCATAACAGAGGATAGATGATTAATTTATTACTAAACAGGAACAAAAAGGAAGGAGCAAAAATAAAATTGGGTTGCCTCCCAATCAAGCGCTATCGTTTAACGCCCCTAGCTAGGCATAATGGTTTCAATGATGCTCACATAAAAGATAAGAATTGAAACATAAAGAGAGCATCATGAAGAATATGACTAGCACATTTAAGTATAACCCACTTCCTATGCATAGGTATTTTGTGAGCAAACTACTTGTGGGAACAAGAATCAACTTGCATAGGAAAGCAAAACAAGCATAACTTTAAGATTTTAAGCACATAGAGAGGGAACTTGATATTATTGCAATTCCTACGAGCATATATTCCTCCCTCATAATAATTTTCAGTAGCATCATGAATGAATTCAACAATATAACCATCACATAAAGCATTCTTTTTATGATCTACAAGTATGCAAAGTTGACACTCTTCCAAAATAGTGGGATTAACATTAACTAAAGTCATGATCTCTCCAAACCCACTTTCATAATTATCACAATAAGATTCAACACCCTCCAAAATAGTGGGATCATTACTTCCTAAATTTGACACTCTTACAAACCCACTTTCATCAATATAATCATCATAAACAGGAGGCATGCTATCATCAAAATAAATTTGCTCATCAAAACTTGGGGTACAAAAAATAGCATCTTCATCAAACATAGCATCCCCAAGCTTGTGGCTTTGCATATCATCAGCATCATAGATATTCAAAGAATTCATACTAACAACATTGCAATCATGCTCATCATTCACGTATTTTATGCCAAGCATTCTATGTAATTCTTCTTCTAGTACTTGAGCACAATTTTCATTCCCATCATTTTCATGAAAGACATTAAAAAGATGAAGCATATGAGGCCACCTTAATTCCATTTTTTGTAATTTTATTTTATAAACTAAACTAGTGATAAAACAAGAAACTGAAAGCTTCGATTGCAAGATCTAAAGATATACCTTCAAGCGCTAACCTCCCCGGCAACGGCGCCAGAAAAGAGCTTGATGTCTACTACACAACCTTCTTCTTGTAGACGCTGTTGGGCCTCCAAGTGCAGAGGTTTGTAGGACAGTAACAAATTTCCCTCAAGTGGATGACCTAAGGTTTATCAATCCATGGGAGGCGTATGATGAAGATGGTCTCTCTCAAGCAACCCTGCAACCAAATAACAAAGAGTCTCTTGTGTCCCCAACACACCCAATACAATGGTAAATTGTATAGGTGCACTAGTTCGGCGAAGAGATGGTGATACAAGTGCAATATGGATGGTAGATATAGGTTTTTGTAATCTGAAAATATAAAAACAGAAAGGTAACTAATGATAAAACTGAGCATAAACGGTATTGCAATGCTAGTAAACAAGGCCTAGGGTTCATACTTTCACTAGTGCAAGTTCTCTCAACAATAATAACATAATTGGATCATATAACTATCCCTCAACATGCAACAAAGAGTCACTCCAAAGTCACTAATAGCGGAGAACAAACGAAGAGATTATTGTAGGGTATGAAACCACCTCAAAGTTATTCTTTCGGATCGATCTATTCAAGAGTTCGTACTAGAATAACACCTTAAGACACATATCAACCAAAACCCTAATGTCACCTAGATACTCCAATGTCACCTCAATTATTCGTGGGTATGATTATACGATATGCATCAAACAATCTTAGATTCATCTATTCAACCAAAACAAAGTGCTTCCAAGAGTGCCCCAAAGTTTCTACCGGAGAGTCAAGACAAAAACGTGTGCCAACCCCTATGCATAAGTTCACGAGGTCACGGAACTCGCAAGTTGATCACCAAAACATACATCAAGTGGATCACATGATATCCCATTGTCACCACAGATAAGCACGTGCAAGACATACATCAAGTGTTCTCAAATCCTTAAAGAGTCAATCTGATAAGATAACTTCAAAGGGAAAACTCAATCCATTACAAGAGAGTAGAGGGGGAGAAACATCATAAGATCCAACTATAATAGCAAAGCTCGTGATACATCAAGATCATGCCAACTCAAGAACACGAGAGAGAGAGAGAGAGAGAGAGATCAAACACATAGCTATTGGTACATACCCTCAGCCCCGAGGGTGAACTACTCCCTCCTCGTCATGGAGAGCGCCGGGATGATGAAGATGACCACCGGTGAGGGATCCCCCCTACGGCAGGGTGCCAGAACGGGTCTAGATTGGTTTTCGGTGGCTACGGAGGCTTCTGGCGGCGGAACTCCTGATCTATTATATTCCCTGATGTTTTTAGGGTATATGGACATGTATACGCGAAAGAAGTCGGTCAGGGGAGCCACGAGGGGCCCACGAGGGTGGGGGCGCACCCAGGGGGTAGGGTGCCCCTCCCTGCCTCGTGGCCACCTCGACGCTTCCCTGACATCCACTCCAAATCTCATGGATTGCTTCCGTTCCGAAAATAAGTTCCGTGAAGTTTCAGGTCAATTGGACTCCGTTTGATTTTCCTTTTCTGCGATACTCTAAAACAAGGAAAAAAATAGAAACTGGCACTGGGCTCTAGGTTAATAGGTTAGTCCCAAAAATCATATAAAATAGCATAGTAATGCATATAAAACATCCAAGGTTGATAATATAATAGCATGGAACAATCAAAAATGACAGATACGTTGGAGACGTATCAAGCATCCCCAAGCTTAATTCCTGCTCGTCTCGAGTAGGTAAATGATAAGAACAGAATTTTTGATGTGGAATGCTTCCTAACATATTTCTCAATGTAATTTTCTTTATTGTGGCATGAATGTTCAAATCCGAAAGATTCAAGATAAAAAGTTTAATATTGACATAAAAATAATAATACTTCAAGCATCCTAACTAAGCAATCATGTCTTCTCAAAATAACATGGCCAAAGGAAGTTCATCCCTACAAAATCATATAGTTTGGTCATGCTCCATTTTCGTCACACAAGAATGCTCTCATCATGCACAAGCCCGATGACAAGCCAAGCAATTGTTTCACACTTTAGTAATCTCAAACTTTTTTCAACTTTCACGCAATACATGAGCGTGAGCCATGGATATAACACTATGGGTGGAATAGAATATGATGAAGGGGGTTATGTGGAGAAGATAAAAAAGGAGAAAATCTCACATCGACGCGGCTAATCAATGGGCTAGGGAGATGCCCATCAATTGATGTCAATGCAAGGAGTAGGGATTGCCATGCAACAAATGCACTAGAGCTATAAATATATGAAAGCTCAACAAAAGAAACTAAGTGGGTGTGCATCCAACTTGCTTGCTCACGAAGACCTAAGGCACTTGAGGAGGCCCATTGTTGGAATATACAAGCTAAGTTCTATAATGAAAAATTCCTAGTAGTATATGAAAGTGACAAAACAAGAGACTCTCTATCATGAAGATCATGGTGCTACTTTGAAGCACAAGTGTGGAAAAAAGGATAGTAGCATTGTCCCTTTTTTATTTAGCCTTTTTATTATTTTTATTTAGCCATTTTTTGGGACAATGCTCTATTAATGATGATCATCACACTTCTATTTTTTACAACTCAAAGATTACAACTCGATACTAGAACAAAGTATGACTATATGAGTGCCTCCTGCAGTGTACCGGGATGGGCAATGAATCAAGAGTGACATGTATGATAAATTATGCATGGTGGCCCTACCACAAATACGATGTCAACTACATGATCATGCAAGGAAATATGACAATGATGATGCATGTCATAATAAACGGAATGGTGGAAAGTTGCATGGTAATATATCTCGGAATGGCTATGGAAATGCCATAATAGGTAGGTATGGTGGCTGTTTTGAGGAATATATAAGGAGGTTTATGTGTGATAGAGCGTATCGTATCACGGGGTCTGGATGCACCGGCGAAGTTTGCACCAACTCTCAAGGTGAGAAAGGGTAATGCACGGTACCGAAGAGGCTAGCAATGATGGAAGGGTGAGAGTGTGTATAATCCATGGACTCAACCTTAGTCATAAAGAACTCACATACTTATTGCAAAAGTCTACAAGTCCTCAAAAAGCAAGTATTACGCGCATGCTCCTAGGGGGATAGATTGGTAGGAAAAGACAATCGCTCGTCCCCGGACGCCACTCATAAGGAAGACAATCAAATAACACCTCATGTTTCAAATTTGTTACACAACGTTTACCATACGTGCATGCTACGGGACTTGCAAACTTCAACACAAGTATTCCTCAAATTCACAACTACTCAACTAGCACAACTTTGATATCACTATCTCCATATCTCAAAACAATCATCAAGTATCAAACTTCTCTTAGTATTCAATGCACTAACATGAAAGTTTTTATTATGCCTAAAAGCAAATTGCCATGTTGTTCTAAAGGACTCTCAAAATAATATAAGTGAAGCATGAGAGATCAATTATTTCTATAAAATAGAACCACCACCGTGCTCTAAAAGGATGTAAGTCAAGCACTAGAGCAAATGACAAACTACTCCGAAAGATATAAGTGAAGATCAATGAGTGGTCAAATAATTATGCAACTATGTGAAGACTCTATAACATTTAATAATTTCAGATCTTGGTATTTTATTCAAACAGCAAGAAAAAATAAATAAAATAAAATGACGCTCCAATTAAAACACATATCATGTGCTGAATAAAAATATAGATCCAAGTAAAGTTACCGATGAACGAAGACGAAAGAGGGGATGCCTTATAGGGCATCCCCAAGCTTAGGCTTTTTGGTGTCCTTGGATTTTACCTTGGGGTGCCTTGGAAATCCCCAAGCTTAGGCTTTTGCCACTCCTTGTTCCTTAGTCCATCGAATCTTCACCCAAAACTTGAAAACTTCACAACACAAAACTTAACAGAAAACTCGTAAGCTCCGTTAGTATAAGAAAATAAATCACCACTTAAGTACTGTTGTGAACTCATTCTAAATTCATATTGGTGTAATACTGTATTCCAACTTCTCTATGGTTCATACCCTCCGATACTACGCATAGATTCATCAAAATAAGCAAACAACACATAGAGAAGAGAATCTGTCAAAAACAGAACATTCTGTAGTAATCCATAGGTTTCGAATACTTCTGTAACTCCAAAAATCCTGAGAAATTAGGAAGTCCTAGGAAATTTGTTTATTAATCTTCCTCAAGTAGAATTGGTATTTTATCGCTCTCTGGTAAAAAATGAAAATTATTCTCATGGGCACATACCTTCTGTTTTTTACAGCAAGATCAAATAACAATCACCCAAGAAGATCCTAAAGGCTTACTTGGCACAAACACTAATTAAAACATAAAAAACACAATCATAACAGAGGATAGATGATTAATTTATTACTAAACATGAACAAAAAGGAAGGAGGAAAAATAAAATTGGGTTGCCTCCCAATCAAGCGCTATCGTTTAACACCCCTAGCTAGGCATAATGATTTCAATAATGCTCACATAAAAGATAAGAATTGAAACATAAAGAGAGCATCATGAAGAATATGACTAGCACCTAATATGACTAGCACATTTAAGTCTAACCCACTTCCTATGCATAGGGATTTTGTGAGCAAACTACTTGTGGGAACAAGAATCAACTTGCATAGGAAAGCAAAACAAGCATAACTTTAAGATTTTAAGCACATAGAGAGGGAACTTGATATTATTGCAATTCCTATGAGCATATATTCCTCCCTCATAATAATTTTCAGTAGCATCATCAATGAATTCAACAATATAACCATCACATAAAGCATTCTTTTCATGATCTACAAGTATGCAAAGTTGACACTCTTCCAAAATAGTGGGATTAACATTAACTAAAGTCATGATCTCTCCAAACCCACTTTCATAATTATCACAATAAGATTCAACACCCTCCAAAATAGTGGGATCATTACTTCCTAAAGTTTACACTCTTCCAAATCCACTTTCATCAATATAATCATCATAAATAGGAGGCATGCTATCATCAAAATAAATTTTCTCATCAAAACTTGGGGGACAAAAAATAGCATCTTCATCAAACATAGCATCCCCAAGCTTGTGGCTTTGCATATCATCAACATCATAGATATTCAAAGAATTCATACTAACAAGATTGCAATCATGCTCATCATTCACATATTTTATGCCAAGCATTCTATGTGATTCTTCTTCTAGTACTTGAGCACAATTTTCATTCCCATCATTTTCACGAAAGACATTAAAAATAAGAAGCATATGAGGCCACCTTAATTCCATTTTTTGTAATTTTATTTTATAAACTAAACTAGTGATAAAACAAGAAACTAAAAGCTTCGATTGCAAGATCTAAAGATATACCTTCAAGTGCTAACCTCCCCGGCAACGGCGCCACAAAAGAGCTTGATGTCTACTACACAACCTTCTTCTTGTAGACGTTGTTGGGCCTCCAAGTGCAGAGGTTTGTAGGACAGTAGCAAATTTCCCTCAAGTGGATGACCTAAGGTTTATCAATCCGTGGGAGGCATAGGATGAAGGTGGTCTCTCTCAAGCAACCTTGCAACCAAATAACAAAGAGTCTCTTGTGTCCCCAACACACCCAATACAATGGTAAATTGTATAGGTGCACTAGTTCGTCGAAGAGATGGTGATACAAGTGCAATATGGATGGTAGATATAGGTTTTTGTAATCTGAAAATATAAAAACAGCAAGGTAACTAATGATAAAACTGAGCGTAAACGGTATTGTAATGCTAGTAAACAAGGCCTAGGGTTCATACTTTCACTAGTGCAAGTTCTCTCAACAATAATAACATAATTGGATCATATAACTATCCCTCAACATGCAACAAAGAGTCACTCCAAAGTCACTAATAGCGGAGAACAAACGAAGAGATTATTGTAGGGTACGAAACCACCTCAAAGTTATTATTTCGGATCGATCTATTCAAGAGTTCGTACTAGAATAACACCTTAAGACACATATCAACCAAAACCCTAATGTCACCTCAAGTATCCGTGGGTATGATTATACGATATGCATCAAACAATCTTAGATTCATCTATTAAACCAACACAAAGTACTTCAAAGAGTGCCCCAAAGTTTCTACTGGAGAGTCAAGACAAAAACGTGTGCCAACCCCTATGCATAAGTTCACGAGGTTACGGAACTCGCAAGTTGATCACCAAAACATACATCAAGTGGATCGCATGATATCCCATTGTCACCATAGATAAGCACATGCAAGACATACATCAAGTGTTCTTAAATCCTTAAAGAGTCAATCCGATAAGATAACTTCAAAGGGAAAACTCAATCCATTACAAGAGAGTAGAGGGGGAGAATCATCATAAGATCCAAGTATAATAGCAAAGCTAGCGATACATCAAGATCGTGCCAACTCAAGAACACGAGAGAGAGAGAGAGATCAAACACATAGCTACTAGTACATACCCTCAGCCCCGAGGGTGAACTACTCCCTCATCGTCATGGAGAGCGCTGGGATGATGAAGATGACCACCGGTGAGGGATCCCCCCTCCGGCAGGGTACATGAACGGGTCTAGATTGGTTTTCGGTGGCTACGGAGGCTTCTGGCGGCGGAACACCTGATCTATTCTGTCCCCTGATGTTTTTAGGGTATATGGACATATATAGGCGAAAGAAGTCAGTCAGGGGAGCCATGAGGGACCCACGAGGGTGGGGGGCGCCCAGGGGGTAGGGCGCGCCTCCCTGCCTCGTGGCCACCTCGAAGATTCCCTAACGTCCACTCCAAGTCTCATGGATTGCTTCCGTTCCAAAAATAATTCCGTTAAGTTTCAGGTTAATTGGACTCCGTTTGATTTTCGTTTTCTGCGATACTCTAAAACAAGGGGAAAAACAGAAACTGGCACTAGGCTCTAGGTTAATAGGTTAGTCCCAAAAATCATATTAAATAGCATAGTAATGCATATAAAACATCCAAGGTTTATAATATAATAGCATGGAACAATAAAAAATTACAGATATGTTGGAGACGTATCACTATCTCTATCAGATCTCACTTTTGCAAGTAACCGTGAAGGGATTGAACACCCCTTTATCGCGTTGAGTGCATGTTGTTTGATTGTTTGTGCGGGTATTCGGTGACTTGTGCATTGTCTCATACTGGATTGATACCTTGGTTCTCAAACTAAGGGAAATACTTATCTCTACTTTGCTGCATCACCCTTTCCTCTTCAAGAAAAAAACCAACGCAAGCTCAAGAAGTAGCACGTATCTATATCTTATGAAGTATTCATGCTGCTGTATTATCATTCTTGGATTTCTTACAATCATTTTATAGCAAATTTATATCATTTTTTGGACTAACCTATTGACATAGTGCCCAGTGCTAGTTGCTATTTTTGCTGGTTTCTTACGTCGCAGAAAATCAATACCAAACGGAGTCCAAACGTAGCGAAATTTTTTGGAGAATTTTTATGGACCAGAAGACATAACTTGGGCCAAAGAAGTACCAAAGGTGTGCCCCGAGGGGGAACAACCCACCTGGGCGCGCCTGGGGGCCTAGACACACACTAGTGGGTTGTGCCCACCTAAGTGGCCTCCCGCACCGCCTCCTTGCCCTATAAATTTCGAAATATTCCAAAAACCCTAGGGGAGCCAATAGATCCCGCCGCCGCAAGCCTCAGTAGCCACGAAAAACCAATCTATACCCATTTCGACACCATACTGTAGGGGGAAATCATCACCGGTCGCCATCTTCATCATCCCGGCAGCCATCATGATGAGGAGGGAGTAGTCCACCCTCGGGGCTGAGGGTTTGTACTAGTAGCTATGTGTTTAATCTCTCTATCTCTCTCTCTCTTTCGTGTTCTTGAGATGTATGATCTTGACACTACAAAAAAAGACACATCCGTGACATTTTGGCCCGAAGGAATTTTTTTGCTGTCATACTTATGACACTTCTATGACGATAATTGTGACAAAACCCGGTATCATCATAGATGTGGTGCGCTCCTACTTCTATGACAAAAAATCATGACAAAAAATGGGCTTTTCAACCTGGGTGGGCCAAAGACGCACCTGCATGACATTCTTTGGGCCATCCATGAGGGAAAAAATTATGGTAGAAGCGAGGGCGAGGAAAATTTCGGGGACTTCTCGATTACGGTGGGTAGTCGGGGCCGAGCGATGCATGGAGGGATTGCCCGTTTCTCTCATACACGTACGCACGTGGGTGCGAGGCGTTGGGCTCTAACTGAACCCGAGCGAGGCATTCGCTTACTGAACCCGAGCGATTGCACTGGCTATGTTACTGAACCCGAGCGATCGATCCCTTGGCTGTTAACTGAACCCGAGTGATTCCTTTGCTACTGCTACTAACTAAAGCCGATCGAACCTGCTGCCTCTTGATGAACAGTGACCGTTTTGGGGGGTTGGATGAACAGTTCCCTGTGGGGGGTGGATGAACAGGACCCCATGATAGTAGTAGGCCGTTGCCACTGGATGAACAGGACCCCGATCGAGAGGAGGCCGCCACACCCGAGCCGGTTGGGGGTGGCTGAACAGGATCCCGTGGAGGGCTGGTTGAACAGTAGCCGGTGGAGGGTGGAATGAACAAGACCCTGTGGAGGGCTGGTTGAATAGTAGCCGGCGGAGGGCTGGTTGAACAATAGTTGGTGGAGGCTGGATGAACAGGACCCCCGTGGATGAACAATAGCTGGTGGAGGCTGGAGGAAGTCGACGGTGGATGAACAGTAGCCCATGGAGGCTGGAGCGAGGTAGTAGACGGTGGATGGACAGTAGGCCGTGGAGTCTCGTTTTGCGGTACGCCACACCCCTCTTGATGAACAGGACCCCGTTTCGACCGTAGGTGCTCCAACACAAGTCTGTTTCCTCCATTTTACGGTACACCACACCCCTCTCAATCAACAGCACCCTATTTCTACCGTAGGAGCTCGAACACAAGTCCATTTCCTCTGTTTTGCTGGTCGCCAGACCCCTCTCGATGAATAGGATCTCGTTTCGACCATAGCCGGTCGAACAGAAGGTCGTTTCCTCCATTCTATTGTACGCTAGATCCTGTTTTGGCTGTTCCGTCCAAACCAGTTGGCTCCCGTTGAACATGACACATTCTGACCCAATCTTCGCAGAGAGACAAATCGACTAGTATGTACGTACATGTTCCCGACCAGACATAAAACACTACGTACACTTTGACCGGGTAGGTCCCAGCTGTTAGGGAGGATAAGGACGCACTTCCTTGCGTGCAAATATATTGCTGGTGGGTCCCAGTTGTTAGGGGGAAGAATCATTTTTTTGCCCGTAATATGGACTCCTTGCGTGCGAAGATGTAGCTGGTGGGTCCATCTGTCAGCCTCACCGCATATAGTCCTCTTCCAATGGCTTTCATCCATTGACCATGTAGACCACACCGTGCAGAAAACACCCAGGCAGTGGACGACGGCGAGGCCTAGTGTTTCTACAATTCTGAAATCTTTATGTGATGTGCTTGGTCTTACCGATATTAAAGAGTGTTCTTTAAATTTGCACTTGGCGGATTCTACTATTAAAAAGCCTATGGGAAGAATTAATGATGTTCTTATTCTTGCAAATAGGAATTATGTGTCCATAGATTTTATTGTTCTAGATACTGATTGCAATCCGTCTTGTCCAATTATTCTTGGTAGACCATTTTACGCACTATCGGTGCCGTGATTTATATGAAAGAAGGCAATATTAAGTTCCAATTTCCACTAAGTAAGGGCATGTAACACTTCCCTAGAACAAGAATTAGGCCACCATATGAATCAATCATGAGGGCATCTTATGGATCTAGAACCAAAGATGACAAAACTTAGATCCTCGCTTTATGCCTAGCTAGGGGCGCGAAACAATAGCGCTTGTTGGGAGGCAACCCAATGAATAAATTTTATTTTTGTCTTTTGCTTCCTGTTCATGAGTGTTATCATAATTATGCTACTATTATTATTGTGTTTTTTGTGTTTTAATTAGTGTTTGAGCCAAGTAAAGCCTTTAGGATCTTCTTGGGTGATAATTGACTTGATCTTGTTGAAAAACAGAAACTTTTGCGCTCAAGAAAATAATTTTCGTTTTTAACAAAAGCGTGATAAAATACCAATTCTTTTTGCAGAAGGTTAATATACAATTTTCTCAGGGCTTCCTAATTTTTCAGAATTTTTGGAGTTACAAAAGTATTCGAAATACCCAGATTTCTACAGACTGTTCTGTTTTTGACAAATTCTGTTTTCTTTGCGTTGTGTGCTTGTTTTGATGATTCTATGGTTTTCTTTAAAGAGTTTTTGCCATATAAAAGTTGAAAAATAGTAGATAGAATGCAAGAATAAAATATGAATTGGTTTTGTGACAACACTTATAGTAGTGATTTGTTTTCTTATACTAACGGATCACACGAAGGTTTGTTGAGTTTTGTGTGATTGAAGTTTTCAAGTTTTGAGTTATCTTACGATGGATGAAGGAATAAGGAGTAAGAAGAGTCTAAGATTGGGGATGCCCACGGAATCCCAAGCCATTATCAAAATAGAAGCAAGCAACTAAGCTTGGGGATGCCCCGAGTGGCATCCCCTCTTTCTTCTAACGACCATCGGTATTTTACTCGAAGCTATATTTTTATTCGTCACATACTATGAGTTTTGCTTGGATCGTCTTGTATGATATGAGTCTTTGATTGTTTTGTTTTGTGTTTGAAGTCTTGAATCCTTGCTGGACACACCTATTTGAGAGAGCCAAAATTATGCCATGACTTATTAGAATTGCTCTCTATGCTTCACTTAAATCTTTATGAGCTATGGAATTGCTCTAGTGCTTCACTTATATCTTTTTGAGCATGGTGTGCTTTAGTATTTTTGAAGAAATGCTCTCTTGATTCACTTAGATTTATCTTGGAGTAGTAATATTTTTAAGAAATTATCTCTTGCTTCACTTAAGTTAAGTTGAGAGAAAGAAATATTATGCTCATGATCTTCACTTACAAGAAGGATATAATAAAAACTTTCATGAAGGTCATTGGATGAAATAAACTTGATTCCTTGTAATAGTTTTGAGATATGATGATATGATATGAGAGTCATGTTGATGAGTAATTATGCTTTAGTAAGAATATTAGTGTTAAGGTTTGTGATTCCCTATGCAAGCACGAAAGTCAATGGTTATGCAATGAAATTACATCCTACTTGTGGTGCATTATTCACTGTTAATTATGCTTAATGCTCGCTTATGAGATTATTCATTTCTTGGTTGGCCGCTTCTCAATCTTTTGCTAGCCTTCATTTTGCACTAAGTATGATCACTACTTCTGCATCCAAAATCCTTTAAACCAGTTTTGCCATATGAGTCCACTATACCTACCTATATGTGGTATTCTTTTGTCGTTCTAAGCAAATTTGTATGTGCCATCTCTAATTTTCAAAATAAATTTCTCTTTTGTGTGCTCGTACCACTCATGAAACGGTAGGTGGTGGCTCATATTTTCCATGCTAGATGTGTTATTCTCACGATGAGTGTTTATTCACTTGTCATCGCACGAGAGTAAGGCAAAGGTATTAGGGATGCCCAGTCCCAAAATGAAAAATGAATTTACTTTATGTTGTCAAATAATAAATTCCTTGCAAAGTGATGGCATGGAAGGCGCCCGTGGATACGGTTAGCCATGGAAAGTGAAAGTATGATGGAAAAAGGATTAAACTTTAATTTCTGTTTGGGAACCTCCTATGATATATCTAGCATGGAAAGTGTGGGGAACTCTAAGTCATTTTCATTGTGGGAAAAGTATGCCTCTCAAACTGTTTTTATCTCTCAATTTTCGCTTTGAGCTCTGGCACGTCTAGAAATTCCTACTTCCCTCCGCGAAGGGCCTTTCTTTTACTTTATGCAATTTTATTTTTTAATTTGAGTCTCCATCTTCTCTTATAAAGCACCAACTAGGGGGCACTATGATCGTACTTGAGCATTGGGTGTAGCTAATATGCAAGTGTGTTTTGTGAATGGATCAATGATTGAGCATGATGGGCTAGGGATAACTTATCTTAGCGTTGATATTTTGAAAGACATGGTTGCTTGCTTATATGCTTGAGTATTTAAGTCTCATGCCAAAACTAGACTATTGCTTTGAATCGTATGGAAGTCCAAGTGTCGATGCTATAAAGAAAATGAGATGACATGTTAGGCAGCATTCCAGATTAAAAAATTCTGTTTTTATCATTTACCTACTCGAGGACAAGCAGGAATTAAGTTTGGGGATGCTGATACGTCTCCAACGTATCTATAATTTTTGATTGTTCCATGCTATTATATTATCATTCTCGGATGCTTTATAATCATTTTATAGTCATTTTATATCATATTTTGGTAC
This sequence comes from Triticum dicoccoides, assembly GCF_002162155.2. Taxonomy (NCBI): domain Eukaryota; kingdom Viridiplantae; phylum Streptophyta; class Magnoliopsida; order Poales; family Poaceae; genus Triticum; species Triticum dicoccoides. The sequence continues at coordinate 97,405,570 of NC_041386.1, forward strand.
TAACCTATTGAAATAGTGCCAAGTGCCAGTTGCTGTTTTTTGCATGTTTTTTACATCGCAAGTAATGAATATCAAATGGAGTCCAACTGCAGCAAAACTTTTCTGGATTTTTTTGGACCAGAAGACATCCAATGGGCTGGAGAAGCGCCTGGAGGGTGCTCCGAGGGGAGCACAACCCACTAGGGTGCACCTGGAGGCCCAGGCGCGCCCTGGTGGGTTGTGCCCACCTCGGGTGCCCCCCAAACCGCCTATTTACTCTATAAATACCCCAATATTTCATAAACCTTAGGGGAGTCGACGAAAATTAATTCTAGCCGCTGTAGGTTCAAGAAACACCAGATCCAATCTAGACACCATCACAGAGGGGTGCATCATGTCCATTGGTGCCTCTCCGATGAGGCGTGGGTAGTCTTTTGTAGACCTTCGGGTCCGTAGTTAGTAGCTAGATGGCTTCCTCTCTCTCGTTTGATTCTCAATACAATGGTCTCTTGGAGATCCATATGATGTAATTCTTTTGCGGTGTGTTTGTTGGGATCCGATGAACTTTGAGTTTATTATCAGATCTATCTCCTTTTATCCATGAAAGTTATTTGAGTCTTCTTTGATCTCTTATATGCATGATTGCTTATAGACTCATATTTATTCTCCGATATTTGGGTTTTGTTTGGCCAACTTGATCTATTTATCTTGCAATGGGAAGAGGTGCTTTGTGATGGGTTCGATCTTACGGTGCTTGATCCCAGTGACAGAAGAGGAACCGACACATATGTATTGTTTCCATTAAGGATAACAAGATGGGGTCTATTTCTACATAAAAAGATCTTGTCTACATCATGTCATCGTTCTTATTGCATTACCCCATTTCTCCATGAACTTAATACACTAGATGCATGCTGGATAGTGGTCGATGTGTGGAGTAATAGTAGTAGATGCAGCCAGGAGTCGGTCTACTAATCTTGGACGTGATGCCTATATAATGATCATTGCCCAGATATCGTCATGATTATTTGAAGTTCTATCAATTGCCCAACAGTAATTTGTTCACCCACCATTTGCTATTTTTCTTGAGAGAAGCCACTAGTGAAACCTACGACCCCCGGGTTTCTTCTTTAATACATTTGCCTTTGCGATCTATCTTCCTTTGCTTTTATTTTCAGATCTATTAAACCAAAAATAAAAATACCTTGCTACAATTTATTTTATCTGAGATCTATTTATCCTATCTAACATATTTTTATCATGTCCGTTTGCTAATTTTTGGTGCCGTTACCCGAAAGGGATTGACATCCCCTTTAACACGTCGAGTTGCGAGTATTTGTTATTTGTGTGCAGGTGCTATTTATGTAGTGTTTCTTGGTTCTCCTACTGGTTCGATAACCTTGGTCTCATCATTGAGGGAAATACCTACCGTTGCTGTGATGCATCATCCCTTCCTCTTTGGGAAAATACCGACATAGTTCTAGCAGACATCACATACCTAGTTCAATCTCGTTACCGGCAAGTCTCTTTACTCGTTCTTTAATACATCACACTACAAAAGAAAGACACATCTGTGGCATTTTGGGTCGAATGAATTTTTTTGTCATGCTTATGACACTTCTATGACGATAATTGTGACAAAACCCAGTATCATCATAGATGTGGTGGGCTCCTACTTCTATGACAAAAAATCATGACAGAAAATGGGCTTTTCGTCCTGGGAGGTCCGGAGACACAGCTGCATGACATTCTTTGGGTCGTCCATGACGGAAAAAACCATGGTAGACGCAAGGGCGAGGAAAATATCAGGGAGTTCCTGGTTACGGTGGGTGGTCGGGGGCCGAGTGATACGTCTCCAGTGTATCTATAATTTTTTGATTCTTCCATGCTATCTGTTTTGGATATTAATGGGCTTATTTATACACTTTTATATTCTTTTTGGGACTAACCTACTAACCCAAGGCCCAGTGCAAATTGCTGTTTTTTTTGTGCCTATTTCAGTGTTTCGCACAAAAGGAATATCAAACGGAATCCAAACGGAATGAAACCATCGGGAGAGTTATTTTTGGAACAAACGTGATCCAGGGGACTTGGAGTAGACGTCAAGAAAGAAGCAAGGCGGCCACGAGGCAGGAGGGCGCGCCTGCCCCCCTGGGTGCGCCCCCACCCTCGTGGGCCCCTCACAGCTCCACCAACCTACTTCTCCTCCAAAATATATATCCATATACCTCGAAAACATCCAGGAGCACCATGAAACCCTATTTCCACCGCCGCAACCTTCTTTACCCAAGAGATCCCATCTTGGGGCCTTTTCCGGAGCTGCGCCAGAGGGGGAATCGATCACGGAGGGCTTGTACATCAACACCATAGCCTCTCCGATGATGTGTGAGTAGTTTACCACATACCTCCATGTCCATATTTATTAGCTAGATGGCTTCTTCTCCCTCTTTGGATCTCAATACAATGTTCTCTTCGATCTTCTTGGAGATCTATTCGATGTAACTATTTTTGCGGTGTGTTTGTCGAGATCCGATGAATTGTGGGTTTATGATCAAGTTTATCTATGAACAACACTTGATTCTTCTCTGAAATCTTTTATGTATGATTGGTTATCTTTGCAAGTCTCTTTGCGCCGTGCATAGACCTCTCGTGCGCGTCCGAAACTTCCCCAGACCCGACCCGGGCAGTCGTCACCGTTGGGTCCGGATCATCCCCAAACATCTACAAAACGTCTCCTTTTGTTAATTGGACTCCCTAACCAATTTATTCTCGACCGCCTGATTACGATCGGACGGACCGAATACCCCTTACCCTAATTCCCCTACCTATATAAACAACCTAACCCTAAAATCTCAGACGGCTGTCCCATCCATCCCCTCACTCGTCGCCGCCGCTCATTCCAAATCCTCCTCGGTTTCCTCAGCCACCCAACCAGCCTCCACCTTCCCGACCCACTGCACTCGAGCCAACCCGCAGTAGCACCTACCTCGCTCGATCTGTGCGCTTGCCCAACCGGCGCTGCAGCTCTCCACCTGCTCGACCCAAGGAAAGGAAATCCTCCTCGCTCTCCCGAAGCCCCTGCCTCTTCTCTCGCCCGTCCCTAACCTCTCTCTCATGCCCCGTTGCCTCTCCCTCTCTGTACCAGGAACATCCATGGTGGTTGCAGCTCCCTCGCTGTCGTTTGCACCAGGTCCAACCGGGAGACAGACGGATCCATCCTCCCGCGTCCACCCCACGTCTCGTTCGTCCCAGAGCACTCCTGCTACGCCAAGTCCACAAGCTCCATCGCTGCAGGGAACGAGGAGCACGCCGCCCCGATGCATGGACCCCGCGCCCGGATCCCGCCATCCCCGGCGAGCTCTTCCTCCCGCTGGCCTCCTCTGCGCGCCAAGTCCCTCGCCGTTAGCCTCTGCCTACCCTGCTGCGAGCAGCAGTTCGGGATCGAGCCCGCTCGCCCGCTCGTTGACCATGCCCATCGACCACGCCACCACTAGAAGGCTTCGACCTCACCTGGTGGCCTAGATTCGTGGCCCAGCTACTCTCAGGCCTCTCCAGCCAGATCCAGAAGCCCAGCACGACGACCTGCCAGCTGCAGCCCACAGATCCGGCCCAGCCGCCTGCCTCTTCTAGCCCAGCACCAACCGGGCCAAGCCCAATGTGAGAAGCCCCCCTCTAGCCCCTGTGCATTGTTGGGCTTGTCCCAGATTTCAGCCCGGTAGTGTTTTCTTCAGTCTGTGCGAATATAGCTTTTATCCAACGAATTACTGTTTTACAGAAAAGCCCCTAGACTTCATACATATCTTTACTCACAAACTAAGCATCACATGTAAAAACTCTTTATATGAAAGTTGCTTAGAATTTTGTGTAGATTAATAATATCCAACTTTCATCTATGTTTCAAATGTTTAAAATGATGTTTGTTTAAATTTGCTCCTATTGCCATGTTAAAATGCTTTATTTCATAACTAAATAATCGTAGCTCCAAACCTTACAAACTTTATATGTAAATGGGGTAGAAAAATGTCTAGTTTAACATGGTGCACTCTTATTGCATGTTTAACAACTCTGAAATATGGTTTAGGGCAGAACAGGATCAAACCTTAAAATTTGCACATGAGGAGTTTCCGGACTTGTTGCATGTTGATCTGGCCTCATTTAAACTTGCCTAGATAGGTATTTCTCATTTGCTTCACCTCTTGCCATGTTAATAAACATTTAATATTGTTGGGTACCTAAACGAGATCGGACTAAATAACTTGTTGTGGTGTTTCATCAATATGCAACTCATTGCATATTGATCTCCACTTAATTTGTAGAATTGATTGTGCACTTTGCCATGCCATGCCTCATTAAACTAGACATGCATCATACTTGTTTGCGCATCGTGCCATGCTTATGTGATGTTTGTTTACTATGTTGTTTGCTTTCTTTCCGGTGTACTTCTTCTCGGTAATCCGGTAACGTTGCGTTTGTGAGGATACGTTGGCTATGTCCATTTGTCTTCTTCATGGACTCGTTCTTCTTCCTTGCGGGATCTCAGGCAAGATGACCATACCCTCGAAATCACTTCTATCTTTCCTTGCTAGATGCTCGCTCTTTTGCTATGCCTATGCTGTGATACCTACCACTTGCTTATCATGCCTCCCATATTGCCATGTCAAACATCTAACCCACCTTGTCCTAGCAAACCGTTGTTTGGCTATGTTACCGCTTTGCTCAGCCCCTCTTATAGCGTTGATAGTTGCAGGTGAAGATGAGGTTTGTTCCCTGTTGGAACATGGATATGTTGTTCCTTGTTGGAACATGATTATTGTTGGGATATCACAATATATCTTATTTAATTAATGCATCTATATACTTGGTAAAGGGTGGAAGACTCGGCCTTATACCTGGTGTTTTGTTCCACTCTTGCCGCCCTAGTTTCCGTCATACCGGTGTTATGTTCCTTGATTTTGCGTTCCTTACGCGGTTGGGTTATAATGGGAACCCCTTGACAGTTTGCCTTGAATAAAACTCCTCCAGCAAGGCCCATATGTGCAGCTCCTATCGGGATTTGTCGGCACATTCGGGCGGCTTTGCTGGTTTAGTTTTACCATTGTCAAAAAGTCTTGTAACCGGGATTTCGAGTCTGATCGGGTCTTCCTGGGAGAAGGAATATCCTTCGTTGACCATGAGAGCTTGTGATGGGCTAAGTTGGGACACCCCTGCAGGGTTTTGAACTTTCGAAAGCCGTGCCCGCGGTTATGGGCAGATGGGAATTTGTTAATGTCCGGTTGTAGAAAACTTGACAGTTATCTTAATTAAAATGCATCAACCGCGTGTGTAGCCGTGATGGTCTCTTTCCGGTGGAGTCCGGGAAGTGAACACAGTTTTGGAGTTATGCTTGACGTAGGTTGTTCTAGGATCACTTCTTGATCATAGTTTCTCGAACGTGCTTTGCCTTCTCTTCTCGCTCTCTTTTGCGTAAGTTAGCCACCATATGTGCTAGTGCTTGCTCCAGCTCTACCTCATACCTTTTACCTACCCATAAGCTCAAATAGTCTTGATCGCGAGGGTGTGAGATTGCTGAGTCCCCGTGACTCACAGATTACTTCAAAACCAGCTTGTAGGTGCCGATGATATCGTGCAGGTGATGCAACCGAGCTTAAGGAGGAGCTCGATGAAGATCATGTTCGTTATGTTGTTCCATTTCCAGTTGATCAGTAGTGGAGCCCAGTTGGGACGATCGGGGATCTGCAGCATTAGGGGTAGTCTTCTTTTATTTCGGTTCCGTAGTTGGACCTTGTTTGTATCTGGATGATGTAATGCTTTATTCATGTATTGTGTGAAGTGGCGATTGTAAGCCAACTATGTATTCCTTTCCTTTTTCATTATATGGGTTGTGTGAAGATTACCTCTCTTGCGACAATGCTTACAATGCGGTTATGCCTCTAAGTTGTGCTTCGACACGTGGGAGATATAGCCGCATCGTGGGCATTACAAGTTGGTATCAGAGCCATCCCTGACTTAGGAGCCCCCTGCTTGATCGAACCGCTGGCGTTGTTGAGTCTAGAAAAATGTTTTGAGTCTTTTAGGATTATATATATCGGAGAGTAGGATTCTTTTTACTCCTCAGTCCCTTCGTCGATCTGGTGAGGCATCCTGACGTAGAGTTTTGACTCTTCTCTCCTCAAATTTCACGAATTTTTTTAGGATCACGCGAGTATCTTAGAATCGTTCTGATGGTTTTGTGACGAGAACATTGTTCTTGGTGCCTCCTGACATTTAGGGGTTGTGGCAGTGTCCCGGGGAGTTGAGCTCCAAGGTGTTGTCGTCACAATTTTATCGTTGCAATTCTGGAATAGCTGAGTTTCCCGACATCGAAAATCTCTTTTATGCAGTTGTTGGTGAGATAACCTCGACACCACCCAGTACTGGGGCGGGAGTTCGGGAGTATAGCCATAACTCGTATAACAGATGCTTTTCGAAGGTTGAGGTAAATGATTTCCGAAGGTTTCTTGGTTATGTGTTGAAGGATGGATACAACTGGATGTAGGTTTTGCTAGCTTTGGGTGAGATATTATGCTTCCCCTGTATCCCCAACACCTGATTGCATAACCGGAAAATTTCGGGAGTTTATAAGTGGGAATTCAAGTAGCTCCTAGGATATTTTTTCCGACAGATGTATGATATGAAATTGGGGTTCGACGTCTAGTGGTCCGCCTATCCACGGTTGGTTTTACAGTGGTCTCATTGTGTCTTAAAGAGTCCTTGGCTATGCTGACTCGGGGACGCTTCGTATGTCATGTGCACTGCCTTGTACATGATGGTGATGTACAATCGAGCCCGTGTAGGCCCCACCACGAAAACTTCAGATGAAATCTCTATCATATGTTTGTTCCGGCTTATTCTGCAAGCCAATCCTTTGTTTTTGTTTTGAGTTGTGGTATTCGAGTTGCTTCGATGTCAAGTGTTGATTACATACCTTTCCTAACCGGTGTTCTCATATTTCTATGTGAATACTAATCCTTCATGATAATCGAGTTTGTCATGTCAATTCTTTTCAACCGGTGTGCTTCTCTTCAAGTTGATCCGATCATTTTCAACATCCACAAGATCAATTATTAGTTCTTCTCAACGGTGCTCATTTCTTCCGTCCCAAGTTGCTTTTGTTTTCCCACCCTCCCACCCTTGTTTCTTCAAGGACTCAGATTTATGAATCAAGTATCATTTTATTGATGGGAAGTCTCTCCATTTCTTTTCCGTCAATGTTCTTATCCGTTGATTCTCAAGAAGATACTAACTAAGCTTCAAGTTCGTCATTCTTCTTTCTTTTCTTCTCCGGTGGATTCAATTCTAGATTTGGTGTTGATCATATCCCTTTCCTCGTTTAAATGCTTTCTCATGCCGTTGCACCTCTTAACCATCCATTTGTCTCTATTCTATTGTTCCGGAGTATTGTAGATATCTCAAAGATTTGTGTTTCCACTCTGCTTTTGTTCAAGCTCTTTCGAGGATGTTATCTCATTCAACCCATTTAATTCAACCGGTGCAATCCCTCTTTCAAATCATTCAACGGTGTTTCTTTTGAGTGGGCCCATAACCCACAGGTCTTTTTCTAGGATCTTACCTGACTCTTCTTATTTTCCCAAAGCTATCCACAATTTTTTTCTAAAAGTTTGACGTAAGAATGAGTTATCATCAGTCAAATGCCTTTCTCCAAGATCTGTCAAATTCTTTCATCGTTGGTTCAACCTTTATAATATCCATTCCGGAGTGCCTCAACAATTCATGGTGGTGTTTCTCATCGTCATTCTCAACATTTGAAGACCGAAGAAGAGTTTCTCTGCAATCATATCCGTTCTCTTGAAGATTCTTGGTGCTAACTTTATGCCATCCTCTCATAATTGTTTTCGATTGTGAGAATTCTTTGCACCCATCCGAAGCATTTCAGGAGTCTTTTCAGTGGGATTCTCTGAAGCCCATCATCTCAGAATTATTCATTCTCAGCTTTCAGCTCTCGTTCTTCAAACTTACCGGTGCTTCATTCAAATATCCTCTTTTCAGCTCGTGATCTCTTCGTTCTCATGTATCTAAATCCCCTCTAGTATCTTCATTCGTTCTCTAATTCTTCCCGGTGTTTCTTTATCTTTTCTTTGTTCGTTTTTAATTCTTACGGTGGTCCATTCAAGACTCCTTTCCCTTTGCTATCATACTAATTATTCGTTGTTTCAACCCTACCGGTGGTTCGTTGAAGACCTTCTCAAGTTTAAGCTATACCTCTCTTTAATCCTTTCCACGAGAATAAGTAGTATGCCAAATCCGTTGCTTGTCATCAATCTAAATTGGTGAAGGATACGCATACCGTAATTCTTATTTTGCTCCTTCCAAGTGTTCAATTCTTTTCTACCGGAGTTTGTTCATGATATCAAATTCTTGGATCCAAGTTGTTCATCTTTTTTTTCCGGAGTTCCAAGTTTTTTTCCCGCATTATCTCACCACGAAGCTCCATCTAAATCATTACAAGGCTTCACCTTGTGTTTTCAACTTCTCTTTCTTTTTATCATCATTTTATTACCGGAGTTCTTCAGGGAGGTTCTACATCGTGGTTCATCAAGGATTCCTTTCATTCTTCAATTGTCCTCAAGATTTCTCTCGAAGTTAAGATCCGCCAAGCTATACTCTTAAATAAACATGGTGCTCAACACATGTCTTGTTTTGAGGAGTTCAAGCATTCTTCATCTTGCATTCCGAAGTGAAATTCTTTCTACATTATATTTTTTAAGGTGGTGTTATGTCATTCTTGATAATTTCCCTTCGTGTTTCATGTTTCTCAAGTTATCAAGAATGAGGTATTTTAAATCCATCAATCTCTTCGTTGGAGTTATATTGGGTTATATTTCACCTAAAGCTTTCCCTAAGGATTGTTGCTATTTATGGTGCTAATTAATGACCCAAGTTATCTCTTTTTGATCTTGGTGGAACAAGCTTTCATCTCTTCGTTAATCTCAAGCAAGCAATTGTTTTCATTAGTGGCAGAATTTCACCTCAAGTTTTGAGATGTCTCCATAAGTCCATGAGGATCATATCCTTTCGTTGTTGGTTTTCCAACAACTCCGCTTTAACCTTCTTGGAAGGGTGCTTTCCAAGATCATTTGTGGCAGAAGTTGGCATTTCCTTCTCCATTCTTTTATTCTAATGATCTATCTTCTATTTTTCTTTCGAAGGCATTGTGATGTTGCTCTTTTCAATCATCATCTCGAATGGTGAGGATCGTGTTCTTTTCATGCTTATCCGTTTAACCGGAGTGTTGTGCGCTCTGCTCAAGTTCTTTTCATCTTATCAAGTTTTGCATCTCTTTTCAACCGGAGTGCTGCCTGAATTGGTTCTTCCTTGTTACTCTTTTATAACGGAGAGTTATCAACTTTGTTCATCTTCGTTGTATTCTTTATTTCAATTTGTTCAACCTCCCAAGGTTCATTGGTTTCACTCGTTTGTCAAAGAAGCAACTTAGTTTGACCTCTTCTCTTCGTCTTCCTTTTTCCCTCCGGTGCCATCCTTGATCTTGGGACGAGATCCTCTCATAGTGGTGGAGTGTTGTGACGCCCCGAGGCCGATGCGCCAGGTGTCTTCCAGTTATTCGTTATCGTTGCCATGTCATTTGCTTGCGTGTTGCATCTTGCCATGTCATCATGTGCATTGCATCATCATGTTTTCAAAACTTGCATTCATCCGGGTTCTCTCCATTGTCCGTTTCGAGCCCAACCACACTTGCACGCGCCCGCGGCACCTCCGAATTATTATTTTATAAGTGGCCGGAAAATGTTCTCGGAATGGGATGAGAGTTGGCCTGCGGTCTTATTATAGTGTAGGTAGGCCGCCTGCCAAGTTTCATCGCATTTGGAGTCCGTTTGATACTCCAACCGTTAAACTATAGCGGCAGTTTAGCCAGTCTTTTCGTCGGACGTTTTCGGTCACCGAAAACCATGCGGGGTTGCATCTCGTCCCTCTTCTCTCAGACCAACCCGCTCTCCACAGCCCACCTAGGCCAGCCTGGGTGAGTATCTAGTGATACCGCGGCTCAGGTGCTACCGTGATACGAGCTCCTGAGCCGTCGGATCCCAGATCAGATGGCATATAAGAGCTTTTGGATTTGCTAGACCTATGTGTAATTTCTGGACTTCTAAAAGGCTTTTCTGTAAATGTTACAAAGTTACTAGGAGCCGTCTGATCTGGAAATACGACGGCCCAGGACCCCGTATCACGGTAGCACCTGAGTCGCGGTAGCACCAGATATTTTCCCAGGCCAGCCTACCCCTCTTTGCGTCGTGCATAGACCTCTCGTGCGCGTCCGAAACTTCCCCAGACCCGACCCGGGCAGTCGTCACCGTTGGGTCCGGATCATCCCCAAATATCTACAAAATGTCTCCGTTTTGTTTATTGGACTCCCTAACCAATTTATTGTCGACCGCCTGATTATGATTGGACGGACCGAATACCCCTTACCCTAATTCCCCTACCTATATAAATAACCTAACCCTAAAATCTCAAATGGCTGTCCCATCCATCCCCTCAGTCGCCGCCGCTGCTCATTCCAAATCCTCCTCGGTTTCCTCAGCCACCCAACCAGCCTCCACCTTCCCGATCCACTCCACCCAAGCCAACCCACAACACCACCTACCTCGCTCGATCTGTGTGCTTGCCCAACCGGTGCTGCAGCGCTCCACCTGCTCGATCCAAGGAAAGGAAATCCTCCTCGCTCTCCCGAAGCCCCTGTCTCTTCTCTCGCCCGTCCCTAATCTCTCTCTCATGCCCCGTTGCCTCTCCCTCTCTGTACCAGGAACATCCATGGTGGCTGCAGCTCCCTCGCCGCCGTTTGCACCAGGTCCAACCGGGAGACAGACGGATCCATCCTCCCGCGTCCACCCCGCATCTCATTCGTCCCAGAGCACTCCTGCTACGCCAAGTCCACAAGCTCCGTCGCTGCAGGGAACGAGGAGCACGCCGCCCCGATGCATGGACCTCGTGCCCGGATCCTGCCATCCCCGGCGAGCTCTTCCTCCCGCTGGCCTCCTCTGCGCGCCAAGTCCCTTGCTATCAGCCTCTGCCTACCTTGCTGCGAGCAGCAGTTCGGGATCGAGCCCGCTCGCCTGCTCGTTGACCATGCCCATCGACCGCGCCACCACTAGAAGGCTTCGGCCTCACCTGGCGGCCTAGATCCGCGGCCCATCTACTCTCAGGCCTCTCCAGCCAGATCCAGAAGCCCAGCACCGCGGCCTGCCAGCTGCAGCCCACAGATCCAGCCCAGCCGCCTGCCTCTTCCAGCCCAGCACCAACCGGGCCAAGCCCAATGTGAGAAGCCCCCCTCCAGCCCCTGTGCATTGTTGGGCTTGTCCCAGATTTCAGCATAGTAGTGTTTTTTTCAGTCTGTGCGAATCTAGCGTTTATCCAGCGAATTACTGTTCTACAGAAAAGCCCCTAGACTTCATACATATCTTAACTCACAAACTAAGCATCACATGTAAAAACTATTTATATGAAAGTTGCTTAGAATTTTGTGTAGATTAATAATATCCAACTTTCATCTATGTTTAAAATGTTTAAAATGCTGTTTGTTTATATTTGCTCCTATTGCCATGTTAAAATGCTTTATTTCATAACTAAATAACCGTAGCTCCAAACCTAACAAACTTTATATGTAAATGGGGTAGAAAAATGTCTAGTTTAACATGGTGCACTCTTCTTGCATGTTTAACAACTCTAAAATATGGTTTAGGGCATAATAGTATCAAACCTTAAAATTTGCACATGAGGAGTTTCCGGACTTGTTGCTTGTTGATCCGGCCTCATTTAAACTTGCCTAGATAGGTAGTTTTCATTTGCTTCACCTCTTGCCATGTTAATCAACATTTAATATTGTTTGGTACCTAAACGAGATCGAACTAAATAACTTGTTCGATGTTTCGTCAATATGCAACTCGTTGCATATTGATCTCCACTTAATTTGTAGAATTGATTGTGCACTTTGCCATGCCATGCCTCATTAAACCGGACATGCATCATACTTGTTTGCGCATCGTGCCATGGTTATGTGATGTTTGTTCACGTACGTTTGTCTTCTTCATGGACTCGTTCTTCTTCCTTGCGGGATCTCAGGCAAGATGACCATACCCTCGAAATCACTTCTATCTTTGCTTGCTAGATGCTTGCTCTTTTGCTATGCCTATGCTGCGATACCTACCACTTGCTTATCATGCCTCCCATATTGCCATGTCAAACATCTAACCCACCTTGTCCTAGCAAACCGTTGTTTGGCTATGTTACCGCTTTGCTCAGCCCCTCTTATAGCGTTGATAGTTGCAGGTGAAGATGAGGTTTGTTCCCTGTTGGAACATGGATATGTTGTTCCTTGTTGGAACATGATTATTGTTGGGATATCACAATATATATTATTTAATTAATGCATATATGTACTTGGTAAAGGGTGGAAGACTCGGCCTTATACCTGGTGTTTTGTTCCACTCTTGCCGCCCTAGTTTCCGTCATACCGGTGTTATGTTCCTTGATTTTGCGTTCCTTACGCGGTTGGGTTATAATGGGAACCCCTTGACAGTTTGCCTTGAATAAAACTCCTCCAGCAAGGCCCAACCTTGGTTTTACCATTTTCCACCTAGCCTTTTCTTTCCCTTGGGTCGGCCATCCCGAGGGTCATCATTATTTTAACGCCCCCCGGGGCCAGTGCTCCTCTAAGTGTTGGTCCGAACCGAGTAGACTGCGGGGCCACCTCGGGGCAACTTGAGGGTTGGTTTTACTCGTATGATGTCTCATCTGAGTGTGCCCTAAGAACGAGATATGTGCAGCTCCTATCGGGATTTTTCGGCACATTCGGGCGGCTTTGCTGGTTTAGTTTTACCATTGTCGAAAAGTCTTGTAACCAGGATTCCGAGTCTGATCGGGTCTTCCTGGGAGAAGGAATATCCTTCATTGACCATGAGAGCTTGTGATGGGCTAAGTTGGGACACCCCTGCAGGGTTTTGAACTTTCGAAAGCCATGCCCGCGGTTATGGGCAGATGGGAATTTGTTAATGTCCAGTTGTAGAAAACTTGACAGTTATCTTAATTAAAATGCATCAACCGCGTGTGTAGCCGTGATGGTCTCTTTCCGGTGGAGTCCGGGAAGTGAACACGGTTTTGGAGTTATGCTTGATGTAGGTTGTTCTAGGATCACTTCTTGATCATAGTTTCTCGAACGTGCTTTGCCTTCTCTTCTCACTCTCTTTTGCGTAAGTTAGCCACCATATATGCTAGTGCTTGCTGCAGCTCCACCTCGTACCTTTTACCTACCCATAAGCTCAAATAGTCTTGATCGCGAGGGTGTGAGATTGTTGAGTCCCCGTGACTCACAGATTACTTCAAAACCAGCTTGCAGGTGCCGATGATATCGTGCCGGTGACACAACCGAGCTCAAGGAGGAGCTCAATGAAGATCGTGTTCGTTATATTGTTCCGTTTCCAGTTGATCAGTAGTGGAGCCTAGTTGGGACGATCGGGGATCTGTAGCATTAGGGGTAGTCTTCTTTTATTTTGGTTTCGTAGTCAGACCTTGTTTGTATCTGGATGATGTAATGATTTATTCATGTATTGTGTGAAGTGGCGATTGTAAGCCAACTATGTATTCCTTTCCTTTTTCATTATATGGGTTGTGTGAAGATTACCTCTCTTGCGACAATGCTTACAATGCGGTTATGCCTCTAAGCCGTGCTTCGACACGTGGGAGATATAGCCGCATCGTGGGCGTTACACCTTGGCCGTACATATGCGCGAGTATGCGTTCGAGACCCTGCCCTATGTACGTACGTGACCGTATTTACTTTCTTGCACCCTGGCTGTATGTACGTGTACAGGGTACATGCGGGCCTCTACTATGACACATGTGCGCCTATACTACGACATGTGCCCTTCCTTACACGGCGACGGTTTATCGCTGCAGCCTGCAGACAGACCGATCGTATGTACGTACACGTTCGCAACCAGAATGACAACGCTACACACGCTTCGACCAGGTGGGTCCCGACTGTCAGACACTTCCTTGCGTGCGAAGATGTAGCTGGTGGGTCCTAGTAGTCAGGGGGAATATTTTTTTCATGAAATACGATGGCCCATCCGATGGGTCCCTGCTGTCAGGTGGAGGAATCATTATTTTGCATGTAATAAGGAGGCACTTCCTTGCTGTGGCCGTGGACCCAGCTGTCAGCCTCTCCACGTACAGTACTCTTCTGATGGAAGTCATTACTTGACCACATTGACCATGCCGCGCCGAGAGCACCAAGGCGATGGACGACGACGAGGCCTAGGAAGGGGACGACACGGAGCCGGGGAAGACACGGCAGTGGATGCCCACACGGAGAGGAGTACGAGGGTTCACTGGTTCGGCTGCGGTGTGAGGTTGTCGCCGCCACAGGGCTTGGCCAGCGGTGGGAATAGTAGGGGGCGGTGAGGCCTCCATGGCAGCACATCCGGCCACGGAAGGCAGGAGCACATGTCACGACCGACGCTGCATTGGGTGGCTGGAGCAAGAAGACCAGAGGTTGAAGAAGCACTACGGCTGTTGGATGGACATCGTACAGTCAGCGAAGCTAGAATCATTCATATTGACTAAGTTGACAAAGCCCTCTGTCCCCGTCAACTTAGTAGGCCCACAAGTCAACCTCCCACTATGGTGGGTCCCAGCTAGCAGGGGGAGTATTCATTTTTTGCACGTAATAAGGAGGCACTTCCTTGCATGCGAAGATATAGCTGGTGGGTCCGAGCTGTTAGCGGGAGTATTCATTCTTTTTGGCGTAATAAGGAGGTACTTGCTTGCGTGCGGCCATGGACCATGTGGGTCCCAACTGTCAGCCTCTCCATGTACATCCCTCTTCCGATGTTGTCGTTTATTGACAATGTTGACCACGCCGTGCCGAGAACACCAGCGCGATGGACGAGGTGAGACCCAGTAAGGGAATGACCCGGAGGCGGCGAATCCACACCAATGGAGGGATGTGGGTGAGTAGAGGGATGGCCTGGCCAGCGGTGGGAGTAGTAGGGGGCGGTGAGGCCTGCGCGGCGGCACAGCCGGCCACGGGAGACGGGAGCAGGCGGTCCCGCCGGCGTTGGATTTGGCGGCTGGAGCAAGAAGATCAGAGATTGAAGAAACACGATGGCCGTTGGACAACGGTTACGTCTGCTAGAATCGTTTGTTGAGGTATATAATAAGTAATAAAATCTTCCATATGCGTCAACTTAATAGGCCCACAAGTCAGACCATTCCCTATTTTTTTAAATAATTTATATATATAGCTCATTGCAACTTCTTGTGCAATTTATTGCAGTCCATTTTTTTGTTGGCCAGGGCCAGGGTTAAAACTTTAAATGAAATTTCGCATATTTCTATGGGTTCCAAACTATTTTTAATACAGAAATGTCGAGCCAGATTTAAATTACTTTGAAGATATATTTAAATTAGGTTAAAGCCCAGGGAAATTGGAATATGAAAATGTGAAAACATTCAGAAATTATAAAGTAATTGCCAATTTGTCATCTGTTTTTATATTTACAGCCCATTTCATATTACTTTCAAGATTTGCAGGCGTCTGTGATGCCCTCGATTCAATCGTACACTAATCATACACGCAAATGTGTACGATCAAGATCAAGGACTCACGGTAAGATATCATAACACAACTCTAGATACAAATTAAAATAACACAAGCTTTATATTACAAGCCAGGGGCCTCGAGGGCTCGAATACATAAGCTCGAATACACAAGAGTCAGCGGAAGCAACATTATCTGAGTACAGACATAAGTTAGACAAGTTTGCCTTAAGAAGGCTAGCACAAAAGCAGCATCCATTGAAAAGGCAAGGCCTCCTGCCTGGGAGCCTCCTAACTACTCTAGGTCGTCAGCGGCAGTCATGTAGTAGTAGGCACCCTCGGGGTAGTAGTAATCATCAGTGGTGTCGTCTGGCTCCTGGGATCCGTCATCTGGTCGCAACAATCGGGTATGGGGGAAAAGAGGTAGCAAAGCAACCGTGAGTACTCATCCAAAGTACTCGCAAGACTTACATCAAATCTAAACTAAGTATGCATCTGTATCAAACGAAAGGGTTGTATCTGTGACTAAACTGCAGAATGCCAGAAGAGAAGGGGAAAGGCTAGCCTATCGAAGATTAGCATCTTCAAGCATCTTGCAGCATATAGAAGAGTACAGATCAACATAATGTAAAGTAGTAGTAGTGTTATCAACCTCGGCCAGAGATCCTTTCTTGACTCCCTGCGAGAAAGCAATCCCAGAGCCATACTATCCAGTTATCACCTCAAGTATCCAGTTCTAGTTGTATCGATCGGGATACAACTCCAAGTGTCCGTTACCGTAGGACAGGCTACCGGTAGATGTTTTCTTCCCTGCAGGGGTGCACCAACTTACCCACCACGCTCGATTAACTCCGGCCGGACACACTTTCCCGGGTCATGCCCGACCTCGGCCAAACGATACGCCGCAACCCGACCTAGGCTTAATAGAGAGGTCAGCACGTCGGACTAAACCTATGCCCCCAGGGGTCTTGGGCCATTGCCCCGGGAACTCCTGCATGCTGCGTGGGCGGCTTGTGAGCAGACCTAGCTATCTCCTTCAAAAAGGCAGGTGCTTACCAGTCCAACCCGGCGCGCGCCGCTCAGTCGCAGAAAACCAAAAAGGTTCGACTGATGCATGCGACGCAGAATGCCCATACTATGCCCACGTGATGGTTAGTGCTATCAGGCCAGAGGCCCCTCGGATCAAATATCCAAACCGTTAGTGTTTGATAGTGCGGTCACGAGTAGAGACTCGCGAAAGATGTGACCCCGTTGCCCCGTCTCGAGTACGTGCGGCAAGGGCTAAGAATGCACGGCCACGCCTCGTGTTCAACTCTTGGGTACCCTCTAGGTCAACCCGTCTCCACATCACTCGCGGGTACCCCTTAGGGTCGACCCGCCTTTCCAAGTAACAGTTGTAAAGTCCAAGTATCCGTGTGTCCAAACACCAAGGGGAATCTCCGAGGAACCACCCTCGGTGGATTCCACTTGATGTAATCATCAAGGTGAACATAGGAGGAACCACCCTCGAGGTTCACACTTGAGGGGTTGCACGACAGAGTCGTATCGGAAGTGGTTAAGGAGGAAATCACCCTTGATGACCACGACCAAATAGCTACACTACAGGATTAACACCAGGAGTGCTGATGAGATGTCACCCTCAGCACTCGATAGTAACTTTGCAGAGTCGTACAACTAAGGGGGGTGATGTGCGGCATCGGGGCCTAGACGTCGATCACGTTGATTGAGTCATCGAACATAAAGCAGGGCAACTGGGACAAGGTGGGGGTCACTGATGGATATCTAACCAACCTACACTAAGCAGTTTAGAATAAGCAGGTAAGGTATGAAAGCTGGTAACAAAAATAGGCTAAGCATCAGAGTAGGATCATACAGAAAGCAGTAGCACTTGTAATGCAAGCATGAGAGGGAAAGAAATGGGCGATACCGGAATGCTCAATGGGGGGTTTGCTTGCCTGGAAGCTGATACGTCTCCAACGTATCTATAATTTTTGATTGCTCCATGCTATATTATCTACTGTTTTGGACATTATTGGGCTTTATTATCCACTTTTATATTATTTTTGGGACTAGCCTATTAACCGGAGGCCCAGCCCAGAATTGTTGTTTTTTGCCTGTTTTAGGGTTTCGAAGAAAAGGAATATCAAACGGAGTCCAAACGGAATGAAACCTTCGGGAACGTGATTTTCTCATCGAATACAACTCAGGAGACTTGGACCCTATGTCAAGCCACGTAACATGAGGCCACGAGGTAGGGGGGCGCCTACCCCCCCCCCCCGGCACGCCCTCCACCCTTGTGGGCCCCCTGTTGCTCCACCGACGTACTTCTTCCTCCTATATATACCCACGTACCCCCAAACGATCAGATACGGAGCCAAAACCCTAATTCCACCGCCGTAACTTTCTGTATCCACGAGATCCCATCTTGGGGCCTGTTCCGGAGCTCCGCCGGAGGGGGCATCGATCACGGAGGCCTTCTACATCAACACCATAGCCCCTCCGATGAAGTGTGAGTAGTTTACTTCAGACCTACGGGTCCATAGTTAGTAGCTAGATGGCTTCTTCTCTCCTTTTGGATCTCAATACAATGTTCTCCCCCTCTCTTGTGGAGATCTATTCGATGTAATCTTCTTTTTGCGGTGTGTTTGTTGAGATCGATGAATTGTGGGTTTATGATCAAGTCTATCTATGAATAATATTTGAACCTTCTCTAAATTCTTTTATGTATGATTGGTTAGCTTTGCAAGTCTCTTCGAATTATCAGTTTGGTTTGGCCTACTAGATTGATCTTTCTTGCAATGGGAGAAGTGCTTAGCTTTGGGTTCAATCTTGCGGTGTCCTTTCCTAGTGACAGTAAGGGCAGCAAGGCACATATTGTATTGTTGCCATCGAGGATAATAAGATGGGGTTTTCTTCATATTGCATGAGTCTATCCCTCTACATCATGTCATCTTGCTTAAGGCGTTACTCTGTTTTTAACTTAATACTCTAGATGCATGCTGGATAGCGGTCGATGAGTGGATTAATAGTAGTAGATGCAGGCAGGAGTCGGTCTACTTGTCTCGGACGTAATGCCTATATACATGATCATACCTAGATATTCTCATAACTATGCTCAATTCTGTCAATTTCTCAACAGTAATTTGTTCACCCACCGTAGAATACTTATGCTCTCGAGAGAAGCCACTAATGAAACCTATGGCCCCCGGGTCTATCTTTATCATATCAATCTCCTACTACTTAGTTATTTACTTTGCCTTTATTTTACTTTGCATCTTTATCACAAAAATACCAAAAATATTATCTTATCATATCTATCAGATCTCACTCTCGTAAGTGGCCCTATAGGGATTGACAACCCCTATTTGCGTTGGTTGCGAGGATTTATTTGTTTTGTGCAGGTGCGAGGGACTCGCGCGTAGCCTCCTACTGGATTGATACCTTGGTTCTCAAAAACTGAGGGAAATACTTACGCTACTTTGCTGCATCATCACTTCCTCTTCGAGGAAAACCAACGCAGTGCTAAAAGAGGTAGCAGAAGCTCTGTTGAAAGGAAGAAGTGTCGTCGTCGACGTAGTCGATCACAAGGGCATCAACATCGGTCTCGGGGTCTACCTAAGAGAAGAGGGGGAAGAAACAATAAATATAAAGCAAACAAAGCATCACAAAGCATAACATGGCAATATGTTGTGCCAGGTGTGACCTAACATAAGGCTACACGAATTAGGTGAAGGGGGAATTCAACCGGGAATGTTTTCCCGATTCCGGACCTGTGTCAGACAGATGACCAGAGGGGGAATGTTCCATGTTCAGATAGTTAGAGGCATCTGACAGGAAAACGGACCGCGTATTTGGATTCGTTGGATTTTTCTGAGCAACTTTCATGTAGAAAACATTTTCATCCGAGTTACGGTTTATTATCTATGAATTTATAAAGATTTAAACATTTTCTCGAATTATTTTTATTAACAGAAATTCATTATGACATCAGCATGATGTCAGATTGAGGTCAGCAGTCAAACCCAGCTGGTTCAGGTCAAACCTGACCAATGGGACCCACATGTCATTCATAGTGGGTTAACACAAACTAAATTAATCTAAATTGGAGTTAATTGGGGAATGGGCCCCACATGTCAGTGACTATTTAGTCTAACTAATTAAGTTATTTTATAAAAACTTATTAAGACTAATTAACAAAAGGGGGGACCCACTTGTCAGGGTCAACTGTGCACAATCAGCACAGTTGACCCGGTCAACTGGTCAACAGGGCTCGCGGGACCCAGTTGCTAGTGACCCAGACGCAGCCACGTGGGCGCCGGCGCTGGAATAGCTCCACCGAGGCTTTTCACAACGGCCGAACACCGGCGAGCCTCGGTTTCGCGCTACAACGGGTCTCCGGACCCGTGGCTAGGCGCGTTCGACGCGGCTTGACGTCGGACGCACGATGGCGGTACCAGTTGGACTCGGGGATGGCCGGAACGTCACTGACGACGAGTACAGACGACGGCGGCTTTCGGGCGGTCGACGAGGTGGAGCTACGGGCGTCGGCTCCTGGCGTTGTTGGGCTCGACCAAACGAGCGGAGCGAGCTGCGCCCTCCTGTGGTGGCGGTGAGGCCGGAGGAGGCCCGTAGCGACGGTGACGAGCGGTGAGGGCGGAGGTCGGAATCGTACAAGGTTGGGGGCAACGCTACAGGGCAAGAAGGGGGTGCGTGCTTGCGAACCTTCGAGTCCTAGGAGCGCCAGGAGGTCGCCGCAGGGCTCGGGCATGCGTGACAAGGGCCATGGCCACGACCACGAGCTCG
Organism: Triticum dicoccoides; assembly: GCF_002162155.2. Classification (NCBI taxonomy): domain Eukaryota; kingdom Viridiplantae; phylum Streptophyta; class Magnoliopsida; order Poales; family Poaceae; genus Triticum; species Triticum dicoccoides. The sequence continues at coordinate 97,425,964 of NC_041386.1, forward strand.
TCGGCGGCGAACAAAGCCCGGGTGCGGCAGCAGCTAGCTACGGCGCCTGAAGAGGCTAATAGGAGGGGAGTAGGAGACCGAGGAGCTCACCTAGCGGCACCCACGGTGGCCCTTGGAAGGTTAGGTGTAGCAAGAGCGTCAGAGAGGAGGAAGGTCGTCGGCGACCGAGGTGGAAGGGGGCGGCTCGATCCATGGCCTACGGTGCTCCTCGAGCTCGATGGCGAGGCGTAGTCGAGGTAGAGGTCGACGGCGCGTCTTGTGGATGTGCTGGCGAGGCGCGGGGTGGGCGGTGGCCGCGGCTACGACACAGCCATGGTGACGACGGCGCTCGGTTGAGGTGGGGAACAAGGGGGAGAGTAAGGAGGGATCTGGTGGGAGAGGGAGAGGCGGAGCGGGCGAGAGTGGAGAGCGGGGGAGAGGACCGAGGCGTCCGGAGCCTTATCCCCTCGTCAGGCGTCGCCGTCGAGGCGGTTGACGGCGACGGGCGCGCGCTGTCCCGCCCGGTCGAAGTAATAGGAAGCGACCGGGGGAGGGGGAGTGGGCTGGCTGGGCCGGCTTGTTAGGCCAAGGCCCACTGGGGGAACATGGGAGGTTTTTTTACTTTTTCTTTTATGACTTTTTTGTTTTCTAATTTCTTTTTCAAAACAAAATAGTTTAATAAAATATACGACTTGTAATTAATTTAGGTTAATAAATTTAAGCCACTACCACATTAGGTTTTAGCTCTTGAATAAAATAGTTAGAATTTTTATAAAAAAGGATTTAATTAATTGTTTAAACCACTATTTTAAATAGTTTAGGCCACTTAAACACTTTGCAAAAATGTTGTTTCACCACCAATATTAGTTATGGATTATTTGGCACATGATGAACATTTTAGTTTTCATGTTTGAGCAATTTTGAATTTCACTCGGAATTTGAAATTGAAATCAACTGGAATTTTAAAGAGATAGGGGACAATGATGATCAAACACTTGTTTATCAAAGTGATTAACTTAACCCCAGGGGTTACTGTAGCATCATTACACCGGGGTGTTACAGCGTCTTAAAAGAGTTGCAGCCCATCAGGGCATAGAAAAATAAGTAGGCTTGGATTGGGTATTCTTTAGAAATAATAAACTGGGCTTATTTCACAAAGAAAAAAATAGCTGGGCTGGTCATGTGGTGAACATAAAATATAAGCCTGGGCTAGAAAGGCCACAACCTAGTTGAAACCCTACTCCGTCTCAACAATAACAAAAAAATACCGCTCGAGCAGCTACGTCCGAGGTGTCAGCCAATCTTGTGTTGTTCTCTTGTCTATTGACTATATACACTGACAATGTCGTGGGTCCCAGATGTCAGAAAATCACTAGGAGGAAGCATTTTCTTTTTCCATACGCTGACAATGGAGTATATATAACAAAAAATTGGAACTTCCTTATGTCCGGCCATGGACATGGTGGTCCCCTACTGTCATCCTCTCCATGTACGGTGCTCTGCCGATTCCTCTTGTTTGTTGACCATGTTGACAACGCGAGAGGGCGGCGCCACGGCGAACGCACCAAAGTGCGCGGAGGACGACAGCGAGGCCTCAGATGTCGGCGTTAATGATTTAGGAGACGGTAGGGTGGCAATGCATGCGCTGAGGCGCAACCAGCCGTGGGAGGCAGAAGCAGGCGGCCCCACCGGCGCTGGTTTGGTTTTGGCGGCTAGAGGAAGACAGGACTGAAGAAACACGACATACTGTAAAAGCAGCAGGAGTACTCAACAACCTTAACTGAAACCAACAGGGGCACTTAAAAACCATAGCTGAAAGCAGTATGAGTACTTATACAGGTTCAACCATACAAAGCATGCCTCGAACAGTGCTACTTTGCCTACAGTTAACCAAGGGTGACACCGCCAAGCCCAAGGACAAGGCTGATACGTCTCCAACGTATCTATAATTTTTGATTGCTCCATGCTATATTATCTTCTGTTTTGGATGTTTATGGGCTTTATTATACACTTTTATATTATTTTTTGGACTAACCTATTAACCCAGAGCCGAGTGCCAGTTTCTGTTTTTTTGCCTATTTTAGGGTTTCGAAGAAAAGGAAAATCAAACAGAGTCCAATTGACCTGAAACTTCACGGAACTCATTTTTGGAAGGAAAGAAGCCCAGAAGACTAGGAGTGCACGTCGGGGGACCTGCGAGGAGGCCACAAGGCAGGGGGGCGCGCCCTCCACCCTCGTGGGCCCCTCGTGGCCCCCCTGACGTACTTCTTCCGCCTATATATCTCCATATACCCTAAAAACATCGGGGATCACAATAGATCGGGAGTTCCGCCGCCAGAAGCCTCCATAGCCACCGAAAGCCAATCTAGACCCGTTCCAGCACCCTGCCAGAAGGGGCAATCCTTCTCCGGTGGCCATCTTCATCATCCCGGTGCTCTCCATGACGAGGAGGGAGTAGTTCTCCCTCGGGGCTGAGGGTATGTACCAGTAGCTATGTGTTTGATCTCTCTCTCTCTCGTGTTCTTGAGGTGATACGATCTTGATGTATCGTGAGCTTTGCTATTATAGTTGGATCTTATGATGTTTTCTCCCTCCTCTACTCTCTTGTAATGGATTGAGTTTCCCCTTTGAAGTAATCTTATCGGATTGAGTCTTTAAAAGATTTGAGAACACTTGATGTATGTCTTGCCGTGCGTATCTGTGGTGACAATGGGATACCACGTGATTCACTTGATGTATGTTTTGGTGACCAACTTGCGGGTTTCGCCCATGAACCTATGCATAGGGGTTGGCACATGTTTTCGTCTGATTCTCCGGTAGGAACTTTGGGGCACTCTTTGAGGTCCTTTGTGTTGGTTGAATAGATGAATCTGAGATTGTGTGATGCATATCGTATAATCATACCCACGGATACTTGAGGTGACATTGGAGTATCTAGGTGACATTAGGGTTTTGGTTGATTTGTGTCTTAAGGTGTTATTCTAGTACGAACTCTAGGGCTGTTTGTGACACTTATAGGAATAGCCCAACGGATTGATTGGAAAGAATAACTTTGAGGTGGTTTCGTACCCTACCATAATCTCTTCGTTTGCTCTCCGCTATTAGTGACTTTGGCGTGACTCTTTGTTGCATGTTGAGGGATAGTTATATGATCCAATTACGTTATTATTGTTGAGAGGACTTACACTAGTGAAAGTATGAACCCTAGGCCTTGTTTCCTAGCATTGCAATACTGTTTATGCTCACTTTTACCATTAGTTACCTTGCTGTTTTTATATTTTCAGATTACAAAAACCATTATCTACTATCCATATACCACTTGTATCACCATCTCTTCGCCGAACTAGTGCACCTATACAATTTACCTTTGTATTGGGTGTGTTGGGGACACAAGAGACTCTTTGTTATTTGGTTGCAGGGTTGCTTGAGAAAGACCATCTTCATCCTACGCCTCCTACGTATTGATAAACCTTAGGTCATCCACTTGAGGGAAATTTTCTACTGTCCTACAAACCTCTGCACTTGGAGGCCCAACGACGTCTACAAGAAGAAGGTTGTGTAGTAGACATAAAGCACTTTTCTGGCGCCGTTGCCGGGGAGGTTAGCGCTTGAAGGTATATCTTTAGATCTTGCAATCGAATCTTTTAGTTTCTTGTTTTATCACTAGTTTAGTTTATAAAAGAAAACTACAAAAATATGGAATTGAGTTTGTCTCATACGCTTCATCTTTTTAATATCTTTCGTGAGTGTGATGGAAAGGATAATTGTGCTCAAGTGCTAGAAGAAGAAATCTATAAAATGTTTGGCACTAAATATTTGAATAATGAGCATGATTGCAATGTTGTTAGTATGAATCCCTTGAATATCTATGATGCTAATGATATGCAAAGCCACAAGCTTGGGAAGCTATGTTTGATGAAGATGATATTTTTTGTCCCCCAAGTTTTGATGAACCAATTTATTATGATGAAAGCATGCCTCCTATCTATGATGATTATTGTGATGACATGTATGCTTTAAAGAATAATAATAACAATGAAACTTGTCATCTTGATTTCAATTTTCAATCCCATGATAGTTACTTTGTTGAGTTTGCTCCCACTACTATTATTGAGAAGAATTTTGCTTGTGTGGAGAGTAATAAAATTTCTATGCTTGTAGATCATGAAAAGAATGCTTTATGTGATAGTTATATTGTTGAATTCATTCATGATGCTACTGAAAATTATTATGAGGGAGGAATATATGCTTGTAGGAATCGCAATAATATCGAGTTTCCTCTTTATGTGCTTATAGTTTTGAAGTTATGCTTGTTTTACCTTCCTATGCTAGTTGATTATTGTTCCCATAAGTTGTTTGCTCACAAAATCCCCATTCATAGGAAGTGGTTTATACTTAAATTTGCTAGTCATCTTCTTCATGATGCTCTCTTTATGTTACAATTCTTATCTTTTATGTGAGCATCGTTGAAATCATCATGCCTGGCTAGGGGCGTTAAACGATAGCGCTTGTTGGGAGGCAACCCAATTTTATTTTTGTTCCTTGCTTTTTGTTCATTTTTAGTAATAAATAATTCATCTATACTCTGTTTAGATGTGGTTTTATGCTTTTAATTAGTGTTTGTGCCAATTAGAACCTTTGAGAAGACTTGGGGAAAGTCCTGTTGATCATGCTGTAAAAAACAGAAACTTTAGCGCTCACGAGAATTGCTGCCATTTTTATTTGGAAAGTGATATTTAGTTAATTCTTTTTGCAGATGATTAATAGATAAATTCCTAAGGTCCAGAAGTTTATTTTAGAATTTTATGGGTTCCATAAGTATACGTTTGATTCAGATTACTACAGACTGTTCTGTTTTTGACAGATTCTGTTTTCATTGTGTTGTTTACTTATTTTGATGAATCTATGGCTAGTAAAAGAGTTTATAAACCATAGAGAAGTTGGAATACAGTAGGTTTAACACCAATATAAATAAAGAATGATTTCATTACAGTACCTTGAAGTGGTGATTTATTTTCTTATACTAACGGAGCTTACGAGTTTTCTGTTAAGTTTTGTGTTGTGAAGTTTTCAAGTTTTGGGTAAGGATTTGATGGACTATGGAATAAGGAGTGGCAAGAGCCTAAGCTTGGGGATGCCCAAGGCATCCCAAGGAAATATTCAAGGTCAGCCAAGAGCCTAAGCTTGGGGATGCCCCGGAAGGCATCCCCTCTTTCGTCTTCGTTCATCGGTAACTTTACTTGGAGCTATATTTTTATTCACCACATGATATGTGTTTTGCTTGGAGCGTCAATTTATTTTGTTAGGATTTGCTTGCTTTTATTTATAACAATGTTTTGCATCTTTTATTTCAATAAAAGTGGCATTGATAGCCTTTACTATGCCTATGTTACAAGTATACATGTTGCTGTTTGAAAACAGAAAGTTTACTGCTGTTGCAATAATTCCCTAAAAAAGTCAGAATGTGATAAAATGTTGAAACCTTTTGCATATTAAGCTCTGATAAATTTACTATAGTGGGAATTTTCTTTCATAATTTTTGTAGTTAGGAAAGTATGGATGTTGTAGCATTCTTTACAGACTATCCTGTTTAGGCCGATTGCTGTTATGTTTGCATTGTTTGCATATGTTTGCTTCTTTAATGATTCTATTTGAGGATATGACTATTAAATATGCAGTTGCATTTAGTATGCAATGTTGAATAATAATTTTAGTGATTTGCTACAGTAGAGTATGATAAGGTTTTGGCAATGGTTTATACTAACTTATCTCACGAGTCCTTGTTGAGTTTTGTGTGGATGAAGCTTTTGAGATTTAGGGAGATCATGATATGAGAGGAATTAAGGAGACACAAAAGCTCAAGATTGGGGATGCCCAAGGCATCCCAAGATAATATTTCAAGAAGTCTCAAGCATCTAAGCTTGGGGATGCCCCGGTTGGCATCCCACCTTTCTTCTTCAACAACTATCGGTTAGTTTCGGTTGATCCTAAGTTTTTGTTTCTTCACATGATGTTTGCCATTCTTAGAATGTCATAAAATACCAAGATCTGAAATTATTAAATGTTAGAGAGTCTTCACATAGTTGCATAATTATTCGACTACTCATTGATCTCCACTTATATCTTTCGGAGTAGTTTGTTGCTTGCTCTGGTACTTCACTTATATCTTTTAGAGCATGGTGGTAGTTTTATTTTGAAGAAATAGATGAACTCTCATGCTTCACTTATATTATTTTGAGAGTCTTAAATAGCATGGTAATTTTCTTAAATAATCCTAATATGCTAGGTATTCAAGATTAGTAAAACTTTCTTATGAGTGTGTTGAATACTAAGAGAAGTTTGATGCTTGATGATTGTTTTGAGATATGGAGGTAATAATATCAAAGTCGTGCTAGTTGAGTAGTTGTGAATTTGAGAAATGCTTGTTTTGAAGTTTGCAAGTCCCGTAGCATGCACGTATGGTAAACGTTATGTAACAAATTTGAAACATGAGGTGTTATTTGATTGTCCTCCTTATGAGTGGCGGTCGGGGACGAGCGATGGTCTTTTCCTACCAATCTATCCCCCTAGGAGCATGCGCGTAGTGCCGAGGTTTTTGATGACTTGTAGATTTTTGCAATAAGTATGTGAGTTCTTTATGACTAATGTTGAGTCCATGGATTATACGCACTCTCACCCTTCCATCCTTGCTAGCCTCTTCGGTACCGTGCATTGCCCTTTCTCACATTGAGAGTTGGTGCAAACTTCGCCGGTGCATCCAAATCCCGTGATATGATACGATCTTTCACACATAAACCTCCTTATATCTTCCTTAAAACAGCCACCATACCTACCTATTATGGCATTTCCATAGCCATTCCGAGATATATTGCCATGCAACTTTCCATCATTCCGTTCATCATGACACATTCATCATTGTCATATCGCTTAGCATGGTCATGTAGTTGACATAGTATTTGTGGCAAATCCACCGTTCATAATTCTTTCATACATGTCACTCTTGGTTCATTGCATATCCCGGTACACCGCCAGAGGCATTCATATAGAGTCATACTTTGTTCTAGTATCGAGTTGTAATCATTGAGTTGTAAATAAATAGAAGTGTGACGATCATCATTTTCTAGAGCATTGTCCCAAGTGAGGAATAAAAAAAGAGAAAGGCCATAAAAAAAGAGAAGGCCCAAAAAAAGAAAAGAAAAAGGCCATAAAAAAGAGAAGGCCCCCCAAAAAAAGAGAAAAAGAGAGAAGGGACAATGTGACTATCCTTTTACCACACTTGTGCTTCAAAGTAGCACAATGATCTTCATAGTAGCGAGTCTCTTGTTTTGTCACTTTCATATACTAGTGGGAATTTTTCATTATAGAACTTGGCTTGTATATTCCAACAATGGGCCTCCTCAAGTGCCCTAGGTCTTCGTGAGCAAGCAAGTTGGATGCACACCCACTAGTTTCTTTTGTTGAGCTTTCATACATTTATAGCTCTAGTGCATTCGTTGCATGGCAATCGCTACTCCTTGCATTAACATCAATCGGTTGGCATCTCCATAGCCCATTGATTAGCCTCGTTGATGTGATACTTTCTCCTTTTTTTGTCTTCTCCACATAACCCCCCTCATTATATTTTATTCCACCCATAGTGCTATATCCATGGCTCACGCTCATGTATTGCGTGAAAGTTTATAGGTTTGAGATTACTAAAGTATGAAACAATTGCTTGGCTTGTCATCGGGGTTGTGCATGATGAGAGCATTCTTGTGTGACAAAAATGGAGCATGACTAAACTATATGATTTTGTAGGGATAAACTTTCTTTGGCAATGTTATTTTGAGAAGACATGATTGCTTAGTTAGTATGCTTGAAGTATTATTATTTTTATGTCAATATGAACTTTTGTCTTGAATCTTTTGGATCTGAATATTCATGCCACAATTAAGAAGAATTACATTGAAATTATACCAAGTAGCACTCCGCATCAAAAATTCTGTTTTTATCATTTACCTACTCGAGGACGAGCAGGAATTAAGCTTGGGGATGCTGATACGTCTCCAACGTATCTATAATTTTTGATTGCTCCATGCTATATTATCTTCTGTTTTGGATGTTTATGGGCTTTATTATACACTTTTATATTATTTTTGGGACTAACCTATTAACCCAGGGCCCAGTGCCATTTTCTGTTTTTTTTGCCTATTTTAGGGTTTCAAAGAAAAAGAAAATCAAACGGAGTCCAATTGACCTGAAACTTCACGGAACTCATTTTTGGAAGGAAAGAAGCCCAGAAGACTTGGAGTGCACGTCGGGGGACCTACGAGGAGGCCACGAGGCAGGGGCGCGCGCCCACCCCCTGGGCACGCCCTCCACCCTCGTGGCCCCCCTGACATACTTCTTCCGCCTATATATCTCCATATACCCTAAAAACATCGGGGAGCACAATAGATCGGGAGTTCCGCCGCCAGAAGCCTCCGTAGCCACCGAAAGCCAATCTAGACCCGTTCCGGCACCCTGCCGGAGGTGGCAATCCTTCTCCGGTGGCCATCTTCATCATCCCGGTGCTCTCCATGATGAGGAGGGAGTAGTTCTCCCTCGAGGCTGAGGGTATGTACCAGTAGCTATGTGTTTGATCTCTCTCTCTCTCTCTCGTGTTCTTGAGGTGATACGATCTTGATGTATCACGAGCTTTGCTATTATAGTTGGATCTTATGATGTTTTCTCCCCCCTCTACTCTCTTGTAATGGATTGAGCTTCCCCTTTGAAGTAATCTTACTGGATTGAGTCTTTAAAAGATTTGAGAACACTTGATGTATGGCTTCCCGTGTGTATCTATGGTGACAATGGGATACCACGTGATTCACTTGATGTATGTTTTGGTGATAAACTTGCGGGTTCCGCCCATGAACCTATGCATAGGAGTTGGCACATGTTTTCGTCGTGATTCTCTGGTAGGAATTTTGGGGCACTCTTTGAGGTCCTTTGTGTTGGTTGAATAGATGAATCTGAGATTGTGTGATGCATATCGTATAATCATACCCACGGATACTTGAGGTGACATTGGAGTATCGAGGTGACATTAGGGTTTTGGTTGATTTGTGTCTTAAGGTGTTATTCTAGTACGAACTATAGGGCTGTTTGTGACACTTATAGGAATAGCCCAATGGATTGATTGGGAAGAATAACTTTGAGGTGGTTTCGTACCCTACCATAATATCTTCGTTTGCTCTCCGCTATTAGTGACTTTGGAGTGACTCTTTGTTGCATGTTGAGGGATAGTTATATGATCCAATTATGTTATTATTGTTGAGAGGACTTACACTAGTGAAAGTATGAACCCCGGGCCTTGTTTCCTAGCATTGCAATACCGTTTACGCTCACTTTTACCATTAGTTACCTTGCTGTTTTTATATTTTCAGATTACAAAAACCATTATCTACTATCCATATACCACTTGTATCACCATCTCTTCGCTGAACTAGTGCACCTATACAATTTACCATTGTATTTGGTGTGTTGGGGACACAAGAGACTCTTTGTTATTTGGTTGCAGGGTTGCTTGAGAGAGACCATCTTCGTCCTACGCCTCCTATGGATTGATAAACCTTAGGTCATCCACTTGAGGGAAATTTGCTACTGTCCTACAAACCTCTGCACTTGGAGGCCCAACAACGTCTACAAGAAGAAGGTTGTGTAGTAGACATCATAGTAGAGAGAAGGCCCAGTCGCCACCCCGCGCATCCACAACCTTCTGAAAGTGGCTTCATCTCGCAATGTGCTCAATAAACATGATATTCTCTTTAGAGCCATGGAAAAGCAGGAACATAATCTTCTGTCCTATTCTCCAAGATGGACGGGCCTTCATTATTTGAGACCACCCATGAATAAGTACTTTTTCACCTCCAAGGGGAATGCAGTAGGTCGACATAAACATCATGTTGTGACCAAGCGCAAGTCTGACCCGACCATGGTCAGGCATCTATATAGGAACAATAGAACTGGGCAGTTTTTGTTTCAAGAAGATCACGACTGTAAAACTGTGTATAAGCAAGAGTTTATGAACAACATATATAACAGAAAACAGCCCGTACCATAAATTTCTCGACACAGTTGGACCTATTCAACGAGTGCAGCAGTGGCACACATATCCCACGTGCCCTTTCACCATTGAAACGCCCCACAAGGACCTCAAGACGATCAATAAAGTGTAGGAGCTTGTGGATGTTGTCCCAGTCAACTTCAGTGCCATCAGTAACAACCAAGTTCTTATAGAATAACAAACGAGTAGCCTGCTTAACTCTGAAAAAACCTACACGTGCCACCAATTATAAGAAAATATTAGTTAGAAGTAGCATCTTCGTAAGAGATTCGTTGCTACTTCTAAAGTTAAATTGTGATAAGTTAGACAGAATAGGTGGATTAAGAAGTAATCGAGGCAACAAGCAAGAACCAGATACAAGACTAACATGGATGAACAATTGGAACGACATCGGGGTGGAAAATCACAGTGAAGATGAGACCAGGTTCTGCTTTCCATCAACATTCGTGCGCCAACTTTCAGTCCGTAACACTTGAGAAAGTTTATCCAAGTTTAGCCATAAAAAAGCAGCGATCTTCTTGGTTCATGAACCCAACTCGGAACTTATATCCATGGCTTGTCTTCACTGTGACCATTAAAATGGCGTATTCAGTTATGGCAAGGCCGAACATCTTGAGTACATGTGTTCTAGCAGAGTAAGGAATGCACTGCAGGAAAAATAATATGAGAACACAATGTATTCCCTATCCAAATCTAGAAATAATTTCCTCGTTCATGTCACTGTTGACCATGGTACTAGTACCTTTTATCCAAATATAGCAATCCAAATTTCCAAATTAGTCGACAGCATGTTCAAAAAAACCCACCCGGATAGAAAAGAGGATTCTACGAATGTACTGTGTGTGTTTTAAAATCCTGTGTTAGGATGAGAAGGAACAAGTGTGGCATCTCGCCGAGGGCGCAGAAACCTGTAGGGTCCTCGCACTTCGGGCACTGCAAATGAAACACACTAGATTCAGTAGGAAGAAAAATGCATCAACTGCGACGGCTGCCATCCTAGGATTACCCGCGACCAAGGGACTTGGATTTATTGGGGATGGATGAATAATTCGTACCTGGTTCTCCATGAGAAAACCCTATGCAATCGCCAAGAGGGGGTTTTCTCTGAACAAGCAGATGAGGGAGAAGAAGATTCATACCCAGTGAAATATTGCCGCTTCGTCCATCCAACTTACAGCTAAAGCTGGAAAGGTGGTTTTTTTGTGATTTGACGGCTCATTGGGCATTACTGCGGCACTACGACTGGGGTGTGTTTACCGTGCAGTTGTGCACTCTAATTTGGTGCATATGGCACGTGCACCCCTTTGCCGGATGCCCCACATATCAGCGAAAGGAAGTAGAAAGACAAGAGTAACTAGTTACACATAAATATATTTTTGACGGAGAGATACTCCCTCTGTAAAGAAATATAAAAATCTTTTATATCACAACTTTTTATATAAGAAAAATCAAAGGGAATATATATAACATATATAATTATAAAAAACAGAGTTTTTTTAACATAGTATAGACGAGTTGGTGATGATGGTGTGCTTGCCATCCTCCAATATAGGTCGTCCAATTTATATCTGAAGGATAGGAAGGAAACTATGTCAATTTTGCAAACGGTACCCACACACCTCTCCACATTTGCAAATAAGGCCTTCCCTCGTTCATCCTTTTCTCTCACAAGATAAAATACTCATACAAATGCATCTTAATGTTACGTGCAACGCACATACATTATGGGGGTTTAGCTAATAATATAATACTCAGACAGGCTTACAGTTCTGGACTTTGGGCCACATGCCGGTGGGCCGACATGTTTGGGGGCCCATGTGTTCTACCTCAGCGCTTTTCATATTGCAAGCAATCGACACGACGCTGGTTTTAGATGCTGTCGCAAAGCGAATACACAAAATTGAGTAAAGCACGACAGCTGTTAGAATGAAATCGAACGACAATTCCTAATCAGCAATCAGAATTGCAATTCTATCAATGATATAGTCCATGAAACGGGGCAAAATTGGCCAAAATTGCGACTGGAGATTTATTTTATTATTTTACAGAAAAAGATGGTGATCAAGCCCAATATTTCTTTAATTGGTATACGTAGATGTACACGTATACACTGTAACCAAAACCAAAAGAAAGAAAAGAAAGATGTAATCAAAGAGAAGATTGAAGGAATATGTTTTATGGTCTCCTCCTACTTATTTCCCAGCCATACTTAATTACAATGAACAAATAATTATGTACAATAATGAAATGTAAACAAATAAGCATACCACTTGTGTCATGCAATAATGAATCCTATTACATATATTACACTGACATATTTAAGTATATTTATTTCACTGAACAAACACCATAATTTTGTAAACAACTAATACTTCATAGAACTTGACGAATTGCATGCAGTACATATGACATGGCCCTTTTATTTTTGCACTAGTAGTCTGCATCCCACACAGAGAAAGCACTAGAGGACTTCATCCACTTGGCAGTAATTTCAGGGTAGTGCCGGTTGATCACATCTCGTAGGCCTTCAGTTGTTTTGACCCATTGCATCCCCTTCTTGGTGTATGTTTTCTCATTGAAATTGCTTGTAATAAATCGATCTGCTTCGAGCCTCCTGTTTATAGAGATGTGTTAAATTAATATTCATATCTTAACTGAGTAGTTATCATATCAAATTAGTAGTTCCTCATTTGACTACTTCTTTTCTCTCACCAGTAAAGCACCCATAATGGTCACATCGTTATGTTTTCTTGCCTTTTTGAACTTCGGTTTGGGTAAATTTTGAATCAGTGAAAATTAGCTTAAGCCACATTCTCAGTTGTTTCCTAATACATTTAACAAGGCTTAAATCAAATTTGGTACTTTGTCTAGCATTCAATATCAGTTAAAACTAAATATCACCTTGATGCCATTAAAATGAAAATGTTGAATGCTGTTTCACTTATGGCAAATCCCTTGATTTTTTTCTCTGCCATAAGACCAACAAGAAGATCCAATTTCTCTACATCATCTCCATATATTGCTCTTATGTCTTCAATTGCATCCTTGTCACTTGTCAGATCCTCCCAACTTTTTATTGGAATCAGAAATAGTCTCCTCCTGAACTCATTGTACCTCGGTACACTTCTCTCCCTGTCTCGGTATACTTTAATTTGGAGGAAAATAAAATGATATTAATCTCAGTGCAATCATTATAAAAGGCATCAGACACGGTAATCCTCTTTATTTAACTTGAAGAGTACAGTTTTTGCTTAACATTGTTGTTTATACTAGTATGCAACAGTGTCCTTGTTTTTTAAATAAATGGTAGTTGTGATAGATTAGAGAGTGGTGCTAAGGTTACAAGATACAAACATGATATATGTCTTGGTAAGAGAATCTTGTATTTTCAATTTGGTTAGTACAATAACAGTTTCGGAATTCTTGAAAACTAAAAAGTATGTTGTGATAAATTTCAACATAGTAGTTTAAGGTTACAAAATACTTGTTCTAGTACTTAATTTGTTGCCAGTATGAGTTATTTTAAATATTTTTATGCATTGGATTATTCTTGGTGGATCCTTGTACCAATTTGACATGGTGCAAAATCATGATCCTCTACTGATAGTGGTATAAATTGGGTCCAAATTTCATACCTTCTAGGGCAGCAAGGTCGATTCTGTCAGATCGATTGGTACCATCCAAATTTTGTGGTATAAGGTCCCTGAAGAAACTTGGGTAGTTCCATAGTTCAAGTGCACCACAAGCTTGATATCCCATTGATAATGTTTGTTTTTCAAACCCTATTTTTGATAGCTGGTCTTCCCCCTTGAGACCAACCAACTCTCCAATATCGATGCTACATTTTGACACAAGAAAGAAATGGTGTCAGTGTTTATGTCAGTTATACTAAAAATGTGCTAACCGAGCAGAAAACTTATTGTGACCAAGATTATACATTCTACTTTTTATTGTATAGTAAAGAAGCTAAAAAACATAATAATTCTAGCTGTTTGTGTCGAGTTCAGTGTCTAATGTCAGGTTCAATAATCCATGATGTAAGAGTCGATATCTAATAGAAGAATGTCTTAATTTTTTTCCTCATTTCTTTATAACCTGTATCACTCTTTTTTGTCTGATCTAATGAAAGTTGTTAGTTTTCATTCCATCTTCTACATAAAAAAAGTAGAGGAATGGATGCCAAACATAAATCGTGTACTCACTCTTCCAGGTACGGTGGGGAATTATTTGCAGCGGGTTGCCCGGTCGGATCCTGAGCTTGAGAGTGCTTGGTATTAAGGAATGCATTCTGTAAACACTGGTAAACTCTTCAGTCAATGAATAAGGTACGCCATGGTTGATCGGCTCCTTCAATCCCACAAGCCCACCTAATGCCGTTCCTCCTATGTGACCAAATGTATCTTTTATTTTCTTACCCAATAATCCATACCTTCACAAAACAATCAGAATATCAGGTAAACTGTACACATTCTCACTAATTTAATTAATTTGAATTTGCAGATGTAAATAAAATTTCCACTTGGAAAAGTAATACCATCATCAGCGGATAATTTTTTTCTTTCGGTAAATATGATAAAATGAGATAAATATATCCTCACCAATTTGCACGCATTGCAGCTCTCATGGTTTTAGTCTTGAGAAGCTCGACAGTCCAATCAATAGTGTGAATCTTTGCAATGACAGCAGAAGTGACCAATTTGGCATACCGATATAATTCTTCATCTGATAGGATGGGCTGTTCTTCCTGAGATTAAAACAAAATTTGTAATGTTTTCTTCATATTTTCAGCATAAAGAAAACAAATTAATGTGTTGGTAAATAACAGCTTTATCGGTACGGTGGCAAGAAGTCAAGAGTAGCAAATTCTTCCTAAAAACTAAACAAATAGATAATAGTGATGCTTCTCTTACCTTTATTGCATCACAAACTGCATTGTGTTCCTTAACAAAAAGAGCTTGTAAGATCGAAACCCCAACCCAACCGTTGCGAACGTCGCCCGATAATGGCACACCATTCTCCTCATGCAAAAGAAGACCGTCATCTCCTATGACTAGTTTTCCATCAACATAAGTCCTGATCTTTTTTGCCTCTTTCTCATTATTACCATATACTGCACTCCCATCCCTTGGTACATACAAACATAGAAATTGCAAAAAATTACGACATTTTCTGTACAAATGTGCATTGATTTATATATATTCATCGATCGTCTCTATTTTTTAAGTTCATTCTTTGTGCTTAAGAGAAATTTCTGATAAAGATCTTAACTTAAGAAAATCTTAAGCATTACTCACCACCAAGCTGTGCGGACATTGTAGTAACCACTCTTTATTCCATCAGAATTCGTAGGTTGTTCTTTTGTGGCATAGAACTTGAACGATTTGAGGGGGCACTCATTGGCCACATATTTTGGAGCTGTGATTTCAATCTGGAAGAAACCAAGAAAATTGAATTATATATCAACTAACAATTAGAGGTGGCAGAACCTGAGCCAACCCGAGAAATCTGCTCGACTCGACTTAAATCCGACCCGACATTTTCCAAAAAGTCAAATCGACCTGACCTGAACCAACCAGACCAGATCCAAAACTGACCCAATCCAAGATCAAATAGCATCCAATCCAACTCAAATCAATATACGATCAAAAAAAGTTGATATTGAAATTGGTCTGACATGACCCGTCCATCCCCCAACCCGACCCAACTCGACCCGACATATTCTAGAAGGCCAAACTAACCCAACAAGTCTAACCCAAACCCGAACCCGACCCGCCCGCGTAATTTACCACATGTAACTACAATATATATTTCAAATTCTCAATGGAAGATGATTTTCTATTTTTAAGACTTCAACAAATTAAGGCTATCAAATTAAGGAATTAAATCAAGCATGCACCTGTTTGGTATCCTCCATATGATCCATCCAGTCATGAACCATGAACTGTATCCATGCAGCTGCTAGTATATTGAACTGTTTCCCTGTGTCCTTGTATTCTCTCCTGGCTAACAGCTTTGTTGCCACAACAAATGGATCTGGGCTCATCAACTGCATCGATAAATAACATTTAATTACTTTATTGATAATTTGATGATTCAAAAGCATACCTCGGATTTCCATCTGTTAACAGTATGATATAATTAAAAGAAAATTGTTTTGTTTTTAAATCAACAAGCACACATTAGCTCTTATTTTTAATATTGACAAAACTCGTGTATTTTTTTTGAGTTTCAACGTTAATTCATTCATTTACTTATTTGAAGCTTGCAGAACGAACTACAAACAAAAAGTTTCATCAAAAGGAGTTTTATTAGTCTTGAAGTCAAAGTGTCAAACTAAATATTAAATAAGAAATAAAAATAAAACACTTTTTGGTGATCTTTACTCCTTTAATTGGCTTCTTAGACTTTAATTTCAGGTTTATTCTTCATTAACTAAATTCAGTATGTATAGTATCTAATTTTCTACTGAACAAAATAATAGGGATGCAAATTGAAATCAGCAGATAAGAAGAGCACATCTAAAGCATGCATATATATACAACAAGAATTACCAAAATAAAAGGGAAATAAGTGCTTAACTAATTTACATTAAGTTATTAACTTGTATTGTTAGAGCTTAATTAGAAATTTGGAATTTTGTAAGAAAATTACTAGATTTTTTGTAAAGAGTGTATAATTAAGTACCTCATCCTGTTGATCAACTGGCTTCATGTTTCTCCCAAAAAAGGTGTATTGGCTACCAGCCTTAGCATTATGGGGGTCGTTGTACTTGCCATCTCCGGTGCGGTACGGGAACTCCTTGGGGTCAAACAGAGCACCATGAGAACTCCCAACAGCTAACATGTTGTATTTTTCGAGGAGGGTCCGGCGGGTGTTCAGGTAGAGTAAACCGATCGGAACAGGCATCTTGTGCCACAAGTTTCTCTTGTCAAATGCATGAATGAACTACATGAAATTAAGAAAAAATAATACATTGGAAATTTAATTAGGTATGCATATGTAAATTAAATACTTCAACTAATGAGGAATATCAATTGAATAGTTAATAAGGTGGTACACAAGCATGATAAAGCTTAAGTATATATGCGTGCTTCTAATGGCCATATTTATGAACATGATTTGTTAGTTACCACCATATGCATGAAAAAATAATACATATTGGCATGCATACTCATTTGAAAATATACTTCATTATAACAGATTTCCCTAATTAAATGGTGCATCAAACTTAATTTAGCACAATTTTTGAGATATTAAAATGAATATATATATATATATATATATATATATATATATATATTCAAATACTAATTTAAAACAGATCAAACAATTAAAATGCGGCATCAATAGCTCCAAATATAATTCAACTTTTAGTTGCGTTAGAATTGACACACACACACACACACACACACACTTTTAGTTGCGTTGTATATATAAGATCAAATAAAGAAATGTTTACAAATTTTATTTATGATAAATTATTCTAGTATAAAAAATACTTCATAAATGCCAAGATGTAATTAATTATGTGCTCATCTATATATGTATGCATCCTCTCTAATTAACACCCTTATCTTGCTATAAAATAAAACGCTGACCACATCAATAACATGCATACTGATTAATTTTCATACATAGCATAATATTTACGATCATACATTAATATATAACCACTACCTGATATCTTGAAGGAATATGTATGTATGTATGTAACTGTATGCAGTATGTACATCAAATAAATAATTGATATATATATATATATATATATATATATATAAATATATATATATAACTCTTAAACATTAATTAATTAAAACGTACTAGAAAGCCAATCTTGTCACCGAAAGACATCTTAGAGAAAACATCACGGAGGTCCGGATGAACACGAGGCTTGAAGAGACCTGAACCCATGGCTACATGCAAACAAATTAAATGAATGTATGATCTTGAATATGAGGACTTACGAAGAAGTAACAATAATATATTCTTTGGAAGTTACAACAATCAATAAGGTGTAGTACTATATTTATAATAGAAAAGGCATGCATATCAACCCATTCTCAGTATGTTCTGATATTCAGGCCTGTTTAGTTCGCAAAGTTTTTTCATCGCTACAGTGACTTCGAATGTTTGGACACTAATTAGGAGTATTAAATGTGGATTATTGACAAAACCCATTCCATAACCCCCGGGTGCTTTTGCGAGACCTTTCTAGTGAGCCTAATTAAGCCTAGATTAGACAATGTGGTGCTACAGTAAACTGTCTCTAATGACGAATTAATTAGGCTTCATAGAAAGGTCTCGTGATTTGCAGTCCATCCGTGTAATTTGTTTTATAATTAGATCATGTTTAGTCCTCCTAAATAGCATCCGAAAAGTGATACAGTGAACTTTGCAAACAAAGTTTGCAATCTAAACACAGCCTCAATGACACGTGCATGATTGATTTGCTGCGTACTATATATGCGTTTAAATAAAAAAAGGATATGATGTGTAGGTGTAGCTGCTCAGAACTGATAATTTTATGGTAGGTGTAGCTGCTCAGAACCGATAATTTTACGGGAGCTGATACAGTGATACCATTGTCCTCCCTCCGTCCCTAAATGATGATCATCGTTGGTTTCCATGCCACAAGTTTGACCGACATTTGTATCTCTGAATAAATTTATTAAAAAACTAGATCCAAATATCTATCTAATGATGTTAATTTTGTACTATAACTAGTAATATATTTTTATATATATTTAGTCAAAGTTGTTTATCGGGAAGCAAAAACAATAGTTATTTAGGGACGGAGGGAGTAGTTCCCATTGTTGATACAGATGATTTGACCAGGCAAGTTCGTTCTACATTCCTTGAGTTGTACATGTAAATTTGTTTATTATGCGACGAAAATTGTTTATTATGCATGTAAAACCAATTTGTCGAGCTTAATAAAGAACATTAAACAACTTGCATACTAAGCATTTTGCCGGCATAAAAAGACATCTAGTAACATGCATTTTACAACACCGTGCATACTAAATAAATTTGGGTGCATAATAAATATTTTGACCAAGTAAATAGAAGGTCGGCGGGTACAGCTTTCCTGATTATTTTGACAAGTAAATATTTTGGGCCCAAAACCAATGGCGAAAGTGAAACCACGTGAGAGCAACGTTGCAATCTGCTGTTTAATCTCTCCCTAATAATAATAATAATAATAATAATCTTTATATTTATATTTACCTACTAATAAACCGCCTATTGTTTCTGGTCGTACGTCATAAAAATTGCCCTTAAATTTGACAAAAATTACTCACCAATGCCACCAGTAAGTGGCAAAAACGATTCGTTTTTCTTAGAGTCTCCAGCCGTCGCGCATGATTCATATAAAAAATCCCACCACAAGTAACTCTTGCACAAGCAGCCTACTGGCTAGAGTCGTACTCTTCCACTCGGGAGACCTGGGTTCGATCCTGATTTCTTCCTTTTTCTGCCTTTTCTTCTTTTATTAATTCCGTTCGTCATCCCCTCGCTTCGCTCTTCGCACCTATTTTTTTCTGCGCGGCCAACATCAGGTTTTCCCGTCCCGATCTGCTCGTGCTGGTCTTCTCTCTCTCTCTCTCTCTCTCTCTCTCTCTATATATATATATATATATATATATATATATATATATATATATATATATCGAGCAAGGTTCCTACCTGGCGCAGCACGGATTCTTTCTCTCGGCTGCCGCTGCGGCGCTCCCCCTTCAATATGGTCGGATCGACGCCAATGATCCCATCTAACCACATCAAGTAGCAGTCATGCGCCCCCAGGCGGCCCCTTCACCGGAAGCACCCCCAGCCCCCCTCCAACTCCGTCCTCCTGCTGGCGCCCAAGTACCGTCCGAAATTGCTCCGCCCAAAGCCCGTGACGCACGCCGAAATTTGCGGCCGTCTGCCCGTGCTATGATTTCTGGATATGATGCATTGATGCTAGATGGTGCCATAGTTTGTTTTCTTTACTCTTCATTGTTTTTGGATCATGGTGTGCTCATGTTGATTTGCAACCCAGTTGATAGTCCGTACGACAGAGGTTAGTTGGTCTAACTATATTTACTAGCTATTTTAATTAATAACGTTATAGAATCTTTGCTGAACTCCCTTTGTGTTGGTTCTTCTTGAAGTGAAGAATTGACGTCTAGACTTGCATAATTCAGTTCCTGGATGAAAAATTTACATGTCCTTTTAGTCTGAAAATCATAGTGGGCCTTGGAGCATGATGCAGAAAATTGTAGGTATGCCCTGCACTTCCCATACATGAAGGCAAATGATTTCTTTTTGGATGCCACTGTCGTCCGACACATGGTTTTTATCAGTGAGTAAATGGTACAAAGTTCGAATTATCAGTTTACGTTCGTCCGGATGGATCGATAGCTTCCTCGCGGTCATCATCAGGAGAAATATCACCAATCTAGCGGACGGCCAAACCGAGCGGTCGATACAGGAAACCAGCCCCTGCCATTCCTCATCTCTGTATTTGTGTTAGGCCCAGCTCAATGTAGAGGAAGAGGAGGAGGCCAGAAAGAATGAAGCTACAAGACAGAAGGCTTTTAATCTGAAGGCATGGTTCAGTAAGTTGGACGAGCTGCTGACAAACTATTCTGGTTCAGCATTGGTGGTGTTCTCTTCTGGTTCAGCAGAAAGTTGTTGAAGTGAAAGATGAAGAGGAACTTGTGGAAGAGCTAAAGACAGGATCGGACGTGGTAGAAAGAAGAAAGCAAAGCCTAAATGGTATAATGATGTGAATTCAGATTTCATATGTTATCTTCCCTGCTTCATGAATATGATAGCATGGTTGTCATCCAGATAATGCACGCGCCTTTATTTGTCATATACTACCAATGCACTGTAGTTTGATGTGTAATTTGTATTAACTGCTCAATGGGCATTCCTTAAATAATTAGAGGGAGACTGCTTGATATCTTATTGTTTCAAACAATTCTGATGAAGCGCTCAACCCGCGACTGAGTACTGCCACGCTCAGCCACGTGTCCAGGATGCGGAAGCTGTGACGCTTGCTGGAAAGCTGGTCAAGTAGGCCCCGACTGTAAGTGTTAGCTGATTGATACTGCACATCACACTATTTCCAAGAAACAAGTCGATTTGCAACAATTTCCAATCATTAGTTGGACATTTGTCGACGAAAATAAATGATGTTTTCTATATTGAGTTTGTATATACGACCTCACCACTGTTTAGCTGCCTTATGAGATCCAATTTATATTTTTCAGTTTCTACACCAAAGTGCTTCATTTATATGTATTACTGTAGAGACACGGGAAATTGTTGTTGCTCATGCAACCCTAAACTTCAGTTAAATGTTTGTAATTTCACTATCGTTTTTTTTCTGGATTGTACTACTTTTCAGGTTTCAGTGTCTAAATCTTCAGTACAAAACAGTGTCTGAGAGTATATGCCATTAAGAGGATTATTGCCGCCAATATAAACTTTTTGCTTTGTCCCTCCAAATTTCCAGTTTTCTTCTAGAGTTGAACGTGTTGTTGGTAGTTTGCCTTCATAGAGTTTTCGTAGCAACTGTGACAGAATATATTGTTATCAAATCTGTAACTATTTATAACCACAATAGTAAATTCCACCAAGAGCTCGAGCGAGCAGACTGTCACTGGGCCATATATCCTCATTTTGCTCCATCAAGTTTCATTGGATATTTCTCTCAATTTAACTGAGAAGAAAACAAACATCTACTGAGTATTTCAATTTTCTAAAAGTAATAAAATTAGTGGGAAGCTTAGAAAATTTGCTTTTGCTGTCTTTGTACATCCATGTCATAATGTCACTTTCATCATGGATAATCTCTGTCCATCTTTCCAGTGAAATAATGTGTTTTGAAGTACAAGTGACTAAACCATGGTGATTGTTTTTTGCTTGAGCAATGAGAAGTCACCAAGATCCACATTAGATGTAACAATTTATATTATATGTAGCTTTCTTGCTTATCGATTATATACGAAAATGTAGTTTTCCATGCCAGTCATTTAATTTCTTTACCCGTGCTTTGGCCTGTCGTTGCTGGGTTCCCAAGTTGATTTGTTTTATTTTATTCTTGCAGATGTAGAGTATGATTTCCCTGATGTTTTGTAAACTGGTTTCAAGCACGTTGTGCAGGATTTAGCTATACATTTTGGTGTAAGGTGGGATCACTAACTTGTGTTCTTCGCTGAGCATTGAAAACTTGGGAATTTCTGACTGTGCTAACTTAAACTATGGTATTCATGGAGAACATCCCTGGTAATCTCAGAATCGTTTCCTGCACAGTAGAACATCAATTATTTGACGATAAAAGTTAGTTCAATTCAGTTATTCCAGTCAGCTAGCTAATGTGGTTCTTGCAAATAGCAGTGACAGCACCATACCACATTTCTTTCATAGTGGGGTTACATCTGAGGGCTGAGGCAACAGATATTTATTCTCTCTCTAGATGTTGTATCAGGAAGAAGCTTACTAACAAGGATCAAAAGAAAACATCAGTCACGCCTAATTGTGAAGAAGAGTACGCCAATAGAGTTATTTGGGTTGTATAAGAAGAATACCGGCCAGTTCAGGTCGAGGCTAGACAACTGTTGCTTAACTGGGTTCAAGTTAGCTCAGTTTTTCCGACAAGATTTAGTTTTTTCGTCTGGTGTTTATTCTCGAGACATTTTATATAATTATAAATACCAAGCAAGCAGTCCCTTTGATCACAGCAAGACAGTTCACTTAGTAAGCAATGCAATCTAAGGACATATATTTGAGGTTCTAGATAATTTTTGTGGGCCATAGATTGTATGTTGTCAGTGAGATGTGACGAGGTGAGAAATATATGCTTTGCATGGAAATGACATTACTTTGCACATGCCACTTATTTTAACGCGTGAACAATCATTTTGTGTAAATAACTAAATATACAGTTTGCCAGTGTTCAAAATTGCAATTAAAATTTCATTCACTGCACAGGGAATCTTTTTTTTGTAAAAAATATAAATTTCGTCAGGCCGATTTATCGCAATAGGGGGTCAGAACTAAAATTATGTCATATCAGTTGTGTTAATCGGTGGGGCAGATTTATCAGTCTGTCAAGTGATTTATCAGGCATGTATTATAAATTGGTCTGGTCCCTCTAGGCAAAAACATCAAAATTTATGGCAAAATTCCTCCACCTCGGTCGCTAAGTATGCTGATACAACACTTGAGCGAGCATCATAGTCATGACTCTCGCCAACTACAGCAAACAAACACCTCCCGGAATTTGACTTTACCGATCAGTGGTGGCAAGCACGGAGGAGCCGTTTGGGAAGCGAGCCGAAGAAGTTGATGTAGAGCTCGCAAGGCAAATACGTTGACAGGGTGGATCGGCGCACGGCGCGGCTGCTCACGCGATGCCAAGCTGGAGGTTGTTTCAAATCCGTCCAGGCTTTGCCCTCATCCACGCCAGCACCGTCTAGATTAATATGGAATGTGGTGTCTTTATTGGATTAAAGAAATGTGATATTTTTCTTTTCCCATTCCAACGCACGGGCATGTTTACTAGTAATAATAAAGCACGGATTGATTTTGTCGGGTTCACCATCATCCTCTTTTTTTACTTCTTCCATACATGGTCTCTTTGGCCGGTTCCTACGAGGTGATACTATTCCCGAGAAGAGACCGCCTGCCTAGCCGTATGGCTCGCAAGCCAGCATGGGCTTGAGCCCATTTAATTTATCGCCTGACGCCAGCATGGGCCATAGCCCATTTAATTTATCGCCTGAGAACCGTTCCTCGCTAAAATATGCTCGTGTGTGTAGCTTGCATCGATCAATTCGTCCATTAAATAATACCACCTCGGTCTCTTAGCTCTGTCTAGACCAATTCATATATGTTTCTGAAACTTTCACTGACGTGGGAGCTGGCTGCTGACTGAATTTGAATACAAGATGTGATGATGGCCGATGGCTGCATGGGCCAAAGAAAGGATGGATAGACGAGATGTGATGTTCTCACGGGACCAATGAGGACGGATTTCTAGACACGATGGGAAATCAAATATCTCTTCATCTCAAATTTGTGGCTAATATGTGGATCGGGTGTGTGTGTCTTCTTCTCGGGACCAGCTTGGCGTGTGCTGCGAGTCCTCCATTCAATATTAAATAGATATATTACCCAAGAGGGTCAAGTTTATGTTTATTCAGATATCATGTTATAAAAATATCATTTTCTACTTTTTAGTGCACCATATTTTTTATGCATGAATTGTGATATAGAGGTTATCTGTTTTGACAGTACATGAAAATCATAGCATGTACGTTTCACTTTTGCTTCAGACTGTAGTACTTTTTCAAATATTTGCATATGCTAAGAAAAAAGTGAATAACTACAGGAAGCAAAATGTGAGTTCTGCTTATTACTCAACACCGCTTTGGGGAATTTAAGAATGTCAGACAAGCCGCGTTGGCACTCTGTCAGAGTTGAGGAAGACGTGGCCCATATACAGTATACACAAATAATCATATTTAGCGTTGTTCATCCGACCATGTCCTGAACTATGCGCCGCAACGAACCCTATTTTTAATTGAATCATATTTCCTATGCACATGTCTGCTATGGTTATTAAGGTGCTAGATCTCCTTTTTTCCCATTGCAACGCACGTCCTTTTTGCTAATTACTCCTATATTTTGAAACCACGTGAGAGTAACGTTGCAATTTGGAGTATGTCTGTCGCTCTCTGGGTTTGCTCTTTCTCCTGGTCCAACGCAAAGAAAAGATGCTATCCCAAAAGGAATCTAAGGCAGAAACGACAACAAAGAGCCACTTTTCTTTTTTTGAGCATAACAAAGAGCCACTTGGTTTGGCGGGCCGGACGAACCCACCCGTGTGCTTCTTATATCTTAGCTTATCCCATCTCATCACTCGTTTCTCTCTCAAAAAAAAGAAAATCTCATCACTCGTCCGTCCTTCATCCTATCCTTATCCTCAACTCTCTCTCTCTCTCTCAAACTATTTGTCTCTCCTCTCCGTCTCTCTCTCCATGAGCCAGGCCTGGCGCGGCGGCGGGCCGTGCTCGACCCCAGCCGGCCTGGCGGTAGGGGGGAGACGGGCCGACCTCGAGCTCGGCGAGCACCTCCAGTCCCTGGCCATGAAGGTATCCGACCCCTAGGCCCTGCCTCGTTTGGGTCGCAGCCACACAGCGGGATAGCTAGATAGCCCCATCAGGAGTACAGTCCGGCGTCATCGATGCGGTTGCCATGCATGCCAAGAGGCAATCCACACTGGCCTTTGGGAGCCCAAGGAAGAACTACGGGTGGGTTTGGTTTGCTGTCGCTGCCCTGCCAAAGACATAGGCCGGCCAAATCTTGGCGATCGATTTGGCTGCCCAGGAATCGGCCGGCGCAGACCTAAAAAATGAAGGAAATTGACGGGTATGCAAACACGAACCTTGTGTCTGGTTAACGGCCAAATTTTGGTATGGCTGTCGCAGACACTCATCCAAACACGCACTACATAACAGTTCGTCGATCAAAAAGACGAGAAAGTCACTGGAGAATGAAATAGCACATAATGGAATCGATTGCAAAAATCACAAGAAGAATTGCTTGGCGCATCAGTCCCACTGCAGCACTTTCTATGGTGGTCCGGCTGCCTGTTGTTGTCCATGCATCTCCTCGTTCGCTCTACGGGCACGTTTGGTTCTATGCCACGATTGCCCAAGCAAGGAAACAAGAATTCAAGAAACGATGTGAACAGCAAGGCTACTACTTACCTCTAGAAGGAAAACCTGGAGATGTGCTGAGCTCTCAGAATCCCCGCACGGCTGAAGAAAAGAGGCTCAACCCATGCTGGGTGCACGCCGCTATATATCAATCGATTGAAGGTTGGCTGGACCTACGACTCCAATATTAATATTGATGAAAAAGGAAAACAATTGATGTGACATGTGACTGACCGATTGGCATGTCTTTATGTTTAATGAAAACCTGCAGTGATTTTCTAGGGTCTGCAACATCCTATCCAAAACTATAATGAAAACCTAAACAGTATATTCATTCATAAAATTTGTAGGATCCAATTTTGTAAGATCTAATCATAATTTTTTTTAAAAAATTATACCATATCCGTCCGAATTTATCTATCTCTTTGATGAGTTGTGAATGAAATCCTTTTAGATGCTGAGTTGACCTAGAAAAACTGATCCATCGGTTTCCAGGCCAGGCTGGCATCATAAAAAATGGAGTAGGAAGGAGGCATGAAGAGCGTATATAGTCTTTGCACATGTACAACTACCTTGGCGACATACGACATAGGAGACGCAGAGGCTCATTCGTTCAGCACCATAATAAAATCTATACGAGCACAAGAATTGGAGGGCCCAAGAAACACATCTCCGACCAATTAATCAGAGGATGCTAGCTGGCACACGGCTTCAAGGGTCCACAGACAAACAGGAAGAAACCGCAAACCACCCTCTACCCACTTGGGGACCCTATATTGTATGCATCCACATTTATCTATCTCTTTGATGAGTTGTGTATGAAATCCTTTTAGGGCATGGCCAACGCTCCATGCTGGAGTGCTGCCCTACAGTCCACGTTGGATGAAAAGGGGACAGAGAGAAAAGAGTGCTGCCTGCAGAGCCAAACGGACTCTTGCAGAGGAGGCTGGTGCTTCAACCAAAAAGAAGAAGAAAAGAAGAGGAAAGTGGAAAAATCATATGCAAAGGGTAGCAGAGGACCACAACAAACATGTGCAGCCATGGATTTAGAGGGAAAAGAAGATGACGAGAGAGAGAATATAGGAGGGACCATACGGTGAATGAAGGGGATGCTTAATCTACTTGCTCCTACGTGGATCTTGGGGCATCACCATACCACTGCCCCCATTGTACATGCCCTTAGAGGCTTAGTTGACCTAGGAAAAAATGACACAATAAAAGAATAGATTAGGAAGGAGGCAGCACATGCAACCTTTAGTCTCTGCACATGTATAGGCCCCTTTGGCAGGGCTCCGGCTCCCGCTCCACCTGAAGCTCTATCAAACAGTTTGCTTAAAAATGACTCCATCTTGAAGCACTAGAGGAGCGAGAGTTGTTTTACATGGAAAAGCCGGAGCATAAAAAAGTGGCTCCTCTGACTCCTCCCATTTTAGAAGGAGCCAGAGCTCTATCAAATGGGGCCTATGACTACCTCATGAAAACCTCAACGTATAGCTATAAATTAATAGGAGAAAGGATGCAGGAAGCACACATATAATGCAACATGCACATGTATGACTACCTCCTCGAGACTTCGACGTATACCTATAAATTATTAGGAGGAAGGAGGCAGGAAGCACACATATAATGTAACACACACATGTATGACTACCTCCTCGAGACTTCGACATATACCTATAAATTAATAGGAGCATGCAAAACACACGGAGGCTGATTCATTCAGCACCGATCATTGATTAGACTAGAACATTCAGCAACCGCGCCCTCTCACAAATTTAATAATATAAACAAATATGCATTTCAAAAGAGATAGGGCCAAACAGTTATGTCACTGTACAATCTAAAATTAACGGTAGTGCTGGCTGCAGCAGCAAGCCGGCAACCAGCACGATATCAATTGTCCAATAGCTGTCTCAACATGCACCGAGTGATGCCGAA
The DNA here is from genome assembly GCF_002162155.2 of Triticum dicoccoides. Lineage (NCBI taxonomy): Eukaryota > Viridiplantae > Streptophyta > Magnoliopsida > Poales > Poaceae > Triticum > Triticum dicoccoides. Next base: position 97,453,684 of record NC_041386.1, read on the forward strand.
CCTCATGATGAGGACGACACCAGGATACACAAGATTTATACACATTTGATGAATTTCTAGCTGAGCAAGAATTATTAGAAGAACTACAACATGGAATGGTTGCATAATTGAAGGCTGCCTTTGAAGTGCTTGAACAAGGGAGGAGACACAACAGTGGACCAAGGAGATATTTGTCCAAGCCTCGTGAAGAAGCCAATCAGCTTCTTATGGATGATTATTTCACGCATAATCCTGTCCTACAATCTTTTGTAGAAGGTTTAGGATGAGGAGGTCTCTGTTTCTGCGCATTGTTGATGCCCTCGGTGAGTGGTCTCCATTTTTTACATTAAGATTGGATGCTACTAATCGCCCTGGGTTATCGCCATTCCAAAAGTGCACTACTGTCGTAAGGCAGTTAGCAAATGGGAGCCCTGCAGACTAGATAGATTAGTATATTAAGATTGGTGAAAGTACTGCAGTAGAGTGTTTGAAGTTATACGTGGAGGGAGTGGTTGCAGTATTTCGGGCGAAGTATTTGAGGCGACCTATAATACAAGATGTTGAACGCTTAATGGAGATCGGTGAGCTTCATGGGTATGGTTCCCTGGCATGCTAGGGAGTATTGACTGTATGCATTGGCACTAAGAAAAATATCCTTATGCATGGAAGGGGATGTATACCCATGACGATCACCGTGTACCTACAATCATTCTAGGGCAGTTGCTTCCCACGATCGTTGGATATGGCACACCTTTTTTGGTGTTGCTGGATCCAACAACGATATCAACGTGCTCAATCAATCACATTTGTTTGTTGAGCAACTGAGAGGAGAAGCTCCTAAGGTCGACTAATTTATCAATGCAAGACAATATATAGGGTACACGATATCAAAGTGCCTTGTGCCTGCCTGGCAGTACTAGTCCACCTAACAAAAATGAGTGGCATGCACTACCGGAAACCGGCTCTTTGTCGTGTGCCTGGGGCTTTGCCGTGTGCTTTCTATCGGGCACACGACAAAGAGCCACTTTGCCGTGTGCCACGACGAAAACACATGGCAAAAATTTGGCACACGGTAAAGTAATAAAAAATATTCTATTCTCACCTTGAAACTTTTTCTACTCTCCACATACAACATGTGGTACTCCATGTTAAAATTTGGTACATTTTTGTTTTTTATTCCCATATTTACCTAATTAATTGCATTTCAAGTAGTCAACTTTGAACTACAAGTGATTCAAATAATAGAATTAAATGAGTGGAAAAATGATATCCATGTTAAAATTTGGTACATTTTTGTTTTTGTTTCCCATATTTACCTAGTTTGAGGCCTTACCCGTGAAATGAAAAGAAATTTCCAACATCTTGTCTGAATGAATTTAATTTTTTTAAAGCAAATGATGTCTAAAAATCATGAGATGTGCCAACATCTCATGATATCATATGTAGAGGCCGTGGTAAAAAAATTAGTGGGTTTCGAACATTTTGTCACATACGATGCTTACAAACGGTTAGGTTTGGAGTGAAAGTGATGGCCGAAATTGGGTTTGACTTCGAAATTTTTTATATCCAATACACCATTAAATTTAGTAATTTTTGGGAACCATGTGATTATTCTAATGAAGAGAAGAAGAAAATGAAGAAATTTTAAAAAAAACTTTGTTGTGGGTTGTTTCTTCGGCACACGGCAAACCCAAGCCGGCCGACCCATTCAGCCTGTCGCCCCCTCCAAAGCCTATCTATATAAGCCCCCACCCCCTCCCCATCCCTTCCTGCCGGCGCCCCTCCCCCATGGCTGTCGGAAGCCCGCCCGTAGTCATGTGGGGGTGCCAGATCTGGAGTTCGATGGCGTGTCCGGGGTGTTGCCCCGGTTTGATTCGTTCAACGATAATGGTTTCGTCTTTGGCGAGCCACTTTGGAGGTCCGCAAAGCTGCATATCAGTGATGGAGCCGCGTCGAGCTCAGGTGTGATGGTGATCAGTCATTTCTTTTCTTTTTTTGGTGGCTGCTGTGGTGGTGCTCAGAGGTTTCCTCAGTCTTGTTTATAATTTTACTTCTTGGCTGGTGTTCCTTTGTGTAAAGGCTAGCGTTTTACTATGTATTTAGTTTTGCCAGGTCGCTGTGTACGTGATTTGTGCTATGATCTTTATAATATAAAAGAGACATGTATTATCATGAAAAATAAGTAGTTAAGGTGGGACCTGGCGCGGGATTCCTGAACGAGATGTTTTGGCCTGCCTCAACTGGAAGTAACGTGCATGCGGGCAGGGCAATGTCGACAGCGCCACCCGATCTGATGGGAGCCAATCCAAACGAACGCGCCTGGTAGCAGTCAACGCCGAATAATTGGCAGGGCGTCCCGCGGCTGCATTCGTACGGGGCTGTTTGGTTTGTGACTAACTTTGCCAAAGATTGCCACACCTAAGGTTAGGTAAGTTTGACCAACTTAGGTGAGTGTTTGGTTCAAGTCACATCTTAGGCAAGCCACACTTGAGCCCTACATGGCATACACACAAAAAGTGTGGCAAGATTCTCTTAGGCTTGCCAACTTGTGGCTCTCATTTTGATAAACTAACCTTAGGCAAGTTTGGCCAAAATATATGGCAAAATATGGCAATGCTAGTCCTAAAACCAAACAGCCCTGAAGTTTTCGATCGTCGGTGGACCTACTTGGTGCTGGCCGCTATAAAGCATCACCATCTTCACATTTTTTTTTCGACATCAATCATCATCTTCACATGTTTCAGCGAATAGTCCTGCGAAGGCGAAGGGCCGGCGGTATCTGGATCATAAGTTCTCGACTTTTCGACGATGAAAGTGATATTGGCGCTCCTCTTTTTGTTCAGTTTCAACACGAGGATCTCGTTTCCTTCGCATCAGTTTTTCTATCACGTTCCCACGTCAGAAGAAATCCATCTAGAGTTTTTCTTTCTGGCGAGGCTATCCGGAAGTTCTTAACGCTGAAGCAGCCGGGTCGCTCTCACCCGGCCACCCCCACAAAAAATTTAATAGCTTGCCAAGGCCGTCTGTCAGATGACATTGCATTTGCATCGACATTTTTGTTTCTTTAATGATGAGACTGGCCTGTCGTGCTCGGGTGGTAATCAAACCCACGTGGCGGTAGATAGATATATGAAAAATGACCATGTGAGAATCCCTGATCCATGCGCCCCCACAAAATATAGAAATTGTAAAGCAATTTGATTGCATATATCAATAGTATCGGGATTTGTGATGGCTAAATGGGCCTGCCTTTCGGTTTTAAAGCAATTTAAAATTGTGTAAAGTATATTTTCAGCCTCGCAACACTCAACACTCCTATTACCGGCGCCTAAGAGCAACTATAGCAGACCCCGCATCCCGCCCCGGCACGCAAAATAACCGTCAAAGTGCGGGTCGGGGCGGGAAAACCTGTCCGATCAGACCCCGCATCCCGCCCCGGCCCGCTAGTATTTTTTGCGAGGCGCGGCAAAACATCTCCCCCAACCTGTAGATTCACGGGCTAGGAGGACGACCCGAGCTCAACCCCTATCCGAGCGAGATTTGGCGGGAGGGACATTTTCACGCGATCGTTCCCGCTCCCCCACCCTTGCCCCGCCACCGCACGCTTTGGTGGATCTTCCCCGGCCGTCCTTCGCCGCCATGGATGACTCCCGGCTGTCCCCGTCACCGTCGAGGTCGCGCACGCTCCTTCCCCTCGGGCAGATCTCGTCGCCGGCCATGTTGGCCCCACCGTCGCCCAAGTTAACGCCGCGCCTGCCCGCAAGCGGCAGGGCAACATGGTCATGCAGGGCGGGAATCCGACAGCCCCCGCCGCGAAGGCCCGCACTCCGGGCGCCAACGCTGTTGCGCGATCTCGGCCGGCGGCGGAGAAGGTCACCAAGGCCGCCGGCGGCAAGAGGAAGAGGATTCCAGCTACAAAGAAGCCGCCTGCTTCATCCGCTCACTCCGCCTCGAAAAGAGGTGCCCCGGCGATGCCGCTCAACGATGCTACTCCCCCCGCAAGCGAGGTGTTTGACGAAATGGCCAGAAGGTATGCGTCTTCGGTCATGTCATTTTTTGTTTGCTTTACGCCATTTTGCGATACCTCGTGACTTGTTGTCGTTCACTATAGCGGTGGTTCGAACAATGCAACTGTCGAGTTCGTGAACTTGTTGGACACCAAGGCCGTTGACATTGATCAGGCTCCGTTCGCCGCATTCGACTACAATGAAACAGAGGGCGGCGTGGACGATCATGGTTGTGAGGAAGAATTGGAGGAGATCGAAGCGGAAGCGTATGAGCAATCGCAAACAAATACAGGGAAAAGCCAAAGATCAAAGAACTACACGATCTTGGAAGATCAAGTTCTGATTAGTGCATGGAGTGCGGTGTCACTTGATGCATGCACGGTTACTTCTCAAACCGCCAAGAGGTATTGGCAAAGGATCGAAGATCAATACTTCCGCATGATGGCAAAGTACCCTAATAGGACTCCACGCATAATTCAGTCGCTTCAAGGGCGTTGGGAGGTGATCAATCCTATGTGCAACCGTTGGGCAGCTTGCTTGGAGCAAGTACGCAATGCACCTCCAAGTGGAACCGTGGAATCCGACTATGTGAGTTTGTTTTGCCTTTGTTCAAGTTGTGCATCATCATATTTGCATCATGGGAAATGATTGCATCATTTCACTTTGTTCATATTGTGTAGGACAAGATTGCCCAACATAGATACAAAGACATGGAAGCTTCGGAAGGCAAATTCTTCAAACTAGAGCATTGTTGGGACTTGTTTCAAAAGTGTGAGAAGTGGAAGTTGATCGACAAAGAATCCCCACCAAAGAGAGGCTCGCTTACAAACATAGATGAAGATGAGGATGATGATGGCCCAAGAAATTTAAACAAGCCCGACGACGACAAGAAGACTAAGGAGAAGATGAAGAGAGAGAGTAAGAAGCATCGAGCTTGAGGGAGAAGATTGATGCCATGGTGCAATCAAACGAGTTGATGTTGTTGAAGTCGTTGGAGATCAAGAAAGAGTTGGCCGAGAAGAAGGCAAAGGAGAAGCAAGAAAAGTGGCAATTGCTCAAGGAAGAGGGGCCGCACAAAGCCGCCATTGAGGAGAGAAGAGCGCGCCGCTGAAAACAAAGCCATGTCCAAGTTGCTCGCCAAGAGAACAAGATCATGTCAATGAACCGCAATGACATGGACGATCTCACCAAAACATGGCATGATATGGCAAGAAGAGAGATCTTGAAGAGGAGAATGGTTGCGTCGGTCGGTGCGTGTTACAGTTCTGGAGATGTTTTCTCTGCTCTATATGGTGGCAATGTTGATGATTTCGGTGCGGGAGATGGAACAAGCGCCGGAGGTGGATTCGGTGGTGGCGATGAACTTCAAGATGGACTCGATGGCACGGAGTGAAGATCGACCAAGATGATGCCGGACATGGGCGTAACTTTTGCAAGGCCCTCTTTTGCGTTTGTCCTATTGAACTTGGCTTTTATTTGCGCGTAAAACTGTGTTATGTTCTTTGATTTTGAACTTATTTGTGGGGACCTATGTCAAGTGCGAGAATTGGGCGTTTTTTGTTTGCGGGTCAATGTGGCGGTTTCCGAGCAGACCCCGCGAGAGTCGACTCATAAAAAAGTATATTCTGCGAATATCCTTTTATACGGGTCCGTTTAGGGGTCTGCATATGCGGCCGTCCGAGCTAACTAACAAAAACGGTTTTCCACGAACTACAAACGCGTTTTGCAGGCCGGCTGGATGCGGTGTATGCTAAAATTGCTCTAAGTTGGTCTCTAAACTCCGGCGCAGGCCATTCTTAGGGCCAGTTCTTTTAGGCGATTCTCCCAGAATCGCCCCCTCCCCAGCTTCTCCCAGAATCACCACTCTATATATTTTTTACAATCCTAGATAATTAGACCTTAACTAGATAGGATTGTAAAAAATATATAAAGTGGCAATTCTGAAAGAAGCTAGGGAGGGGGGCGATTCTAGAAGAATCGCCCAAAAGAACTGGCCCTTAATCCGGCGCAGGACATTCTTAGTCCTCAAATGTCAAAACTGTCCATATTTCCATGCAAAGGAAAATTATCTATACCCGATTCATTGCCGCATCGAAGATGTTTTAATGATGGTTTCACACACACACATGATAGAGCAAATTAAACTCAAACCAAATGTGTAAAATTAAAAGAAAAATCAAAAGGAAAAAAACTGAGATTTTCTTTTCCAACTTAACTACTCTGACGAAAAAGACAAAAAAATTAAAATAGGAAACTAGAAAAGAAGCATGAGTAACAAAATTTTAAAACATAAAATGTATCAAAACATTTATTAAGTTATTATGATTTACACATAGGAATTTAAGGCAAATAAAAATTATAAGAATTCAAGAAATTAATGAGAACTATGGTGATTTTAAAATATAAAATTAGCAAGAAACCTTTATTAAATTAATTGAATTTCTTTTTTTCAAACTTACTAATTGTTAGGCATTTCAAAGTTCTTAAAATATTTAGTTTCTCTACTGAAACATATGGTAACAACATTTCCACGCTTGAGCGTGGGATATTGTGATAGTCTCTAGCAAGACTTACAATTTTTTTTTGTAAAATGTTGTACAGATATAATAAATTCGAAACAATGTAATAAATTAGTGATTTGGTTATTGCCTATGTCAAAACCGGTGGATCTCGGGTAGGGGGTCCCGAACTGTGCGTCTAAGGTCGATGCTAACAGGAGACAGGGGACACAATGTTTTACCCAGGTTCGGGCCCTCTCTATGGAGGTAATACCTTATGTCCTGCTTGATTGATCTTGATGAATATGAGTATTACACGAGTTGGTCTACCACGAGATCGTAATGGCTAAACCCTAGAGGTCTAGCTTGTATGGCTATGATAATGATGTTGGGGAACGTAGCAGAATTTTAAAATTTTCTACGCATCACCAAGATCAATCTATGGAATCATCTAGCAACGAGGGAGAGAGGAGTGCATCTACATACCCTTGTAGATCACGCGCAGAAGCGTTCAAGAGAACGGGGTTGATGGAGTCGTACTCGTCGTGATCCAAATCACCGATGACCAAGTGCCGAACGGACAGCACCTCCGCGTTCAACACATTTACGGTTGGGAAGACGTCTCCTCCTTCTTGATCCAGCAAGGGGGAAGGAGAGGTTGATGAAGATCCAGCAGCACGACGGCATGGTGGTGCATGCAGCAGGATCCCGCCAGGGCTTCGCCAAGCGCAAGCGGGGAGGAGAGGTGTAACGGAGGGAGAGGGAGGCGCCAAGAGCAAGGGTGCGGCTGCCCTCCCTCCCCCCTCTTTATATAGGGGCCTTGGGGGGGGGGCGCCGGCCCTAGGAGATGCAATCTCAAGGGGGCGGCGGCCAAGGGGTGGCTTCCCCCCCCCAAGCCAAGTGGGGGGCGCCCCCACCCCTAGGGTTTCCCAACCCTAGGCGCAGGGGAGGCCCAAGGGGGGGCGCACCAGCCCACCAGGGGCTGGTTCCCCTCCCACTTCAGCCCATGGGGCCCTCCGGGATAGGTGGCCCCACCCGGTGGACCCCCGGGACCCTTCCAGTGGTCCCGATACAATACCAGCGACCCCCGAAACCTTCCCGATGGCCGAAACTGGACTTCCTATATATAAATATTTACCTCCGGACCATTCCGGAACTCCTCGTGACGTCCGGGATCTCATCCGGGACTCCGAACAACTTTCGGGTTACTGCATACTAATATCTCTACAACCCTAGCGTCACCGAACCTTAAGTGTGTAGACCCTACGGGTTCGGGAGACATGCAGACATGACCGAGACGCCTCGCCGGTCAATAACCAATAGCGGGATCTGGATACCCATGTTGGCTCCCACATGCTCCACGATGATCTCATCGGATGAACCACGATGTCGAGGATTCAATCAATCCGTATACAATTCCCTTTGTCAATCGGTACGTTACTTGCTCGAGACTCGATCGTCGGTATCCCAATACCTCGTTCAATCTCGTTACCGGCAAGTCACTTTACTCACGCCGTAATGCATGATCCCGTGATCAACCACTTGGTCACATTGAGCTCATTATGATGATGCATTACCATGTGGGCCCAGAGATATCTCTCCGTCACACGAAGTGACAAATCCCAGTCTCGATTCGTGCCAACCCAACATACACTTTCGGAGATACCTGTAGTGTACCTTTATAGTCACCCAATTACGTTGTGATGTTCGGCACACCCAAGGCACTCCTACAGTATCCGGGAGTTGCACAATCTCATGGTCTAAGGAAATGATACTTGACATTCGGAAAAGCTACAGCAAACGAACTACACGATCTTTGAGCTATGCTTAGGATTGGGTCTTGTCCATCACATCATTCTCCTAATGATGTGATCCTGTTATCAATGACATCCAATGTCCATAGTCAGGCAACCATGACTACCTTTTGATCAACTAGAGGCTCACTAGGGACGTGTTGTGGTCTATGTATTCACACATGTATTACAATTTCCGGATAACACAATTATAGCATGAACAATAGACAATTATCATGAACAAAGAAATATAATAATAACCATTTTATTATTGCCTCTAGGGCATATTTCCAACAGTCTCCCACTTGCACTAGAGTCAATATTCTAGTTACATTGTGATGAATCGAACACCCATGCAGTTCTGGTGTTGATCATGTTTTGCTCTAGGGAGAGGTTTAGTCAACGGATCTGCCATGTCTCCATTTTGAACACTTTACAAATCTCCATGTCTCCATTTTGAACACTTTCATGAATGGAGTTGAAGCGACGCTTGATATGCCTGGTCTTCCTGTGAAACCTGGGCTCCTTGGTAAGGGCAATAGCTCCAGTGTTGTCACAGAATAGAGTCATCGGGCCCGACGCATTGGGTATGACTCCTAGGTCGGTAATGAACTCCTTCACCCAGACTGCTTCTTGTGCTGCCTTCGAGGCTGCCATGTACTCCGCTTCACATGTAGATCCCGCCACAATGCTTTGCTTGCAACTGCACCAGCTTACTGCCCCACCATTCAAAATATACACGTATCCGGTTTGTGACTTAGAGTCATCCAGATCTGTGTCAAAGCTAGCATCGACGTAACCCTTTACGACGAGCTCTTCGTCACCTCCATAAACGAGAAACATATCCTTAGTCCTTTTCATGTACTTCAGGATATTCTTGACCGCTGTCCAGTGTTCCATGCCGGGATTACTTTGGTACCTTCCTACCAAACTTACGGCAAGGTTTACATCAGGTCTGGTACACAGCATAGCATACATGATAGACCCTATGGCCGAGGCATAGGGGACGACACTCATCTTTTCTCTATCTTCTGCCGTGGTCGGGCATTGAGCCGTGCTCAATCTCGTACCTTGCAATACAGGCAAGAACCCCTTCTTTGACTGATCCATTTTGAACTTCTTCAATATCTTGTCAAGGTACGTACTCTGTGAAAGACCAATGAGGCGTCTCGATCTATCTCTATAGATCTTGATGCCTAATATATAAGCAGCTTCTCCAAGATCCTTCATTGAAAAACACTTGTTCAAGTAGGCCTTTATGCTTTCCAAGAATTCTATATCATTTCCCATCAACAGTATGTCATCCACATACAATATGAGAAATGCTACAGAGCTCCCACTCACTTTCTTGTAAATGCAGGCTTCTCCATAAGTCTACGTAAACCCAAATGCTTTGATCATCTCATCAAAACAAATGTTCCAACTCCGAGATGCTTGCACCAGCCCATAAATCGAGCGTTGGAGCTTGCACACCTTGTCAGCATTCTTAGGATCAACAAAATCTTCCGGCTGCATCATATACAATTCTTCCTTAAGGAAACCATTAAGGAATGCCGTTTTGACGTCCATTTGCCATATCTCGTAATCATAGAATGCGGCAATTGCTAACATGATTTGGACGGACTTCAGCTTCGCTACGGGGGAGAAAGTCTTATCGTAGTCAACCCCTTGAACTTGTCGATAACCCTTAGCGACAAGCCGAGCTTTATAGATGGTCACATTATCATCCGCGTCTATCTTCTTCTTAAAGATCCATTTATTTTCTATGGCTCGCCGATCATCGGGCAAGTCAGTCAAAGTCCATACTTCGTTTTCATACATGGATCCTATCTCGGATTTCATGGCTTCCAGCCATTTGTCGGAATCCAGGCCCGCCATCGCTTCTTCATAGTTCGAAGGTTCACCATTGTCTAACAACATGATTTCCAAGATAGGGTTGCCGTACCACTCTGGTGCGGAACGTGTCCTCATGGACCTACGAAGTTCACTAGCAACTTGATCTAAAGTTTCATGATCATCATCATCAACTTCCTCTCTAGTCGGTGCAGGCACCTCAGGAACATTTTCTTGAGCTGCGCCACTTACCGGTTCAAGAGGTAATACTTCATCAAGTTCTACTTTCCTCCCACTTATTTCTTTCGAGAGAAACTCTTTCTCTAGAAAGGACCCATTCTTGGCAACAAAGATCTTGCCTTTGGATCTGAGGTAGAAGGTATACCCAATAGTTTCTTTAGGGTATCCTATGAAGACGCATTTTTCCGATTTGGGTTCGAGCTTTTCAGGTTGAAGTTTCTTGACATAAGCATCTCATCCCCAAACTTTTAGAAACGACAGCTTAGGTTTCTTCCCAAACCATAATTCATACGGTGTCGTCTCAATGGATTTCGACAGAGCCTTATTTAAAGTGAATGCGGTAGTCACTAAAGCATAGCCCCAAAATGACAGCGGTAAATCGGTAAGAGACATCATAGATCGCACCATATCTAATAGAGTGCGATTACGACGTTTGGACACACCATTACGCTGAGGTGTTCCAGGTGGCGTGAGTTGTGAAACTATTCCACATTTTCTTAAGTGTGTGCCAAATTCGTCACTCAAGTATTCTCCCCCATGATCTGATCGCAAGAACTTGATTTTCCTGTCACGTTGATTCTCAACCTCACTCTGAAATTCCTTGAACTTTTCAAAGGTCTCAGACTTGTGTTTCATTAAGTAGACATACCCATATCTACTCAAGTCATCAATGACGGTGAGAACATAACAATAGCCACCGCGAGCCTCAACACTCATTGGACCGCACACATCAGTATGTATGATTTCCAATAAGTTGGTTGCTCGCTCCATTGTTCCTGAGAACGGAGTCTTGGTAATTTTACCCATGAGGCATGATTCGCACGTGTCAAATGATTCGTAATTAAGAGACTCTAAAAGTCCATCTGCATGGAGCTTCTTCCTGCGTTTGACACCTATGTGACCAAGGCGGCAGTGCCACAAGTATGTGGGACTATCATTGTCAACCTTACATATTTTGGTATTCACACTATGAATATGTGTAACATTACGCTCGAGATTCATTAAGAATAAACCATTCACCAACGGAGCATGACCATAAAACATATCTCTCATATAAATAGAACAACCATTATTCTCGGATTTAAATGAGTAGCCATCTCGAGTTAAACGAGATCCTGATACAATGTTCATGCTCAAAGCTGGCACTAAATAACAATTATTGAGGTTTAAAACTAATCCCGTAGGTAAATGTAGAGGCAGCGTGCCGACGGCAATCACATCGACCTTGGAACCATTCCCGACGCGCATCGTCACCTCGTCCTTCGCCAGTCTCCGTTTATTCTGTAGCTCCTGCTTTGAGTTACAAATGTGAGCAACCGCACCGGTATCAAATACCCAGGAGCTACTACGAGTACTGGTAAGGTACACATCAATTACATGTATATCACATATACCTTTAGTGTTGCCGGCCTTCTTATCCGCTAAGTATTTGGGGCAGTTCCGCTTCCAGTGACCACTTCCCTTGAAATAAAAGCACCCAGTCTCGGGCTTGGGTCCATTCTTTGGCTTCTTCCCGGCAGCTTGCTTACCGGGCGCGACAACTCCCTTGCCGTCCTTCTTGAAGTTCTTCTTACCCTTGCCTTTCTTGAACTTAGTGGTTTTATTCACCATCAACACTTGATGCTCCTTTTTGATTTCCACCTTTGCTGATTTCAGCATTGAATATACCTCAGGAATGGTCTTTTCCATCCCCTGCATATTGAAGTTCATCACAAAGCTCTTGTAGCTTGGTGGAAGCGACTGAAGGATTCTGTCAATGACCGCGTCATCCGGGAGATTAACCCCCAGCTTAGTCAAGCGGTTATGCAACCCAGACATTTTGAGTATGTGCTCACTGACAGAACTATTTTCCTCCATCTTACAGCTGAAGAAATTGTCGGAGACTTCATATCTCTCGACCCGGGCATGAGCTTGAAAAACCATTTTTAGCTCTTCGAACATCTCATATGCTCAGTGTCTCTTAAAACGCTTTTGGAGCCCCGGTTCTAAGCTGTAAAGCATGCCGCACTAAACGAGGGAGTAATCATCAACACGTGACTGCCAAGCGTTCATAACGTCTTGGTTCTCTGGGACAGGTGCGTCACCTAGCGGTGCTTCTAGGACATAATCTTTCTTCGCAGCTATGAGGATGATCCTCAGGTTCCGGACCCAGTCCGTATAGTTGCTGCCATCGTCTTTCAGCTTGGTTTTCTCTAGGAACGCGTTGAAGTTGAGGACAACGTGGGCCATTTGATCTACAAGACATATTGTAAATATTTTAGACTAAGTTCATGATAATTAAGTTCATCTAATCAAATTATTCAATGAACTCCCACTCAGATAGACATCCCTCCAGTCATCTAAGTGAAACATGATCCGAGTTAACTAGGCCGTGTCCGATCATCACGTGAGACGAACTAGTCAACATCGGTGAACATATTCATGTTGGTCGTATCTTCTATACGACTCATGCTCGACCTTTCGGTCTTTTGTGTTCTGAGGCCATGTCTATACATGCTAGGCTCGTCAAGTCAACCTAAGTGTATTGCGTGTGTAAATCTGGCTTACACCCGTTGTATTCGAACGTTAGAATCTATCACACCCGATCATCACGTGGTGCTTCGAAACAACGAACCTTCGCAACGGTGCACAGTTAGGGGGAACACTTTCTTGAAATTATTACGAGGGATCATCTTATTTAAGCTACCGTCGTTCTAAGCAAATAAGATGTAAAACATGATAAACATCACATGCAATCAAATAGTGACATGATATGGCCAATATCATTTGCTCCTTTTGATCTGCATCTTTGGGGCTCCATGATCATCGTTGTCACCGGCATGACACCATGATCTCCATCATCATGATCTCCATCATCATGTCTTCTTGAAGTTGTCTCGTCATCTATTACTTCTACTACTATGGCTAACGCTTTAGCAATAAAGTAAAGTAATTACATGACGTTTATGTTGACACGCATGTCATAAATAAATAAAGACAACTCCTATGGCCCCTGCCGGTTGTCATACTCATCGACATGCAAGTTGTGATTCCTATTACAAGAACATGATCAATCTCATACATAACATATATCATTCATCACATCCTTTTGGCCATATCACATTACACGGCACATGCTGCAAAAACAAGTTAGACGTCCTCTAATTGTTGTTGCAAGTTTTTACGTGGCTGCTATAGGTTTCTAGCAAGAACGTTTCTTACCTACGCCAAAACCACAATGTGATATGCCAATTTCTATTTACCCTTCATAAGGACCCTTTTCACCGAATCCGATCCGACTAAAGTGGGAGAGACAGACACCCGCCAGCCACCTTATGCAACTAGTGCATGTCAATAGGTGGAACCAGTCTCACGTAAGCATACGTGTAAGGTCGGTCCGGGCCGCTTCATCCCATGATGCCGCCGAATCAAGATAAGACTAGTAACGGCAAGCAAATTGACAATATCCACGCCCACAACTGCTTTGTGTTCTACTTGTGCATAGAAACTACGCATAGACCTAGCTCATGATGCCACTGTTGGGGAACGTAGCAGAATTTTAAAATTTTCTACGCATCACCAAGATCAATCTATGGAGTCATCTAGCAACGAGGGAGAGAGGAGTGCATCTACATACCCTTGTAGATCATGCGCGGAAGCGTTCAAGAGAACGGGGTTGATGGAGTCGTACTCATCGTGATCCAAATCACCGATGACCAAGTGCCGAATGGACAGCACCTCCACGTTCAACACACGTACGGTTGGGAAGACGTCTCCTCCTTCTTGATCCAGCAAGGGAGAAGGAGAGGTTGATGAAGATCCAGCAGCACGACGGCGTGGTGGTGGATGCAGCAGGATCCCGCCAGGGCTTCGCCAAGCGCAAGCGGGGAGGAGAGGTGTAACGGAGGGAGAGGGAGGCGCCAAGAGCAAGGGTGTGGCTGCCCTCCCTCCCCCTCTTTTTGTAGGGACCTTGGGGGGGCGCCGGCCCTAGGATATGCAATCTCAAGGGGGCGGTGGCCAAGGGGTGGCTTCCCCCCAAGCCAAGTGGGGGGCGCCCCCACCCCTAGGGTTTCCCAACCCTAGGCGCAGGGGAGGCCCAAGGGGGCGCACTAGCCCACCAGGGGCTGGTTCCCCTCCCACTTCAGCCCATGGGGCCCTCCGGGATAGGTGGCCCCACCCGGTGGACCCCCGGGACCCTTCCGGTGGTCCCGGTACAATACCGGCGACCCCCGAAACCTTCCCGATGGCCGAAACTGGACTTCCTATATATAAATCTTTACCTCCGGACCATTACGGAACTCCTCGTGACGTCTGGGATCTCATCCGGGACCCCGAACAACTTTCGGGTTACTGCATACTAATATCTCTACAACCCTAGCATCACCGAACCTTAAGTGTGTAGACCCTACGGGTTCGGGAGACATGCAGACATGACCGAGACGCCTCTCCGGTCAATAACCAACAGCGGGATCTGGATACCCATGTTGGCTCCCACATGCTCCACGATGATCTCATTGGATGAACCATGATGTCGAGGATTCAATCAATCCGTATACAATTCCCTTTGTCAATCGGTACGTTACTTGCCCGAGACTCGATCGTTGGTATCCCAATACCTCGTTCAATCTCGTTACCGGCAAGTCACTTTACTCGCGCCGTAATGCATGATCCCGTGATCAACCACTTGGTCACATTGAGCTCATTATGATGATGCATTACCGAGTGGGCCCAGAGATACCTATCCGTCACACGGAGTGACAAATCCCAGTCTCGATTCGTGCCAACCCAACAGACACTTTCGGAGATACCTGTAGTGTACCTTTATAGTCACCCAGTTACGTTGTGACGTTTGGCACACCCAAGGCACTCCTACGGTATCTGGGAGTTGCACAATCTCATGGTCTAAGGAAATGATACTTGACATTCGGAAAAGCTACAGCAAACGAACTACACGATCTTTGAGCTATGCTTAGGATTGGGTCTTGTCCATCACATCATTCTCCTAATGATGTGATCCCGTTATCGATGACATCCAATGTCCATAGTCAAGAAACCATGACTATCTTTTGATCAACGAGCTAGTCAACTAGAGTCTCACTAGGGACGTGTTGTGGTCTATGTATTCACACATGTATTACGATTTCCGGATAACACAATTATAGCATGAACAATAGACAATTATCATGAACAAAGAAATATAACAATAACCATTTTATTATTGCCTCTAGGGCATATTTCCAACAAATGAGTATCCCTCTCCGGACTAAGTCCTCCATTTTATATAGACACCGGGAGGAGCTAGGGTTACACAAGGTCGGTTACAAAAAAAGGAATCTACATATTTAGTTGCCAAGCTTGCCTTCCACGTCAAGGAGAGTCCTATCCAGACACGGGTGTAGCCTTTGGTCTTCGTATCTTCACAGCCCATCAGTCCGACACATGGCTAATAGGACGGACTCCCGAGGACCCCTTAGTACAGGACCCCCTCAGTAGCCCCTGAACCTGGCTTCAATGACAAGGTATCTGGCGTGTAGGCCTATCTTCGGCATTGCAAGGCGGGTTCCTTCTTCCAAACTCCAAAATAGTCTTCGGATGTATCGACGTGTCCGGACCTGTAACACATACACCACACACAACTGTAGAGAGAATATAATATTTCAGGAGTCCAATCTGCTGATAACTTTTTACAACGCGACATCACGCTCGCCTGGTTTTTCGAACCATTTCCTGTCCTGCCGTTACACGTTTCGAGGCGCAGTTGCTATTGGCACGTTTTGTCGAAGCAGAGATCATGTCCCCTCATTACGGGATTCTCCTTAATACGAGTGTGGGTAACCCAACCGTTCCGTTGGAAAGATTCCTTAGGAATAGGCAGGCTTTCAAGCTCAGGAGGAGGCGTTTATCCCCGCTGCCTTTATATAAAGGAGCCAAGGGCCATCCTTTTTGACGCCAAACTTCTCCTCAGCCTCTCCAACCTCGAGTTCTAGCACCCAAGGTTTCGACTTCGTTGCTCCGAGCTTCCCCATTATGTCCGGACCCAACCCTCAAGGCCGATGGGTGGCTTCCTCCGTTACAGAGGAGGATCTTGCGAAGCTTCGAGCGTCCACATACCTGATCGCGGAAATCCACCACAGGCTTCCTGCTCAAGGGCAGGTTATCCCGACCCCCAGATCCGGCGAGAGGGTCGTGTTCATCTCACACTTCCTTCGAGGGCTAGGGCTCGCTCTTCACCCCTTTGTCCGGGGGCTAATGTTCTATTATGGACTAGATTTTCACGATCTAGCCCCGGAGTCTTTCCTTCATGTCTCGACGTTCATCATTACACGCGAGGCCTTCCATCGAATCCCCCCACACTTCGGCTTATGGCTCAAGACCTTCGGTGTGAAACCAAAGGTAGTCGACGGGGAACACGCGGAGTGCGGTGGAGCTGTAGTCAGCCTGCTCACCAACATTCCTTGGCCAAAAGGCTCTTTTGCTGAAACTTCCAATCAATGGCAGTGAGAGTGGTTTTACGTTACGGAACCCCGCAGCACCAAGTGGGTAGTTGCACCCACGTTTCGCCCTGGCCCACCATCATAGCTTGCATTGTGGGCCAACAAGGGGCTGGATTGGGGATCAGTTGATGAACTGCGAACTCTACAAAGCCGCATCCGAACCCTCCTCGAGAGGGACATCAATCTGGTCAGCGTGATCCAAGTAATGCTGATTCGCCGAACCCTTCCATGCCAGTGTAGACCTCTCCATATGTGGGAGTTCAATCCAGCAGGACCACAAACCCTCCAACACTTCTTCGGCATTACGCACAAAGGGATGTGGCAGTTGTTTTTCGGAAAACGGAAATGTTGGCCGGACACTACTGAGGACACATGCCTCGACTATAACCGTCCGGATACCCCGGTAAGCACTTGACTTCCGAACACCTCCCCCTTTTTTTAAGTATGACGTAATACTTTACTGAGCAAACTATCTCCTTCCAGGGCTGGATAAAGAAAGCATAGCTGATTAGGTGTCCGGCCCCTCTTCCCGAGGGTTCGGCGGATCCTGTATTAACAAGGATGCTAGCCCCGACACCATACCAGATGCCTGTGAAGGAGGGCAAGGCAGAGAGGACCAAAGATGTCCCGCATCCCAAAGGTGCGCCAGACATCACGTCCGGAGGAATCAAGATTCCATCATCCGAAGACAAAAATGAAGGGGAAGTCAACGTCTCTTCCCTCCATGGGAAGAAAAGGGCTGCCTCCGAAGATTGGGAGGAAAAGGCTCCTAAGTCAGGCAAGATGCCTTCGTCGAGTGGCTCGGGCTCGGAGGACAACGTCATCGCGTAGTCCCAATACAAGGACTAGCCTAAGGCCAAATCGTAAGTGAACAAGGGTGTTTTAAACACGTCCCATCCCTTTCTTATAACGTCTAGAATATATGTTTTTTTGCAGTTCGGCACACAGTCTTTTTCAACAATCCTCTTCCTCGGGAGATCTTCTTTCAGAGATGATGGAAAGCAAGATGTCTCCACCAGTATCCTCGCCCAACAGGGTGGACGACTTCGAGGTGTCACCGCGGAGGGTCTCTCCCGATCAAGCGGTGCAAGGGATGATGAAGACACAACCCGAAGGTGATAATTCGGTGGCCCAGGGTCCGGGGACCAACAATAAAGGCCCCGAAAATTCCGGTCTACAGCCGGATACGAATAAACGGATTCCTTCAACGGGAGGCCGTACTCCTACGGCAGCCTCCGGAGACCCAGAGGCGCCGGATATATTGACGAACATGCTGCGACAGGCGTCCGTCTCAGAGGAACATCGTACCTTGATGGGCACGGTGGTCGAAAAGGTCCTGGCCGCAAAAGGCGGATTGAATGAGGCCTTTGTGGGCCTGCTAAGAGGCTTCAAGGTTTGTATCGTAATATGTTCGATTGTGTTTTATTCAGGAATACACCTGTGTATAGATAGTAGCCCCTGAGACTCTGATTGGCTTCCCGAGGGAGGCAATCAGAGGATCAAAAGATATGCCCAGGAAGTAATGTGATTAATTGGAACACAGGCTGTAACCTCCCTGGAAACTGTCTGGACTGTAGAGATTGTGAATTTGCAACACAAGATTGATGAGGCAGATGCTGATATCGCGCTTATCAACAAGCGTCTTGACGAGTCGCAAGGTATGTATTCGGAGCAATCCTTACATATACGTATTCGTAATATTAACGTGACGCTGAAAGTTGCATACTGGAATGTGTATGGCTGCAGATGGTGCCGCCACCATTGAGAATCTTCGGGCGGAGCTGGCCCAGGCCAAGGAGCAGGCCCGGTTTAGTAACACGGCCACCGAAAAGGCATCGGCCGAGTTAAAGGCTGAACAAGCTGCTCGACATCAAGATGAGGAGAAAATATCCTCAATGGCGCTTGAACTGAAAAATGCTACGAGCCGTTGTGAATTCATGGAGAAGGAGAATAAAGCCAAAGTGGCTGATCTTGACAAGGCCTTGTGAGAGGCAAAAGAAGAGCGGTCCGAATCTAGAGCGGCCCGTGAGGAGATCCGGCAAGCTGGGGAGATTGCGGCTGGTAAGCCATTTTTTCTTACAGACGAAGTTCGGCGATCCGAATTATGCTCAGCTTAACCAAGTGTGGAGTTCTCCAGATGTGTTTTTGGACCTGCCGAAGAGTTCATCTGATGCAGCACAGTTTTACCAAGAGCAAGAGGGATATGCAACGGAGAAGCTTTTCTGGTCACAGTTCGGTGCATCAAAACACCCTCTGCTGCTGAATGAACAGATGTCCCAATGGGCCGAGCTTCACAGGACGTCCGACGCTGCCATGAAGAACGTCATACTTCAGCTGTGGCCGACTGAGGCGATGCCGAATAGCTATTTCGGCTTGGTGCGGCGGCTTGCTGATGCGGTGCCACGTATCGATGTCATGAAGCGGTCGGCGTGCATTGAAGGTGCACGGATGGCCTTTGCCCGAGTCAAGACATACTGGGGGAAGATGAAGGCCGCCGATGTTGCAGCGCAGGGTCCATCTAAGGGCAAGGACCATCACACACCAGAGCATTACTTTGAAGACGTCTTAGAGGCTGCCCGCTTGATAGAGGGTCAATGTTCGAAAGGCATAATATTCGAGTGAAGTCTTTACGAATTGTAAAAGACAATTGTTATGATCAGTCTATATTTTTATTTTGCCTAAAGGCTTTTGTTCCTCCTGTGCGGCCGTTTGTATATGATCTGAAAGTTTTCCAATCGTCGGCTTCAGCCCCCTCGTAGGAAGTACAGGGGTGTTTGAAAAAGCATCTGATCACTCTTGACCCAACGTCTTGGTCCGTGAAGGACGTGTCAATGCGGCGAACCAGGCAACCAGGCTATAGGGCGTTAATACTTTCACTTAGCCATATGAGTTTCATGGTGGGTCTACGACATAGCCCCTGGTATGTATGCGACTTATTCATGTGATGCGTTTACATATTTGACCGGAAAGAGGTCCTTCGTGTGACATGGAGGGAATCACGAAAGATTCCGATAAGTCATCGAGTGGTTGACCAGCTCTCACCACATCATGACAGTTAGTTTTCGGCTTTCTCTACTGAGGTGCTTAACCGGGTAAACCGGAACCACAATCGCAGTAGTTCTACCTTTACTACCCTAGCCGATAGAGAGGAACGTAGGATAGAAAGCACAGGAGCCGGGCAACCCAACTATTGACCCAAGACATGATTCAGAGCTGATGCATATAAGGCCAAACTCGTGACGCCGAACTATGCTATAGAGTTGTTCGGACTTCTTGGCAACTCCTTTGTTCCCATACCGAGCCCCTGGCAAGTTATGCTGAGGTGTACGTTTGAGACAACCGTAGGGGCAAAACTCGGTCCTTTTAGAAAAGAGTGGATTATTTTTACTGGGATCTGAGTGATGTGCCAATCGTGTATATAGATAACAAAGCCGCAACCCTGGCTATTTGATATGCCAGGGGTCGGAGGCGGAGGAAAAAGGCACTTTACAGGCTCGAACTAGAGAGTACGGTCTACAAAAAGTTATTTTGGACCTCCTGTCGCACGTCTGCGCCGCCTGTCCTTGGTGAAGGGACTCCTTGACGAAAATAGCCCTTAGGTGAGTGTACGAACCCGGACTTCGATAGAGTCTGAGGCCAGCCATTGAGCCACCTGTGGAGGGAAACAAGAAAAAAAGAAGAAAAAATAATTTTAAAAAGGAAAGTTATGGGAGTACTTTCAGGTCCGTCCGTGTTGCGCTTCCACCATTGCCCAGGGTATTTTTTAAGTGCGTAGTTATGTATGCGCGGTACAGATTTTCCAGGTATATGAGGCGGACTGTGGGAGCCGAACTGCTAGTCCTGTATGGGATTTGAACAATCATGTTGAATGGAGATCGGTGGCTTGATGGCCGACGTGGTATGTGGTGTAATGCCCCCACTGTGTAGTTCGGCTGAGATAGCCGTAGTGTGACCCTCTGCGCGGAGAGAACGCTCCATGCGTTCCCCTGTTGGAGACGGTGCCATGTGTACCATGTTCACTGTTTTTTGCTTCGGGGGGAAACTGCTTCTGCTCTCCGGTGTTTGGTTGGCGAGTTTCGTCGTCATCGCCGTCGTCGGGCGGCTTCTTCCCCTTGTATTCGGCGCTTAACTTGCCGGCCTGTTTGAAGACCCAACAGTTTTTGTTGGTGTGGTTAGCTGGTTTATTGGGTTGGCCGTGAATCTGGCAGGGCCTATCCAATATCTTATCCAAATTGGATAGTCCGTCTCTATTTGCCTTGAATGGATTCTTCCGTTGACCGGGTTTGGGGCCGCTGAATCTGGCATTGACCTCTGTGTCGTGCGCTCCCTCATTACTATTTCCATGTTTGTGCTTATTGCTTGTTGATTTCCCGTTGCCGTCTCGAATGCTAGAAGTGCCCGGGTCGCTGGCACTGTTGCTTCTACGAGCGAGCCAGCTGTCTTCCCCCGCGCAAAAGCGGGTCATTAGAGTGGTGAGGGATGACATGGATTTTGGTTTTTCCTGATCGAGGTGGCGGGTGAGCCACTCGTCCCGGACACTGTGTTTAAAGGCCGCTAGTGCTTCTGCGTCCGGACAGTCTACGATTTGGTTCTTTTTAACTAAGAACCTAGTCCAGAGTTTTCTGGCTAACTCTCCAGGCTGTTGGATGATGTGACTTAAGTCATCGGCGTCTGGTGGCCGGACATATGTACCTTGGAAGTTGTCGCGGAAAGCGTCTTCCAGATCCTCCCAGCTGCCGATAGAGTTTTCATGCAGACTGTTTAACCAGTACCTTGCTGGCCCTCTGAATTTAGTGGGAGGTATTTGATGGCATGAAGGTCGTCTCCGCGAGCCATGTGGATATGGAGAAGAAAATCCTCGATCCATACCACGGGATCGGTTGTTCCATCATATGATTCAATATTCACGGGTCTAAACCCCTCTGGGAATTCATGCGTCATTACTTCGTCAGTGAAGCAGAGTGGGTGTGCAGCGCCTCTATATTGGGCCACGTCACGACGTAGCTCAAATGGAGTCCGTATGCAGTTTTCGGCCTGGGCGTAACTATACTTGTACCGTCCAAATAGGTAGCCGACGTCGCGTGTCGAGGCACGTCCTCGCGATCCGTAGATCGACCTGTTGTGTCGTGTTCTACAGTCTAGGTTCTGCTGAGGGTCGTATGTATGACCCCGAGCTGTTTTGACTCTGTTTTTTCTTTGGGGTGAGACAGGCTGCTGTTCGGCTTGAGCTACCGCTTTATCCCGACTGCATAGTGGTTGGTTAGCCGCGTTGTCCCGACCGCGTGGTACAAGTGCCGTCGCCTCCTGATCAAATTGAGGTAGCAATCTGTGCTTAGGGTAACCCTTAGTTGTGTGCTTCGGGTCGTATTCTTCGGCCACTAGGATGTCTATCCATCTATCCGTGAGCAGGTCTTGGTCAGCTTGAAGCTGCTGCTGTTTCTTTTTCAGGCTCCTTGCCGTTGCTAATAGCCGGTGTTTAAAGCGCTCCTGCTCAAGAGGTTCCTTGATGACCCACAAGTATAGGGGATCTATCATAGTCCTTTCGATAAGTAAGAGTGTCGAACCCAATGACGAGCAGAAGGAAATGATAAGCGGTTTTTAGCAAGGTATTCTCTGCAAGTACTGAAATAAGTGGTAACAGATAGTTTTTGTGATAAGATAGATTGTAACGAGCAACAAGTAACAAAAGTGAATAAAGTGCAGCAAGATGGCCCAATCCTTTTGTAGCAAAGGACAAGCTGGGACAAACTCTTATAATAGGAAAAGTGCTCCCGAGGACACACGGGAATATCGTCAAGCTAGTTTTCATCACGTTCATATGATTCGCGTTCGATACTTTGATAATTTGACATGTGGGTGGACCGGTGCTTGGGTGCTGTTCTTACTTGAACAAGAATCCCACTTATGATTAACCTCTATTGCAAGCATCCGCAACTACAAAAAAGTATTAAGGTAAACCTAACCATAGCATGAAACATGTGGATCCAAATCAGCCCCTTATGAAGCAACGCATAAACTAGGGTTTAAGCTTCTGTCACTCTAGCAACCCATCATCTACTTATTACTTCCCAATGCCTTCCTCTAGGCCCAAATAATGGTGAAGTGTTATGTAGTCGACGTTCACATAACACCACTAGAGGCTAGACAACATACATCTTATCAAAATATCAAACAAATACCAAATTCACATGACTACTCATAGCAAGACTTCTCCCTTGTCCTCAGGAACGAACGTAATTACTCACAAAGCATATCAAGTTCATAATCAGAGGGGTAATAATATGCATATAGGATCTGAACATATGATCTTCCACCAAATAAACCAACTAGCATCAACTACAAGGAGTAATCAACACTACTAGCAACCTACTAGCACCAATCCCGGACTTTGAGACAAGAATTGGATGCAAGAGATGAACTAGGGTTTGGAGATGAGATGGTGCTGGTGAAGATGTTGATGGAGATTGCCCTCTCCCAATGAGAGGAGCGTTGGTGATGACGATGGTGATGATTTCCCCCTCCGGGAGGGAAGTTTCCCCAGCAGAACAGCTCTGTCGGAGCTCTAGATTGGATCCGCCAAGGTTCTGCCTCGTGGCGGCGGAGTCTCGTCCCGAAAAGTTCCTCCTTATTTTTCTCTCATAGAAAGACCTCATATAGGAGAAGATGGGCGTCGGAGAGCCACCAGGGGGCCCACGAGGTAGGGGGGCGCGCCATAGGGGGGGGGCGCCCCCCACCCTCATTAGCAGGGTGTGGCCCCCCTGGCCTTCATCTTTGGCGTGGATTTTTCTTTATTTCTTTTAAGACGTTCTGCGGAGTTTCAGGACTTTTGGAGTTGCGCAGAATAGGTCTCTAATATTTGCTCCTTTTCCAGACCAGTATTCCAGCTGCCGGCATTCTCCCTCCTTATGTAAACCTTGTAAAATAAGAGAGAATAGCCATAAGTATTGTGATATAAAGTGAAATAACAGTCCATAATGCAATAAATATTGATATAAAAGCATGATGCAAAATGGAGGTATCAACTCCCCCAAGCTTAGACCTCGCTTGTCCTCAAGCGAAAAGCCGATAACAATAAATATGTCCTCATGTTTAGAGGTAGAGGCATCGGTAAAAATAAAATGCGGACATGAAGGCATCATGATTATTCTCATAACATCAACATATATAGATTTTGTCATATGATTACTTATGTTCAAGTGATGATCTATTCACAATGCAAAAGTATAAATCATAAACCTTATTGGGCTCCAACAAACTATAATCTCAGTCATTGAAACAATTGCAATTTATCATAACATCGGAAAGAGTCCATGTCAGAGCTTAAAAGCAAGTCCACATACTCAACTATCATTTAGTCCTCCATAATTGCTAACACTCACGAGATACTTGTGGTTATGGAGTTTTAATCGGACACAGAGAAAGATAGGGGCTTATAGTTTTGCCCCACAACCTTTTACCTCAAGGGTAATGTCAACAATAATGGTTCATGCTCCCCTACATCCAATTAGATATATATATATCATGTTCTTTCCAACATGCTGAGCTTGCCAAAGTATAAAATGAAAAAGAAAAGGTGAAGATCACCATGACTCTTGCATAAGGTAGAAGATAATAGTAAAGGATAGGCCCTTCGCAGAGGGAAGCAGAGGTTGCCATGCACTTTTATGGTTGGATATATAAAATCTCAAATGTGAAAGAACGTCACTTTATATTGCCCCTTGTGATATGAACCTTTATTATGCAGTCCGTCGCTTTTATTACTTCCACATCACAAGATCATATAAAGCTTATTTCTCCCACACCAATCAATCATACATATTTAGAGCAATTTTTATCGCTTTGCACCGATGACAACTTACTTGAAGGATCTTACTCAATCCATAGGTAGATATGGTGGACTCTCATGGCAAAACTGGTTTTAGGGATATTTGGAAGCACAAGTAGTATTTCTATTTGGTGCTGAGAATTTGGTTAGCATGAGGGGGAAAGGCAAGCTCAACAAGTTAGAGGATCCATGACAACATACTTTATCTCAGATATAAGAAATACATAACTCATTACGTTGTCTTCATTGTCCAACATCAACTCTCTGGCATGTCATATTTTAATGAGTGCTCCCAATCATAAAAGATGTCAATGATGATATATCTATATGTGAAAACCTCTCTTTCCTTATTACTTCCTATTAATTGCAACAATGACCAAAGCTATGTCTGCCAACTCCTAACAACTTTTAATCATCATACTCTTTCTATGTGAAGCCATTACTCTTAATAAGATCAATATGCACTTTTTGTTTTCTTTTTATTCTTTTCTCTTTTCTTTTATTCACCCAAGATCATGGCAAAATAATCAAGCCCTTGACTCAACACTAATCTTTATTATATATAGCTCACGAACTCGATTACATAGAGAGATCATAAAGCAAAACTCAAAACTAGATCATGCCATAAACTTTATTCTACTAGATCAAGATACTACTAATAGGATCGAACTAAGAAAAAACGGTAAAGATAGGAGTTGTGATTGTGATATGATACCGGGGAACCTCCCCCAAGCTTGGCAGTTGCCAAGGGGAGTGCCCATACCCATGTGATTATATCTCCTTTGTCGGTGAAGAAGGTGGAGGTGTTGTTGATGATGCGGGCTTGTCATCCATCTTCCAAGGCATAGGTTCACCATCATAGAAGGATGATCGAGTCTCCGGAATCCTCGAATCTGCAGCCAAACTCTTCTTTTGAATCTATACTCGTACTCACAGTTTTGGTTTTGCAGGTCATAGATTTGGGCTTGGAGGTGCTCGATCTTCTCATATAGCTTGAAGATGGCCTCCTCGGTGTTCTTGGCATCAGGCTTGTAGTTGTTAGTGAACTCCGCGAGCATCGTGTGGCTAGCGTTGATTCCACGCTCCACCATCCCCTGGCACTTGAAAATTTGTTGCTCCATTGCTTCGAGCCTCGTCTCCACGCTTTCGGTTCCCTTTGGTCCATCAACATCGCGGATGTGCAACAACCCATCATGCATCTCAATGGTTTGAGGGTTTCGTAGAACCTCCGCGAGGTAAGGGTTGATGACCTTGTCGAAGAACTTGTCCTTGGAAGCACTTGGGGACGTCATGATAATCTAGATCTGTCAGAAAAACAGATCGAAACAAAGATACGAGATTTTTTCGTGATACGGGAGTCAAAACCCCCGAGAGATTATATAATGAATTTTTACCGACCAAAATACGTAACATGCAAGAAAACAGAGTCCGGAAGGCACACGAGGTGCTCACAAGGTAGGGGGCGCGCCCACCACCCTCATGGGGCCCTCGTGTCCTTCCTGGACTGCTACTTATTTTTCTATTTTTCTAAATATTACAAAACGGAGAAATATTGCCTTAAAAGTTGTTTTGGAGTCGGTTTACTTACCGTACCACATACCTATTCCTTTTCGGAGTCTGAAACGTTTCGGAAAGTGTCCCTTATGTATTCCTCTGGGGTTATGGTTTCAATAATATTGGTTTCAACATTTATGGGATTACCTGAGATATAATGTTTAATTCTTTGACCGTTTACCACCTTCGGATTTGTGCCCTCGAAGTTGTTGATGTTTATGGCACCGGAACGATAGACCTCTTCGATAACATAGGGGCCTTCCCATTTAGAGAGAAGTTTTCCTGCAAAAAATCTTAAACGAGAGTTGTATAGCAATACATAATCACCTACATTAAACTCACGCTTTTGTATCCTTTTGTCATGCCATCTTTTAACTTTTTCTTTAAACAACTTGGCATTTTCATATGCTTGGGTTCTCCATTCATCAAGTGAGCTAATATCAAATATCCTCTTTTCACCGGCAAGTTTAAAATCATAGTTGAGCTCTTTAATAGCCTAATATGCCTTATGTTCTAGTTCGAGAGGTAAGTGACATGCTTTTCCATAAACCATTTTATATGGAGACATACCCATAGGATTTTTGTATGCAGTTCAATAAGCCCATAATGCATCATCAAGTTTCTTAAACCAATTCTTTCTAGACCTATTAACAGTCTTTTGCAAAATTAATTTGAGCTCTCTATTGCTCAACTCTACTTGACCACTAGACTGTGGGTGATAAGGAGATGCAATTCTATGATTAATATCATATTTAGCAAGCATTTTATGGAAAGCACCATGAATAAAGTGTGAACCACCATCAGTCATTAAATATCTAGGGACTCCAAACCTCAGGAAAATAACTTCTTTAAGCATTCTAATGGAAGTGTTATGATCAGCACTACTAGTTGGAATAGCTTCTACCCACTTAGTAACGTAATCAACATCAACTAGAATATGTGTGTATCCATTAGAGGCAGGAAAAGGTCCCATATAATCAAAGCCCCAAACATCAAATGGTTCAATAACAAGTGAATAATTCATAGGCATTTCTTGACGTCTACTAATATTACCAATTCTTTGACATTCATCACAAGACAAGACAAACTTACGGGCATCCTTGAAGAGAGTAGGCCAATAAAAACCAGATTGCAATACCTTATGTGTAGTTCTATCTCCAGCGTGGTGTCCTCCATAAGACTCGGAATGACACTTGCGTAGGATCTGTTCCTGTTCATGCTCAGGTACACAATGTCTAATAACACCATCTACTCCTTCTTTATAAAGATGTGGGTCATCCCAAAAGTAATGTCTCAAATCATAAAAGAACTTTTTCTTTTGTTGGTATGTGAAGCTAGGTGGTATAAATTTAGCAACAATATAATTAGCATAATCAGCATACCATGGAGTACTACGAGAAGTACTTATAACATTTAATTGTTCATTAGGAAAGTTATCATTAATAGGTAGTGGGTCATCAAGAATATTTTCTAACCTAGACAAGTTGTCTGCAACGGGATTCTCAGCTCCCTTTCTATCAACAATATGCAAATCAAATTCTTGTAGCAAGAGAACCCATCTAATAAGTCTAGGTTTAGCATATTTCTTTTCCATAAGATATTTAATAGCAGCATGATCTGTTTGAATAGTTACTTTAGAATCAACAATATAAGATCTGAACTTATCACAAGCAAATACAACTGCTAAAAGCTCTTTTCAGTAGTAGCATAATTTCTTTGAGCATTGTCTAGAGTCTTACTAGCATAATGAATAACATTTAATTTCTTATCAACTCTTTGCCCAAGAACAGCGCCTACAACATAATCACTAGCATCACACATAATTTCAAAGGGTAAATTCCAATCAGGTGGCTGAACAACAGGTGCAGTGACTAATGCTTTCTTAAGTATTTCAAATGCTTCTACACAATCATCATCAAAAACAAATGGTATATCTTTTTGCAATAAATTAGTCAGAGGCCAAGAAATTTTTGAGAAGTCCTTAATGAACCTCCTATAAAATCCAGCGTGACCAAGAAAACTTCTTATACCTTTGATGTCCTTGGGACATGGCATCTTTTCAATAGCATCAACCTTGGCTTTATCAACTTCAATACCTCTTTCAGAAACTTTGTGCCCCAAAACAATACCTTCATTAACCATAAAGTGGCACTTTTCCCAATTCAAGACAAGATTAGTTTCTTCACATCTCTGCAAAACTCGATCGAGATTGCTCCAAAAGAGGAACCATAGACGGAAAAATCGTCCATGAAAACCTCACAAATCTTTTCAAAAAAGTCAGAGAATATAGCCATCATGCATCTTTGAAAGGTAGCAGGTGCATTACATAAACCAAAAGGCATACGTCTATAAGCAAAAGAACCAAAAGGGCATGTAAAAGTAGTCTTTGATTGATCTCTAGCCGACACAGGTATTTGAGAGAAACCAGAATAACCATCTAGAAAGCAATAGTGTGTATGTTTGCATAATCTTTCTAGCATTTGATCAATAAAAGGTAAGGGGTAATGATCTTTCTTAGTAGCTTTATTTAATTTGTGGAAATCAATTACCATTCTATAACCTGTGATAATTCTTTGTGGAATCAATTCATCTTTATCATTAGGAATAACAGTAATACCTCCCTTCTTAGGGACACAATGGACATGACTTACCCACTCACTATCAGCAACGAGATAGATTATACCTGCTTCCAGAAGCTTTAGTATTTCTTTTCTTACCACTTCTTTCATTTTAGGATTCAGACGTCGTTGAGGATCACGAACTGGTATGGCATCTGCTTCCAAATTTATTTTATGTTGACATAGAGTGGGACTAATGCCCTTAAGATCATCAAGAGTATATCCAATAGCAGCACGATGCTTCTTCAGAGTTTTCAATAATCTTTCTTCTTCATGCTCTGAAAGGTTAGCACTAATAATAACATGATATATCTTCTTTTCATCAAGATAAGTATATTTAAGATTATCAGGCAAAGGTTTAAGCTCAAATACGGGATCACCCTTGGGTGGAGGGGGATCCCCTAAAATTTCAATAGGCTAATTGTGATGCAGAATAGGTTCCTGTTTAAAGAATACTTCATCTATTTCCCTTCTTTCATTCATGAACATATCATTTTCATGGTCTAGCAAATAGTGTTCTGAAGGATCACTTGGAGGTACGGCAATAGAAGCAAGACCAATAATTTCATCCTTACTCCCTCTGTTTTTATTTAGTCTGCATATTAGGTTTGACCGAAGTCAAACTTTGCAAAGTTTGACCAAGTTTATAGAAAAATATATAAACATTTGCCATAACACATCTATATGATGTGAAAGTACATTCAATAATAAATCTAGTGGTATTGATTTTTTATTGTATATATTAATATTTTTGTTTATAAACTTAGTCAAAACTTACAAAGCTTGACTTTGACCAAAGCTAATATGCGGACTAAATAAAAATGGAGGGAGCACTAGGTAATTCTTCCTCACGATGTTGTTTACTGAATTTAGAGAAATTAAACTCATGAACCATATCATCCAAGCCAACAGTAACAACATTCTTTGTGCAATCTATGGTAGCATTGACAGTATTTAAGAAGGGTCTACCAAATATAATGGGACAAAAGCTATCTCGCGGAGAAGTAAGAACAAGAAAATCAGCAGGATATTTAGTTTTCCCACACAAGACTTCAACATCTCTAACAATTCCAATTGGTGCAATAGTATCTCTATTGGCAAGTTTAATAGTAACATCAATATCTTCTAACTCAACAGGTGCAATTTCATTCTTAATTTCTTTGTATAAGTCATGAGGTATAACACTAGCACTAGCACCCATATCACATAAGCCATGATAACAATGATCTCCTATTTTAACAGAAATAACAGGCACGCCTACCACAGGTCTATGTTTATTTTTAGCACAAGGTTTAGCAATTCTAGCAGTTTCACCTTCAAACTGAATAACATGCCCATCAATATTATCAG
The DNA here is from genome assembly GCF_002162155.2 of Triticum dicoccoides. Taxonomy (NCBI): domain Eukaryota; kingdom Viridiplantae; phylum Streptophyta; class Magnoliopsida; order Poales; family Poaceae; genus Triticum; species Triticum dicoccoides. Next base: position 97,483,854 of record NC_041386.1, read on the forward strand.
ACAAGAGATGTTTAACAATAGCAATATTAGGTTCTACTTTAACTTGCTCAGGAGGTGTATAAGTTCTAATATTGCTTTTACGAACAACAGTTGAAGCTTTAGCATGATCCTTTATTCTAACAGGAAAAGGTGGTTTCTCAATATAAGAAGTAGGAATAATAGGATCATTATAAGTGACAGTCTTTTCTTCAACTTTAATAGGTGCAGCTACTTTTACTTCTATGGGAGGATGATATTTAAACCACTTCTCCTTAGGGAGATCAACATAAGTAGCAAAAGATTCACAGAAAGAAGCTACTATCTCAGATTCAAGTCCATATTTAGTGCTAAACTTACGGAAAATGTCGGTGTCCATAAAAGATTTAACACAATCAAACTTAGGTGTCATACCTGACTCCTTACCTTCGTCGAGGTCCCAATCTTCAGAGTTGCGTTTAATTCTATCCAATAAATTCCATCTGAATTCAATAGTCTTCATCATAAAAGAGCCAGCACAAGAAGTATCGAGCATGGTGCAATTGTTTTCAGAAAGCCGAGCATAAAAACTTTGCATAATTATTTCTCTTGAGAGCTCATGATTGGGGCATGAATATAACATTGATTTAAGCCTCCCCCAAGCTTGAGCGATGCTTTCTCCTTCGCGAGGCCAGAAATTATATATATAATTGAGATCACGATGAACAAGATGCATAGGGTAATACTTTTGATGAAATTCCAACTTCAATCTTTTATAGTCCCATGATCTCATATCATAACATAGCCTATACCATATCAATGCGTCTCCCTTCAAAGATAAAGGGAAGACCTTCTTCTTAGCAACATCATTGGGTATACCTGCAAGCTTAAATAATCCACAAACTTCATCCACATATATTAAGTGCTCATCAGGATGCTTTGTTCCATCTCCTGTAAAAGGGTTATCTAGCAGTTTTTCTATCATACCCGAAGGATACTCATAAGGAATTTCATTTTCAATAGGTTCAGCAGGTTGAGGAGCAACTCTTTGCTCCACTGGACGGGGTGAAGATACCCCAAACAAGCCCCTCAGAGAATTACTTTCCATAGTATCAAGTGACAGTAAATTTCAGCACACTATATAAATTTTTCCTTACCAAATTCCACCTACCAAAGGCGCTACACTCCCCGGCAACGGCGCCAGAAAAGAATCTTGATGACCCACAAGTATAGGGGATATATCGTAGTCCTTTCGATAAGTAAGAGTGTCGAACCCAACGAGGAGCAGAAGGAAATGATAAGCGGTTTTCAGCAAGGTATTCTCTGCAAGTACTGAAATAAGTGGTAACAGATAGTTTTTGTGATAAGATAGATTGTAACGAGAAACAAGTAACAAAAGTGAATAAAGTGCAGCAAGATGGCCCAATCCTTTTGTAGCAAAGGACAAGCCGGAACAAACTCTTATAATAGGAAAAGCGCTCCCAAGCACACATGGGAATATCGTCAAGCTAGTTTTCATCACGTTCATATGATTCGCGTTTGATACTTTGATAATTTGATATGTGGGTGGACCGGTGCTTTGGTGCTGTTCTTACTTGAACAAGCATCCCACTTATGATTAACCTCTACTGCAAGCATCCGCAACTACAACAAAAGTATTAAGGTAAACCTAACCATAGCATGAAACATGTGGATCCAAATCAGCCCCTTACGAAGCAACGCATAAACTAGGGTTTAAGCTTCTGTCACTCTAGCAACCCATCATCTACTTATTACTTCCCAATGCCTTCCTCTAGGCCCAAATAATGGTGAAGTGTTATGTAGTCGACGTTCACATAACACCACTAGAGGCTAGACAACATACATCTTATCAAAATATCAAACGAATACCAAATTCACATGACTACTCATAGCAAGACTTCTCCCTTGTCCTCAGGAACGAACGTAATTACTCACAAAGCATATTCATGTTCATAATCAGAGGGGTAATAATATGCATATAGGATCTGAACATATGATCTTCCACCAAATAAACCAACTAGCATCAACTACAAGGAGTAATCAACACTACTAGCAACCTACTCGCACCAATCCAGACTTTGAGACAAGAATTGGATGCAAGAGATGAACTAGGGTTTGGAGATGAGATGGTGCTGGTGAAGATGTTGATGGAGATTGCCCTCTCCCGATGAGAGGAGCGTTGGTGATGACGATGGTGATGATTTCCCCCTCCGGGAGGGAAGTTTCCCTGGCAGAACAGCTCTGCTGGAGCTCTAGATTGGATCCGCCAAGGTTCCACCTCGTGGCGGTGGAGTCTCATCCCGAAAAGTTCCTCCTTATTTTTTTCTCATCGAAAGACCTCATATAGGAGAAGATGGGCGTCAGAGAGCCACCAGGGGGCCCACAAGGTAGGTGGGCGCGCCCTAGGCCTTCATCTTTGGCGTGGATTTTTCTTTATTTCTTTTAAGACATTCCGTGGAGTTTCAGGACTTTTGGAGTTGCGTAGAATAGGTCTCTAATATTTGCTCCTTTTCCAGACCAGAATTCCATCTGCCGGCATTCTCCCTCCTTATGTAAACCTTGTAAAATAAGAGAGAATAGCCATAAGTATTGTGATATAAAGTGAAATAACAGTCCATAATGCAATAAATATTGATATAAAAGCATGATGCAAAATGAACATATCATTCCTCAGGCACGATGAAATCCTCGTCGCCGAGGCTGTCCTCGTCCTCGGAGAGTGGAAGATAATTACTGTCCTCTGAGTCTTCGTGTATGGCATGTTCATGTGGGCTATCGTGCCCATCCTCCAGTTCATCCTGTTTGGATGTTCTCCCAACAGGGGCTTCATTGTCTTCGACTTCGTCCGGGGTGTTGTTTTCTCCGGTGCCGGTATTACTATCTTTTGCACGACGTGACTTAGAGCGGCGCCGCTGATGCCGGCGTCTGGGCTGTGTCTCAGGAGGTTTATCCTCATGGATCTTCTTTGTCATCGTCGTTAGTTTCTTTAGGTATATCCACCATGTATACGTCGTATGAAGAAGTGACTGTCCCGCGTCCGGTGAGTGGCGGGTTTCGGCCTTGCTCATCTTCGGCATCGTCGTCTATACCGTCGAAGTCTTTGGAGCCGTAATCAAGCATGTCAGTTGAGTCCGACAGTGGCTATGGAGTGGGTGGTGCGTGGGAAGCAAGATTCTTCAACATCAGCCCCTAGTTCCAACCGAACATAGTTCAGCTGTGAGTCCTCCGCCAAGGACAGGTTTTTCAATGAGTTTAGCATGTCGCTCAAAGACGAGTGCTGGAAGATGTCAGCGGCGCTGAATTCGAAGATCGATAAACGATCAAGTTCGGCATCCGCGGGCTCACATGGTTCGGAACTTACGGCTGGAGACAAGTCCGGAGTTCCGGTAGTACAGGTATCGTGGGAGATCAAGTCTATGTGCGGCTCCAACGCCGCGGAATCTGTGGACTCCGTGGAGGAGTTGAGCTTCTCGTCCTTGGATGGCGTAGTCTGCTCCGGATCTAAGGCCAGAGTGGTTATGGGAGCTGTCTCCTAGATGCAGTCTGATGACAGATTTAGGTCATGTCCCTCGGGGTGGCCAGGAGTGGTAGCCGTGGTCTCGAATGCGGTGAAGCTCAAGTCCCCACGGATGTCCGTGACGTAGTTCAAGCTCCCAAATCTGACCTGCTGGCCAGGGGCGTAGCTTTCGATATGCTCCAGATGGCCAAGCGAGTTTGCCCGCAGAGCGAAACCGTCGAACACGAAGATCTGTCCGGGAAGGAAAACTCCCCCTTGGGCAGCATCGTTGTAGATGGTTGAAGGAGCCATCGAACCTCTTGATGACGACACATTGGAACTCTCAATCAAAGCACCAATGTCGGTGTCAAAACCGGCGGATCTCGGGTGAGGGGTCCCGAACTGTGCGTCTAAGGTCGATGGTAACAGGAGACATGGGACACAATGTTTTACCCACGTTCGGGCCCTCTCTATGGAGGTAATACCCTACGTCCTGCTTGATTGATCTTGATGAATATAAGTATTACAAGAGTTGATCTACCACGAGATCATAATGGCTAAACCCTATAGGTCTAGCTTGTATGGCTATGATAATGAGTATCCCTCTCCGGACTAAGTCCTCCGGTTTATATAGACACCGGGAGGAGCTAGGGTTACACAAGGTCGGTTACAAAGAAAGGAATCTACATATTTAGTCGCCAAGCTTGCCTTCCACGTCAAGGATAGTCCTATCCGGACATGGGTGTAGCCTTCGGTCTTCGTATCTTCACAGCCCATCAGTCCGGCCCATGGCTAACAGGCCGGACGCCCGAAGACACCTTAGTCCAGGACTCCCTCAGTTATCAAAACATTATAAAAAATAATCCCTTCCATAATTTTTTTGCACAATTTTATTAAGGGTGTAGAGTAAATTTGTACTCTTTAGATTTGAACAACGTAGTAGTTTTACTTTGTACACTAATATATTATATTTTATACACTTTGCAGTGGGACCATAGGAAAAAGAATCTAGTCACACTGTAGCTTTGAAATTACATTGCCCTGTGTGCCTTCCCCACTTCACTCAAATTCTATATACCTAAGAGAGTCATCCCCCACTAACTTATCTATTTCAACATGCAAACATGCCACCTCACCATGCAATTATAACGGGATAAGTCTCACGTCAACATGCAATCATGCATGGGAAAAAGCCCACCACATCATTCAACCATGCATGAGAAAACTTTGTCCATTCAATTGTTCCACTTATATTCAATATTGTTTTGACAACTATACATAATCAAATATAATAAGTCATATGCATTTTAAATTTTGGTTCTCGTGTTATCAACCCAAATTTTCATCAACCAATTCCCGCAACAATGCGCGAATATTCTCTAGTTTCTTCACCGGGTTGCCACATGTGTGAAACTGCCATCACATATTCATCCACGACCTCCTATCAGTCAGGTGTTTAAGCCCCTCCACTGATAGATTTTTTGCGAATAAGTACCCAAGTCTATTAAAAAGGTTCATAAGAAGTGCAAAGCATCCTAAGGGCCTGTTCTGAGACTCTCCAACTCTGAGCTTCATGAACTTCCGAATAGAAACACAGCCGAACACATTTGCCCCAGGAAGCTGAATTCACGAAGCTGTGTTGGGCCGTACAGCGCGTTTGGTTCGGGGGAATTAGAGATGGGGAATGGGAGTTGAGGGGTGAGGAGATTAAAAGTTCACTGTTTGATTAGAGGGAATGGGAGTTTATGTGGGAAGGGGAATGGGAGTTAAGGAAGCTAATTCCCACCTATTTCTTTCCAGGGGGTACCCTGTTAATTCGTGAGCAGAGTTTTATCCCGTGCTAATTCCCATCATATACCAAACAAGGGAATGGGAGTAAAAATCAACTTCCCATGACTAATCCCTTCATAAACACCCTGATGCAAACTCCCATTCTCATGCCCAAGTGTTTACCAAAAAGGCTGGTAGTGTATTTTTGAGAAGCAAGGAAAACCCAGCTTCACCATTTAACAAAATCTGAAGTTCCACGTAATTACAATGTTTTGCCACCGCCAAGGTACCCCTCGCGCATAGAACCCCTCCAGATCGAATCGTTTTCCTCTCCTCCCTCGCTCGTACGTGTAGAGCTCTCCATCTCGGACCCTCACCGCCGCCGCCAGTCGCGCCTCCATGCCGCTCGTCCCCCTCGCCGGCCGATTCCTCTCCTCCGCCTACAGATCCGGCCATCCCGGCCTGTTTCCCGTCGGATCCCTTGCTCAGCGGCACTAGTCCCGCCTCCATCCAGGAGATTGGACCCCATGGCAGTGGCGAGCTCACGCAGACGCCATTGACGCCGGACCAGGAGCAGCCGCCTATAGCCGAGCCAGGAGCAACCCAGCCATTCCCACGTTGAGCAGCCCAACCTTTCTTTTCGGCCTTTTACAACCAGCTGTCGAACTAGGCTCCTCCAACCGGCCCAAAGGGGTGCCCAACAGCTTGTTACCTCCTAGCTGGGCTGCACCGCTACCAGAAGCCACCTGAGCTGTCGAACGCTTTTTCTATCGCTACCTGAAGTGACAAGCTACATAATGAAGCTGGATATGAGAAGTTTTCAGAAGCTAAACATAATAAAAATTACATCGAGGATCTTGCACCATCAAAAACTCTCGTCACCCCCTACTGGAGCTGGCTTGACCTTGTCGATGACAGTCAAGAAGTCTTCGTGCACGTGCCCCTGAGGACTAGTGACCCAGAGCAGCAGTCGTCGTCATTGAAGCTTTGAATTGATCCGAAGTGCTTGATAAAAAATCTCGCGGGGCACACACATGACGAGAAACACTAACCTCACCGCCTAGTAAGATAGTAAGAATCTACGCTACAGCTCCATCGACTCGATCCTAAAGGACAAACTCGAGGAGGATAGGAGCCCGGAAGAGCAACTCAAAGATGAAGCTTCGCCATCCGCCAAAAAGCCACCCCATGCGAAAGAAAAAACCCTAACCTAGAATACTAGCCGGAGCCGAGGCACTAGGATCCTCCTCCCCGCCACTGTCCACCTAAGCGATAGGCAAAAGGGAGGTGGATCCACGGGCTCGCTGATGAAGCTTGGAGGGGATGAGTTCCCTAGCTGCTGGAGACGAGAGGGAGAGAGTAACCCTAACTTTGGGTCAGTTTACATGTGATATGCCCAAAACCCCTCCATCAATGAATTTGATGTGACAAAAAAATAGGTGGTGATTCTGGGGTTGTTTAGTTTGTGACTAAGGTTATTCTAAATTGCCACACATAAGATTAGGCACGACTGTCTATATCCGACAGTGGGCAGTGGCGTAGACTCAAGAGGACGAACAAGATAGCCCAATGAGCACCCATAGTGTATGGTTTTTGCTACCTCTAAGACTTCTCCCTCCTCTTACAGGCAGCCTTCGCACATTGCAACCCCAGCATCTAGTCCAAAATAGCATCACCTCTTAGCATGGAGACAACCTCTAAGGAATAAATAAATTGAGTGACCCCATATGCCAATTCTAGGGAGCAGTTGTGGTAGAATAAAATATCTTGAGAAATTTGTTTTCTAAACCTATTGGTAGGGTCCACTAAGAGGTGACCATAGCCTCTATACATGTTTTTGTCTAAAACTTAGAGGCGACATGTGGGACCTAGCATAGAGGCAATGCTACCTAACATTGTGGATGCCCTATCGCCCCTGTTGCACTCCAAGTAAACATCTCAATTCACTAATCCAAGATTACACAGTTTGAGACTCCATTGAAGAAGCTGACTTGCAAGGAAAGTAGGAGTAGGAATTAAGAACCTCTAGAGCCAGTTCCATTTTAGAAGCTTATGCATCACCAGATGCTGACTACTAGAAGGATGCGATCCGAAGCGAGATGTATTCTATCTGGGCCAATGGGACATGGGAGATCACTGATCGTCCTTATGGTCAAAAACCATTGGTATGTAAGTGGGCGTTCAAAGGAAGATTAGGTCCGATGGGCCAAGGGTTACACCCAGAAAGAAGAATATATCTTCGATACTTACTCACCCGTGGCTAGGCTGGCAACCATTCGAGTGTTACTCTCGTTAGCTGCCTCACATGGGCTTCTCGTCCATCAAATGGACGTTAAGGCAACATGCCTAAATGAAGAGCTAGATGAGGAAGCTTACTTGCAGTAGCCAGATGGCTTTGTAGTAAATGGTTAGGAAAGGAAGGTGTGCAAGTTATTGAAATCATTGTATCGCCTGAAACAAGCTCCCAAGCAATGTCATGAGAAGTTTAACAAAACTTTAACATTTATCGGCTTTGTTGTTAATTAAGCTGACAAGTGTGTATACTATCACCATGGTGGGGGCGAAGGAGTTATACTGCATCTGTATGTTGATCACATACTGATATTTGCCACCCACATCAAAGTCATTGAGGAGGTTAAGGAATTTTTATTTCATAACTTTGAGATGAAAGATTTGGGTGCGGCTGATGTTATCTTGAACAAACTACTGAGAGATAATGAGGGTGGAATTACACTTCTGCAGTCCCACTATGTTGAGAAGATTTTGAGTCGCTTTGGGTATTCAGATTACAAACCTTATCCAACACCATATGATCCTAGCGTGCGAATTCAAAAATTTGAATGCATGAATGTAGATTAAATGAGACACTCTCAAGTGATAGGTTCACTCATGTACCTAGCTTGTGCTAGTGCTACTCGGCCTGACATCTCGTTTGCTGTGTGCAAACTAAGCCGGTTTGTTTTCAATTCAGGAGATGTGCATTGGCATGATGTTGAGCGAGTCATGCGCTATTTGTAAGGCACCATGAGCCACGAAATTCACTATACCATGTACCCAATGGTACTTCAGGGGTATAGTGATTCAAATTGGATATCTCATGCTAATGAGATGAAAGCCATAAGTAGATATGTGTTCACACTTGATGGTGGTGTTGTTTCCTGAAAGTCTTGCATGCAAACGATCTTAACGAGATCGACTATGAAAGCAAAACTCATAATTCATGTGTCAAAGTAGGATGGTTTCAGAGCTTTTGATGGATTTGTCATTGGTTGACAAGCCGGCCCGGCTATCCTTATGAACTGTGACAATTAGACAGTAATTGTCAAGGCAAGGAGTTCAAAGGACAACATACAATCGTGGAAATCACTCAGGGACCCCAAAACAATAAGTAATAGTCCATGAAACGGGGAGAATCGGCCAAAACTGCGATTGGAGATTTATTTTATTATTTTACAGAAAAAGATGATGATCAAGCCTAATATTTCTTTAATTGGTATACGTAGATGTACAAGTATACACTGTAACGAAAACCAAAAGAAAGAAAAGAAAGATGTAATCAAAGAGAAGATTGAAGGAAGATGTTATATGGTCTCCTCCTACTTATTTCCCAGCCATATTTAATTACAATGAACAAATAATAATGTACAATAATAAAACGTAAACAAATAAGCATACAACTTGTGTCATGCAATAATGAATCCTATTACATATATTACACTGACATATTTAAGTATATTTATTTACATTGAACAAACACCATAATTTTGTAAACAAATAATACTTCATATAACTTGCCAAATTGCATGTAGTACATATGGTAGGGGGCCTTTTATTTTTGCACTAGTAGTTTGCATCCCACATAGAGAAGGCACTAGAGAACTTCATCCAGTTGGCAGTAATTTCAGGGTAGTGCCTGTTGATCACATCTCGTAGGCCTTCAGTTGTTTTGACCCATTGCATCCCCTTCTTGGTGTATGTTTTCTCATTGAAGTTGCTTGTAATAAATCGATGTGCTTTAAGCCTCCTGTTTATAGAGATGTGTTAAATTAATATTCATGTCTTAACTGAGTAGTTATCATCTCAAATTAGTACTTCTACATTTGACTACTTCTTTTTTCTGGTAACATTCTAGATCTACCAGTAAAGTACCCATAATGGTCATATCGTTATGTTTTCTTGCATTTTTGAACTTCGGTTTGGGTAAATTTTGAATTAGTGAAAATTAGCTTAAGCCACATTCTCAGTTGTTTCGTAATACATTTAACAAGGGCTTAAATCAAATTTGGTACTTTGTCTAGCATTCATCAGTTACAACTAAATATCACCTTGATGCCATTAAAAATGAAAATGTTGAATGTTGTTTCGCTTATGGAAAATCCCTTGATTTTTTTTCTCTGCCATAAGACCAAGAAGAAGATCCAATTTCTCTACATCATCTCCATATATTGCTCTTATGGCTTCAATTGCATCCTTGTCACTTGTGAGATCCTCCCAACTTTTTATTGGAATAAGAAATACTCTCCTCCTGAACTCATTGTACCTCGGTACACTTCTCTCCCTGTCTCGGTATACTTTAATTTGGAGGAAAATAAAATGACAGTAATCTCAGTGTAATCATTATCAAAGGCATTAGACACAGTAATCCTCTTTATTTAACTTGAAGAGTACAATTTTTGCTTAACATTGTTGTTTATACTAGTATGCAACAATGTCCTTGTTTTTTTAAAGAAATGGTAGTTGTGACTGATTAGAGAGTGGTGCTAAGGTTACAAGATACAAACATGATATATGTATTGGTAAGAGAATCTTGTATTTTCAATCTGATTAGTACAATAATAGTTTGGGAATTCTTGAAAATTGAAAAGTATGTTGTGATAAATTTCAACATAGTAGTTTAAGGTTACAAAATACTTGTTCTAGTACTTAATTTGTTGCCAGTATGAGTTATTTTAAATATTTTTATGCATTGGATTATTCTTGGTGGATCCTTGTAATAATTTGACATGGTGCAAAATCATGATCCTCTACTGATACTGGTATAAATTGGGTCCAAATTTCATACCTTGTAGGGCAGCAAGGTGGGTTCTATCAGATCGATTGGTACCATCCAAATTTTGTGGTATAAGGTCCCTGAAGAAACTTGGGTAGTTCCATAGTTCAAGTGCACCACAAGCTTGATATCCCATTGATAATTTTTGTTTTTCAAACCCTATTTTCGATAGCTGATCTTCCCCCTTGAGACCAACCAACTCTCCAATATCGATGCTACATTTTGACACAAGAAAGAAATGGTGTCAGTGTTTATGTCAGTTATACTAAAAATGTGCTAACCAAGCAGAAAACTTATTGTGACCAAGATTATACATTCTACTTTTTATTGTATAGTAAAGAAGCTAAAAAACATAATAAATCTAGCTGTTTGTGTCATGTTCAGTGTCTAATGTCAGGTTCAGTAATCCATGATGTAAGAGTTGATATCTAATAGAAGAATGTCTTAACTCTTTTTTCCTCATTTCTTTATAATCCGCATCACTCTTTTTTGTCTCATCTAATGAAAGTTGTTAGTTTGCATTACATCTTCTACATAAAAATGAGAGGAATGGATGCCACACATAAATTGTGTGCTCACTCTTCCACGTATGGTGGGGAATTATTTGCAGCGGGTTGCCCGATTGGATCCCTGAGCTTGAGAGTGCTTGGTATTATGGACTACATTCTGTAAACACGGGTAAACTCTTCAGTCAAAGAATAAGGTACGCCATGGCTGATCGGCTTCTTCAATCCCACAAGCAACCTAATGCTGTTCCTCCTATGTGAGCAAATGTATATTTTATTTTCTTATCCAATAATCCATACCTTCACAAAAGAATCAGAATATCAGGTAAATTGTACACATTCTCACAAATTTAATTAATTTGAATTTGCAGATGTAAATAAAATTTCCACTTGGAAAAGTAATACGTTAATTTTTTTTCTTTCGGAAAATATGATAAAATGAGATAAATATACCCTCACCAATTTGCGTGCATTGCAGCTTTCATGATTTTAGTCTTGAGAAGCTCGACAGTCCAATCAATAGTGTGAATCTTTGCAATGACAGCAAAAGTGACCAATTTGGCATACCGATATAATTCTTCATCTGATAGGTTGGGATGTTCTTCCTGAGATTAAAACAAAATTTATAATTTTTTCTTCATATTTTCAGCATAAAGAAAACAAATTAACGTCTTGGTAAATAACAGCTTTATCGGTACGGTGGCAAGAAGTCAAGGACAACAAATTCTTCCTAAAAACTAAACAAATAGATAATAGTGATGCTTCTCTTACCTTTATTGCATCACAAACTGCATTGTGTTCCTTAAAAAAAGAGCATGCAAGATCAAAACCCCAACCCAACCGTTGCGAACGTCGCCCGATAATGGCACACCATTCTCCTCATGCAAAAGAAGACCATCATCTCCAATCACAAGTGTTCCATCATCATAAGTCCTAATCTTTTTTGCATGTTTCTCATTATTACCATATACTGCACTCCTATCCCACGGTACATACAAACATAGAAATTGCAAATAATTACAACATTTTATCCGCAAATGTGCATTGATTTATATATATTCATCGATCGTCTCTATTTTTTAAGTTCATTCTTTGTGCTTAAGATAAATTTCTAATAAAGATCTTAACTTGAGAAAATCTTAAGCATTACTCACCACCAAGCTGTGCGGACATTGTAGTAACCAGTCTTTATTCCATCAGAATTCGTAGGCTATTCTTTTGTGGCGTAGAACTTGAATGATTTTAGGGGGCACTCATTGGCCACTTCTTTTGGAGCTGCAATTTCAATCTGGAAGAAACCAAGAAAATTTAATTATATATCAACTAACAATTAGAGGTGGCAGAGCCTGACCCAACCCGAGAAATCTTCTCGACTCGACTCGAATCCGACCCGACATTTTCCAAACAGTCAAACTGACCTGACCTGAACCAATCCGACCGGATCCAAAACTGACCCGATCTAAGATCAAATAGCATCCAATCCAACTCAAATCAACATACAATAAAAAAGTTAATATTGAAATTGGTCCGACCTAACCCGTCCATCACCCAACCGGACCCAACTCGACCCGAGATATTCTAAAAGGCCAAACTAACCCGACAAGTTCAACTCGAACCCGAACCTAACCCGCCTGCCCAATTTACCACATGTAACTACAATATATATTTCAAATTCTCAATTGAAGATGAATTTCTATTTTTAAGACTTCAACAAATTAAGGCAATCAAATTAAGGAATTAAATCAAGCATGCACATGTTTGGTATCCTTCATATGATCCATCTAGTCATGAACCATGAACTGTATCCATGCAACTGCTAGTATATTGAACCGTTTCCCTGTGTCCTTGTATTCTCTCCTGGCTAACAGCTTTATCACCACAACAAATGGATAGGCTCATCAACTGCATTGATAAATAACAGTTAATTATTTTATGCATAATCTGATAATTCAAAAGTATACCTTGAATTTCCATCTGTTAATAGTATGACATAATTAAAAGAAAATGCTTTTGTTTTTAAATTAACAAGCACACATTAGCTCTTATTTTTAATACTGACAAAACTCGTGTATTTTTTTTGAGTTTCAACGTTAATCCAGTCATTTACTTATTTGAAGCTTGCAGAACGAACTACAAACAAAAAGTTTCATCAAAAAGAGTTTTATCAGTCTTGAAGTCAAAGTGTCAAACTAAATATTAAATAAGAAATAAAAATAAAACACTTTTTTGGTGATCTTTACTCCTTTAATTGGCTTCTTAGACTTTAATTTCAGGTTTATTCTTCATTAACTAAATTCAATATGTATATTATCTAATTTTCTAGTGAACAAAATAATAGGGATGCAAATTGAAATTAGCAGATAAGAAGAGCACATCTAAAGCATGCGTATATATATATATAGAACAAGAATTACCAAAATAAAAGGGAAATAAGTGCTTAGCTAATTTACATTAAGTTATTAACTTGTATTGTTAGAACTTAATTAGAAATTTGGAATTTTGTAAGAAAATCACTAGATTTTTTGTAAATAGTGTATAATTAAGTACCTCATCCTGTTGATCAACTGGCTTCATGTTTCTCCAAAAAAAGGTGTATTGGCTACCAGCCTCAGCATTATGGGGGTCGTTGTACTTGCCATCTCCGGTGCGGTACGGGAACTCCTTGGGGTCAAACAAAGCACCATGAGAACTCCCAACAACTAGCAGGTTGTATTTTTCGAGGAGGGTTCGGCGGGTGTTTAGGTAGAGTAAACCGATTGGAACAGGCATCTTGTGCCACAAGTTTCTCTTGTCAAATGCATGAATGAACTACATGAAATTAAGAAAAATTAATACATTGGAAATTTAGTTAGGTATGCATATGTAAATTAAATACTTCAACTAATGAGGAATATCAATTGAGTAGTTAATAAGGTGGTACACAAGCATGATAAAGCTTAAGTATATATGCGTGCTTCTAATGGCCATATTTATGAACATGATTTGTTAGTTACCACCATATGCATGAAAAAATAATACATATTGGCATGCATACTCATTTGAAAATATACTTCATTATAACAAATTTCCCTAATTAAATGGTGCATCAAACTTAATTTGGCGCAATTTTTGGGATATTAAAATGAATAGATACTAATTTAAAAAAGATCAAACAATTAAAATGCGGCATCAATAGCTCAAAATATAATTCAACTTTTAGTTGCGTTAGAATTGACACACACAGACGTATATATATATATATATATATATATATATATATATATATATATATATATATATATATATATATATATATATATATATATATATATATATATGTAACACCCATGGTGCGGCTATATCTCCCACGTGTCGGAGCATGACTTAGAGGCATAACCGCATGGTACGCATGTCGCAGAAGGGATAATCTTTACACATCCCTTGTACTGAATAAGAAAGGGATAAAGAGTCAGCTTACAATCGCCACTTCACACAATACATAAATATATCATACATCATGCAGAGTACAATCAAGGTCCGACTACGGAACTAAAATAAAGAAAGACAACCCAAATGCTAGATCCCCGATCGCCCCAACTGAGCTCCTCTACTGATCATCTGGAAAAGACACATAGTAACGACCCGAATCCTCGTCGAACTCCCACTTGAGTTCGGTAGCGTCCCCTGCACTGGCATCATCAGAACCTGCATCTGTTTGGAAGTATCTGTGAGTCACGGGGACTCAGCAATCTCACACCCTCGCAATCAAAACTATTTAAGCTTATGGGTAGGAAAAGGTAGTGAGGTGGATCTGCAGCAAGCACTAGCGTATATGGTGGCTAACTTACGCAAATGAGAGCGAGAAGAGAAGCAAAGTACGGTCGAAAAGCTATAAAGATCAGGAAATGATCCTGAAACTACTTACGTTCAAGCATAACACAAGAACCGTGTTCACTTCCCGGACCCCGCCGAGAAGAGACCATCACGGCTACACACGCGGTTGATTCATTTTAATTAAGTTAAGTGTCAGGTTCTCTACAACCGGATATTAACAAATTCTCATCTGCCCATAACCGCGGGCGCGGCTTTCGAAAGTTCAAAACCTTGCAGAGGTGTCCCAACTTAGCCCATCACAAGCTCTCACGCTCAACGAAGGATATTCCTTCTCCCAGGAAGACCCGATCAGACTCGGAATCCCGGTTACAAGACATTTCGACAATTGTAAAACAAGACCAGCACAGCCACCCGATGTGCCGACAAATCCCGATAGGATTCGCATGTATCTCGTTCTCAGGGCACACCGGATGGGCAAGACGTCGGGTTGGCATAAACCCTGGTTGCCCAGGGGGCACCGAACATCGCCCAGTTTGGACCAACACTCAGAGGAGCACTGGCCCGGGGGTTTAAAATAAAGATGATCCTTGAGTCCGCGGAACCCAAGGGGAAAAGGCTTAGGTGGCAAATGGTAAAACTAAGGTTGGGCCTTGCTGGAGGAGTTTTATTCAAGGCGAACTGTCAAGGGGTTCCCATAACACCCAACCGCGTAAGGAATACAAAATCAAGGAACATAACACCGGTATGGCGGAAACTAGGGCGGCAAGAGTGGAACAAAACACCAGGCATAAGGCCAAGCCTTCCACCCTTAACCAAGTATATAGATGCATTAAGTAAACAAGATATAATAATGATATCCCAACAATAACCATGTTCCAACAAGGAACAAACTCCATCTTCACCTACAACTAGCAACGCTATAAGAGGGGCTGAGCAAAGCGGTAACAAAGGCAACCAACGATTTGCTAGGAAAGGTGGGTTAGAGGCTCTACCCAATAGAGCGAACAACTAGCAAGCAAAGGTAGAAGTGATTTCGAGGGTATGGTCATCTTGCCTGCAAAGTTCTCCAAGTTGACGAAAGCTTGATCCTCGTAAGCGTACTCAACGGGTTCCTCGATCACGAACTCATCTCCCGGCTCTACCCAAGGCAAGAACACAATCAAAGGAAACCACAATCAACCACGGTGCAATGCGCAAGCAACATGATGCAAAACATGACATGACATGCGGGATGTGATATGCAATGCATATGCATGCTTCGGAAGGGAAAGATTGAATCAAGCCTTAACTTGGCAAACCAAGTGTGTTGCTGGAAAGATGAGCTGATTTCGGTCGAAATCGATATAAAGATCACCGGAATCGGAGCACAGTTTGCAAATGGCAAGCAAGAATGGCACAATTCTGCGATTAACAGCACGATGCCATCTAGAATGCTACAAGAAACTAAGCTACTGCACTCCAACATAACAACAAAGCACATGGCAGTGATTTACTCAAGATGCTTGACAAAATATGAACACTGAGCTACGGCTAAATCACACAAGAACAGGTTCAAAAAAGCATGGCAAAAGTGCAAAAGATATCAGCTTCACAGACTTAGTGAAAATAACAACATGTCAGGAATTAACATCAGGAAGACATGTTTAGAGCAAGCAAACAACATGCTATAGGAACATATCATAGCAAGATAAGGCATGGCATGAATCTACTCAAAGCATAGAACAAAAGTCCCTTACTGACCATAAGCCAAAAATGGATCAAAAGATATGCTGGCACCCATGTAAACATAGCAAGTTTCGTTAACAGATTCAGACTTAGTAGAACTGAGCATGGCATAAACAGAATTATGAAGGCATCTTTGCGAGCTCGATTCACTCAACACAAGGCATTGCATCACAAGATAAGCATACTACTAGCAAGAAGACATGATCATAAGGCTAACCATGGCAAGAACAAGTTTATAGCATGCTTGGATCAACTACAACAACCATGGCAAAATTGATTCACATGTAAAACATCTGCCAGGAACATTTTATAGCAAAATTAGAGCAAGATTAAGATATGCTAGGGTACTCAAAAATTGCAAACAGGGGCATGGATGGATAGAGCATAACCATATGTCCAAATCATCCTTACTGAAGCAACTCAAATAAAGCATGTATCTCACTGTAACAACATGGTTACATGACATCAAAATAACAGCACACGAAGACTTAGCCAAAATCCTGAGATCCCGAAACCAACAATATCACAAAGGCTACTTTGCATGCTTGTGCTAGTCACCAAAAATATCACAAAAATACATGGAATACACCCTTGTATATATGGCATGGCATAGACCAAAACACATGTATAGTTCATGCCCATATCATGCACACAACAAATGTGACAAAAATGACAAATCCTCATATTCTTATAAGAAACAACACATAACAATTTAAAGCACTCTTGCATCAACGATTTGGGCATCAAGATGGACTCAAACAAGCATGTCACAATGGAACAAAATGAAGAGCACATCATGATGAACATTTTTATATATTGCACGCACAAAACGGAGCAACAATCATAAAGTTATGGCATGATGAACAGGGGCTTAAAATGTGAGGGGGAAAAGACTTAGTGGCAGAATTGACCTCCAGATCTAGGGTTCCTCGATTTGCATGCGAACCGAGGTGAGGCACGAGCTCGCCGGAGATCGTCGCCGGACAGGGGAAGATGGCCGGGGAGGAAGGGACCGGCCGGATCCGGTGGGAGACGAGGCGGAGAGGATCTTGGCGACGTCGGTAGAGGTGTTCGGCCGTGGTCCGCACGCGGGCGGGTGGCGATGCTGGTGAGCATGGCGGCGACCGGCGGTGAGCGTGACGGCGGCCGGGCGGAGGAGCCGTGAGACGGGCTACGGCGAAGGACGGGCGCGGCGGCGCTGTGCGGTGCGGGCCGCGGGGGCCCCGCACGGGCCGAGTGGGCCGGCAGCTGTGGGCGGCGCTGCGGTGCCACATGGCACGCTGGGATTCGACGGGCGGCGGCGGCGGACGTGTCCGGCCATCGCGGACGCGTCCGGTGGCGGCGGGGAAGGCTAGACTAGGGTTTCAACCTGGATTTGGACGGGGAGGACATATTTATACCTAGAAGGAGGTGGGAGTGTCCAAATGAGGTGTAGTTTTCGACCACGCGATCGTGATCTGACGGCGGAGGACATGGGATAGGTTTGGATGGGCTATTGGGCCACTTTGGAGGGGTGTTGGGCTGCAACACACACGAGGCCTTTACGGTTCCCTGGTTAACCGTTGGAGTATCAAACGGACTCCAAATGGAACGAAACTTGACAGGCGGTCTAGCGGTGGTGTAACAAGGCCGCTTGGCAAATCTCGGTCCATTTTGAGAAAGTTTAACACCCGCTCACGAAAAGAGATAAAAGGGGGACGCCGATGCACGTAGTTGTGTCGGATTGCAAAACGGACACCGGGGAAAATGCTCGGATGCATGAGACAAACACGTATGCAAATGAGATGCACATGATGACATGATATGAAATGCATGACATGGACAAAATGCAAAACAAAGACAAACCCAACCACGAAGGGAAACTCATAACTTAGAGCCAAAAATGGCAAGAGTTGGAGTACCAATATGGCAAGTTACATCCGGGGTGTTACAACACTCCACCACTACGAAAGGATCTCGTCTCGAGATCTAGGACTGAAAGAACTCTGGATATTCGGAACGGAGGTGGTCCTCGCGTTCTTAGGTGGATTCTCGGTCGGAATGATGTGACCACTTCACTTTCAGAAATTTGATAGACTTGTTGCGAGTCTTGCGCTCGGTTTCTTCAAGAATAGCAACATGATGCTCATGATAAGACAAGTCTTCTTGGAGATCAATGTCTTAAAAGTTGATGGTGCGGTCAGGAGTCTTGAAGCACTTGCGAAGCTGTGACACGTGAAACACGTCGTGCACATTTGCGAAGTTGGATGGAAGCTCAAGTTGATAGGCGAGATCGCCTCTTTTGCCAATGATCTTGAAATGACCCACGTATCTAGGGGCAAGCTTCCCTTTGGTACCGAAGCAACGAGTACCTTTCATTGGAGAGACGCGGAGGTAGACATGGTCTCCGATCTCGAAAGCCAAGTCATGATGCTTGCTATCATAGTAACTCTTCTGGCGCGATTGCACGGCTTTGAGATTTTCAGGGATGACTTTACACATTTCTTCAGCTTCTGTGATTAAGTCATTGCCAAGAAGTTGGTGTTCACCAGTCTCTGACCAATTATGAGGAGTACAACACTTTCTGCCATAGAGAATCTCAAATGGGGCCTTGCTCGAACTCGCTTGGAAGCTGTTGTTGTAGGAGAACTCGGCATATGGAAGACAATCTTCCCACTTCATGCCGAAAGAAATGACACAAGCCCTGAGCATATCTTCAAGAATTTGATTGACTCGCTTGACTTGTCCACTAGTTTGAGGATGGAAGGCTGTGCTGAAGCGAATGTTGGTGCCCATGGCCTTCTTGAAGGAGTCCCAGAACTTAGAAGTGAAGATGCTTCGACGATCTGAAGATATCAATTATGGAATGCCGTGCTAGGAGACAATCCTGGAGGTGTATAGCTCTGCCAACTGAGCTGTTGTGATAGATTCTTATATTGGAAGGAAATGAGCCACTTTAGTAAGTTTGTCGATGACAACAAAGATAGCATCATTTCCACGTTTGGACTTGGGAAAACCAGTCACGAAGTCCATCTCAATATGGTCAAACTTCCATTCTGGAATGGCAAGAGGTTGGAGGAGACCAGCTGGCCATTGGTGTTCTGCTTTCACTCTTCTATAGACATCACATTCATTCACGAACTTAGCAATTTCTCGCTTCATTCGAGTCCACCAATACGACTGCTTGAGGTCATGGTACATCTTTGTACTTCCAGGATGAATGGATAGAAGGGAATTGTGAGCCTCATTCATGACGACTTTACATAGATCACCTTTAGGAACCACAGTTCGATCCTCGAAGAATAGAGTATTTTTGTCATCAAGGCGATAGCACTTGTACTTGGGTTGGCTCTTGGCGATCCCATTTTCACCTTCTTCACCATTGCATCAAGAAGTTGTGCCGCACAAATCTGATCTTCCAAAGTAGAAAAGACTTGTAGGTTGGCAAGAAAGCCTTGAGGAACAATTTGGAGATTCAGTTTGCGGAAAGCTTCACAAAGGTCCGGTTGGAAGGGCTTGAGAATTAAACTGGTGCAGTACGCCTTCATGCTCAAAGCATCTGCAATGACATTGGCCTTGCCTGGAGTATATTCAATACTCGGATTGTATTCTTGAATCATTTCGACCCAACGGGTCTGCCTGAGGTTGAGGTTGGGTTGAGTGAAGATGTACTTGAGGCTCTTATGATCAGTGAAGATGTCCACTTTCCTTCCCAACAAGAGATGTCTCCATGTTAAAAGAGCATGGACAACTGCCGCCAACTCGAGGTCATGAGTGGGGTAGTTCTTTTCGTTGGGCTTCAACTGGCGAGAGGCCTTTACGGTTCCCCGGTTAACTGTTGGAGTATCAAACGGACTCCAAATGTCACGAAACTTGACAGGCGGTCTAACGGTGGTGTACCAAGGCCGCTTGGCAAATCTCGGTCCATTTCGAGAACGTTTAACACCCGCTCACAAAAAGAGACAAAGGGGGACGCCGGTGCACGTAGGAGTGTCGGATTGCAAAACGGACAACGGGGAAAATGCTCGGATGCATGAGACAAACACGTATGCAAATGAGATGCACATGATGACATGATATGAAATGCATGACATGAACAAAATGCAAAACGAAGACAAACCCAACCACGAAGGGAAACTCATAACTTAGAGCCAAAAATGGCAAGAGTTGGAGTACAAATATGACAAGTTACATCTGGGGTGTTACAATATATAAGATCAAATAAAGAAATGTTTACAAATTTTATTTAAGATAAATTATTCTAGTATAAAAATACTTCATAAATGCCAAGATGTAATTAATTACGTGCTCATCTATATATGTATGCATCCTCTCTAATTAACACCCTTAGCTTGCTATAAAATAAAACGCTGACCACATCAATAACATGCATACTGATTAATTTTCATACATAACATAATATTTATGATCATACATTAATATATAACCACTACCTGATATTCTGAAGGAATATGTATGTATGTATGTATGTATGTAACTGTATGCAATATGTACATCAAATAAATACTTGATATATAAATTACTCTTAAACATTAATTGATTAAAACATACTAGAAAGCCAATCTTGTCACCAAAAGACATCATAGAGAAAACATCATGGAGGTCCGGACACTAGTAGAAAACATGGCTTTGGTCCAGGCTGGGTCAGCCCATTAGTCCCGGTTCAGTCCAGAACCGGGACCAATGGGGGCATTGGTCCCGGTTCGTGAGCCCAGGGGGCCGGCCAGGCCACGTGGGCCATTGGTCCCAGTTCATCTGGACCTTTTGGTCTCGGTTGGTGGGATGAACCGGGACCAATGGGCCTCGCTCCTGGCCCACCACCATTGGTCCCGGTTGGTGGCTTGAACCGGGACCAAAGGCTCCCCTTTAGTCCCGGTTCATGCCACCAACTGGGACCAATGAAGTGCCTATATATACCCCCTCGCGTAAGAGCAGAGCACACTGCTCTGTTTTTTTCTGGCCGAGGGAGAGAGGGCTTGGTGGTGCTCTAGCTCACCTCCTATGCACACAAGGTGTTCGATGGAATGCCCGAGCCACACCACTTAAGCTTTCTCCTCTCCAAGCTCGACCTCCAAGCTCCATTTTCCACAATATTTGTCTAGGTTTAGCGGTCCGTCATGCCCCGTCCCCGTCTTCACCGCCGTCGATCACCCACGCCGAGCTCATCGCCGGCACCACCGTGGTGAGCCTCTTGTTCTTATCTTCTTTCTGAAAGGAAAAATATTCTTACTTGTATGTTTACATAGATACTTGTATTATTTTCTTACTTTTATTATTGCATCTTATATAGTGCGATGGTTTTGGTATCCGCCCCCGTCAGCCCTCGTCCTGTCTATGATTCGGATGTGGTATATATGTTATGTTTATAACTATTGGTTCATTTATTGTTTATGAAAACTATGCCGACCAACGTGACATAGATTTTATTTATGTAGGATGTATGTGAATCGGAAATGCCAACCGACCCTATTGTCGAGAGGTTAAATTTAGTTGAAGAAGAAAACAATTTGTTGAAGGAAAAAATAAAAAAAGTTGAGGAGGAGAAGATGATATTGGAGTTGCATGTTGCGGATGTCGTCGATGATCACAAGATCAAGATGGATGCAATGCGCTTGAAGATTAGAAAGATTAGAAAATATGCCATTCATACCGAGGCTTGGTATCATTATGCCATTGGATCAATTGTTACCTTGGTTGCGATTATGATTGCATTTGTTTTCGCATTGAAATGTTTTACATAGTTTCAATGTATGGTTTAATTAATTAGATGCTCTGGAGAGCTATATGTTGTTAGATGAGAACTATGTATGCACTTTGGTTTTAATGTGATGATGAACTTGCATTAATTTGGACACTTAATTATATATAATGCACGTAGATGAACCAGCAATGGATGTACGGTGACAGACACACCTGCGAGTACATTAAGGGCGTACATGAGTTTCTCGATGCGGCTGAGGCAAACAAGCAGAATGGTTTTATGTGTTGTCCATGCACTGAATGTGGGAATACAAGGTCTTACTCTAACCGGAAAATCCTTCACTCTCACCTGCTTTACAAGGGTTTCATGCCACACTATAATGTTTGGACGAGGCACGGAGAAATAGGGGTTATGATGGAAGACGGTGAAGAAGAAGAGTACGATGACAACTATGTGCCCCCTAAATATGGTGATGCTGCAACGGGGGGATCTGGTGAAGATCAAGAGGAACCAGACGATGTGCCCAATGATGCTGCAACGGGTGAAGCTGCTGAAGATCAAGAGGAACCAGACGATGTGCCCGATGATGATGATCTCCACCGGGTCATTGTCGATGCAAGGACGCAATGTGAAAGTCAAAAGGAGAAGCTGAAGTTCAATCGCATGTTATAGGATCACAAAAAAGGGTTGTACCCCAATTGCGAAGATGGCAACACAAAGCTCGGTACCATACTGGAATTGCTGCAGTGGAAGGCAGAGAATGCTGTGGCTGACAAAGGATTTGAGAAGCTACTGAAAATATTGAAGAAGAAGCTTCCAAAGGATAACGAATTGCCCGACAGTACATACGCATCAAAGAAGGTTGTATGCCCTCTAGGATTGGAGGTGGAGAAGATACATGCATGCCCTAATGACTGCATCCTCTACCGCGGTGCATACAAGGATCTGAACGCATGCCCGGTATGCGGTGCATTGCGGTATAAGATTAGACGAGATGACCCTGGTGATGTTGACGGCGAGCCCCCCAGGAAGAGGGTTCCTGCGAAGGTGATGTGGTATGCTCCTATAATACCACGGTTGAAACGTCTGTTCAGAAACGAAGAGCATGCCAAGTTGATGTGATGGCACAGTGAGAACCGAAAGAAAGATGGGAAGTTGAGAGCACCCGCTGACGGGTCGCAGTGGAGAAAAATCGAGAGAAAGTACTGGGATGAGTTTGCAAAGGACCCAAGGAATGTATGGTTTGCTTTAAGCGCGGATGGCATTAATCCTTTCAGGGAGCAGAGCAGCAATCACAGCACCTGGCCCGTGACTCTATGTATGTATAACCTTCCTCCTTGGATGTGCATGAAGCAGAAGTTCATTATGATGCCAGTTCTCATCCAAGGCCCTAAGCAACCCGGCAACGACATTGATGTGTACCTAAGGCCATTAGTTGAAGAACTTTTACAGCTGTGGAATGGAAACGGTGTACGTACGTGGGATGAGCACAGACAGGAGGAATTTAACCTTAAGGCATTGCTGTTCGTGACCATCAACGATTGGCCCGCTCTCAGTAACCTTTCAGGACAGACAAACAAAGGATACCACACATGCACGCACTGTTTAGATGACACTGAAAGTATATACCTGGACAAATGCAGGAAGAATGTGTACCTGGACCATCGTCGATTTCTTCCGACCAACCATCAATGTCGAAAGAAAGGCAAGCATTTCAAAGGCGAGGCAGATCATCAGAAGAAGCCCGCCATGCGTACCGGTGATCATGTACTTTCTATGGTCAATGATTTACACGTAATCTTTGGAAAGGGTCCCGGTGGACTAGCTGTTCTGAATGACGCTGAGGGACACGCACCCATGTGGAAGAAGAAATCTATATTTTGGGACCTACCCTACTGGAAAGACCTAGAGGTCCGCTCTTCAATCGACGTGATGCAAGTGACGAAGAACCTTTGCGTGAACCTGGTAGGCTTCTTGGGCGTGTATGGGAAGACAAAAGATACACCTGAGGCACGGGAGGACCTGCAACGTTTGCACGAAAAAGACGGCATGCCTCCGAAGCAGTATAAAGGTCCTGCTAGCTACGCTCTTACGAAAGAAGAGAAAGAAATCTTCTTTGAATGCCTGCTCAGTATGAAGGTCATGACTGGCTTCTCGTCGAATATAAAGGGAATAATAAATATGCCAGAGAAAAAGTTTCAGAACCTAAAGTCTCATGACTGCCACGTGATTATGACGCAACTGCTTCCGGTTGCATTGAGGGGGCTTCTACCGGAAAATGTCCGATTAGCCATTGTGAAGCTATGTGCATTCCTCAATGCAATCTCTCAGAAGGTGATCGATCCAGAAATCGTACCAAGGCTAAGGAGTGATGTGGCGCAATGCCTTGTCAGTTTCGAGCTGGTGTTCCCACCATCCTTCTTCAATATCATGATGCACGTCCTAGTTCATCTAGTCGACGAGATTGTAATCCTGGGGCCCGTATTTCTACACAATATGTTCCCCTTTGAGAGGTTCATGGGAGTCCTAAAGAAATATGTCCGTAACCGCGCTAGGCCAGAAGGAAGCATCTCCATGGGCCATCAAACAGAGGATGTTATCGGGTTTTGTGTTGACTTCATTCCTGGCCTTAAGAAGATAGGTCTCCCTAAATCGCGGTATGAGGGGACACTGACTGGAAAAGGCACTCTTGGAAGAGACTCAATAATATGCAGGGACGGATATTCTTGGTCTCAAGCACACTACACAGTTCTACAGAACTCTACCTTGGTGACCCCGTATGTCGATGAACACAAGAACAGTCTACTCTCCAAACACCCGGAGCAGTGCAACGACTGGATTACATGTGAACACATCAGGACTTCCAGCAGTTGGTTGGAAACACGTCTCATAGGTGACAACACTGTTTGTGATGAGTTGTACTTGTTGTCCAGGGGACCATCTTTGACTGTATTGACTTACAAAGGATACGAGATAAATGGGAATACATTTTACACGATCGCCCAAGATCAAAAGAGCACCAACCAAAACAGTGGTGTCCGCTTTGATGCAGCAACCGAGAGCAGAAAGGACACATATTATGGTTACATAGTGGACATATGGGAACTTGACTACGAACCTGATTTTAAGGTCCCTTGGTTTAAGTGCAAATGGATCAATCTGTCAGGCGGCGGGGTACAGGTAGACCCACAGTACGGAATGACAACAGTGGATCTGAAAAATCTTGGGTACACTGACGAACCGTTCGTCCTAGCCAATGATGTGGCACAGGTTATCTATGTGAATGACATGTCTACCAAACCGAGAAAAAGAAAAGATAAGGAAGCGAATACATCATACAATGAGCCAAAGCGCCACATAGTTCTTTCAGGAAAAAGGGACATCCTGGGAGTGGACGGCAAGACAGACATGTCTGAAGATTATGAAAAGTTTCATGAAATTCCTCCCTTCAATGTCAAGGCTGACCCAAGCATGCTGATAAACAATGAAGATTATCCATGGTTACGGCGCAATAAGCAAATGACACAAGCGAAGAAAAAGTGAAGACTTTCTCCCGCAACTATTATGATGATACCATGCCAACTTTGTAACACACGAGTATGCTATGCCAACTTTTTCAGAGTTCATTTGAAAACTATCAATTTAGGTCGAATTTTCTCTATAGGTGCATCTATGTTCATTTTTTAGTAAAGTTAATCACAAACTTGTGATTCACACAAATTTCAAAGAATTCAAATTTTAACTATTCAAATTTGAAAACTAATGGCACTAACAAAAAGTTTATAATTTTTCTAAAACTAATGGCACTAACAGAAAGTTTATAATTTTGCTGACCTAAAAGCAAAAAGAAATAAAAAATAAAGCAAAAAACAAAAGAAAATAAATAATGTAGAAAACAAAACAAAAAATCTGGAAAACAAAAAAATAGCAACAATAAGTATTTTTTTGTAAATAGAAACAAAATAAAATAAATAAACAACAAAGAAAACTAAAAAACTAAAAAAATGTTTTCAAATTTGAAAACTAATGGCACTAACAGAAAGTTTATAATTTTTCTAAAACTAAAAGCAAAAAGAATAAAAAAATAAAGCAAAAAACAAAAGAAAATCAATAATGCAGAAAACAAAACAAAAAAACTAGAAAAAATAGCAACAATAAGTATTTTGTTGTAAGTAGGAACAAAATAAAATAAATAAAGCAACAAAGAAAACAAAAAAACAAAAAAGTATTTTCAAATTTGAAAACTAATGGCATTAACAAAAAATTTATATTTTTTCTAAAACTAAAAGCATAAAGAATTAAGAAATAAAGCAAAAAACAAAAGAAAATAAAATAAATAAAGCAACAAAAAAAACAAAAAAAGTGCCACCTACTGGGCCCCCACGGCCTGAATACGACTAGAAACCCATCCAAGGGCCAGGATTCAGGCCCGTAGGAGGCCCAGTAGGCCCACAGGCACAACAGTGACAATTAGGCCCGTAAGCCTGCAATGAAGAGAAGCTCGAGAGGGGTGCGGCAGTGGGGCTTATAAACCACTGCGCACCCCTCTCAACTAGCAAGGTGGGACTAAACTTTCGACGCCGCAGCCGCACAAGGACTTTGGTCCCGGTTTGTGGCACCAACCGGGACTAAAGGGTGCATTGGTCACGGTTCGTGGCACAAACCGTGACCAATGCC
>NC_041386.1:97511390-97512453 GCF_002162155.2 Triticum dicoccoides
CACCCTTGTGAAAATTTTGGTTCAGTTCTTCGATCCCGCCCCGACGCCGCCGCCAGGCTGCCCGTGCTCGCCGTCGCCGCCCCGAGGTCGCCGTCGCCGTCACTGCCCGCTCCTCGTCGCCGCCGCCGCCCGCTCCTCGAGCCCGCGCCGCCCCCGAGCCCGCGCCGCCCTCGAGCCCGCGCAGAGTGTAGGATTCTTGATGGTGATTTTGATTATTTCCTTGCCACCGGGTTGCTTGTCAAGCACAACCTGTCTCCCCAAGGCCTTGTCGTCCTCCTTGTCTTTCCTGGGCTCACCAACAATGACATTAGCTTTATTAGCAGATACGGCAGCCTCTGGCCGAATGAGTAGTTTCTTCCCCTCCAACTCCATGATATTCATTGGAAAAGGCTGTTTATCAATTTGCATCTCAGAAAAGTTCAATCGTCCGTCATTAATGGCCGATTGTATCTGTCGTCGAAAAACATTGCAATCGTTAGTAGCATGAGAAAAAGAATTATGATACTTGCAATAAGCACGCCGTTTTAGCTCTTCAAACGGCGGTAAAGTGTGAGAAATCCTAATAATTTTAGCTTGCCGCAAAGCATCAAATATTTTATCACATTTGGCAATGTTAAAAGTAAACTTCATTTCTTCATCACGATTCTTATGAATCGGTTTCAGATCATTGCAAGTAAAGGGTTTGGCTTTAGATGGCCAAACAAATTCAGTAGCATAAATATCACCCTCATCGTCCGAGTGATCACTATCATATTCCACCATGTTCATCTTTGGTCGATCAGCTTTATATCTATGCACTTCTTTGAGATCTTTGCTTCGGCTTTCCTGAGCCAAAGCCCTTTGTAAGACTTGGTTAATATTTAAGAACTCATAGCCTTCTAGCTTTTCTCTAATGGGAGTTTTCAAACCACTCAGCACTAGGTCTGCCAAGTCTCTCTCGGTTATCACCAAACTAAAACACCGGTTTTTCGTTTCTCTAAATCTCTTGACATAATCGGAGACCGATTCGTCATGCTTCTGTTTAACCGATGTTAGATGTGACAACTTGAGTTCATTGTCGCCG
>NC_041386.1:97515669-97518093 GCF_002162155.2 Triticum dicoccoides
AACAATGGGCTTCCTCCAGTCGGAATTGTCACCTGCACTAGATTTTTTGTTAATGACCGAATCAGTGGGTTCTGGTTCGGCCTCTTCTATACTGGTAAGACAAGACATCGGATTTTGAGAAATATGAAACATGCCATGATCAACATGGTATCCAGATGCTTGTTGTGCCAACTCATTTGCTTTCCAGTTGTCATGTCTAGATATATGTGCAATGCTAAAACAATCCAAAGTAGAGATTATATCTAGACATTTATCAAGATAAACATTAAGTGATTCGTCCAAACACTGAAAGACTTTGGATATTTGCTGTACCACTAGTAACGAATCACCATAAGCCTCAATATGTGTAACACCTATAGCAAGTAACATCTCTAGGCCGAATAACAATGCTTCATATCCGGCTTGATTGTTTGTGCAAAAATATTCTAAGCGGCATGAGGCTTCAAAAATAGCACCATGAGGAGATATATAAACAATACCAACACCTTGGCCATTGCTACAAACTGACCCATCAAAGTATAATATCCATGGTACTAATGAAATAAGGTTCATATCAACATCATGCTTGTCATTAATCCGATGTTCAACAATGAAATTAGCAACAATTTGGCCTTTCATGGACTTTAGAGATTCATAAGCCAAATCATATTCAATTAAAGCATAAGCCCACTTGCCAATTCTACCACTAAGAATTGGCCTATGCAACATGTATTTAATGACATCGGTTTGACAAGCTACTACACAAGCACTCAGCACTAAATAATGTCTCATTTTTGTGCAAGCATAATATAAGCATAGACATAATTTCTCAATAAATGTATACCTTGTCTCTGCGTCCAATAAGCGGCGGCTCAAATAAGTGATGGCATGCTCTTTTCCTTCGGTCTCTTGAGTTAGAACAGCACCAGTAACTTCTTCCTCTGCTGCAATGTAAAGTCTGAAGGGTTCCCTATGCTTGGGTGCTCTCATCACCGGAGGAGTGCACAAATAATTCTTGATTATATCAAATGCTTCTTGCTGTTTTGCCCCCCAAGTGAAATCAGCATCATCCTTTAACCGAAGGATAGGAGTAAATGCATCAACTTTCCCTGACAGATTAGCTACGAACCTTCTCAAATAGTTGACCTTGCCAAGGAACTTTTGCATATCTCTCTTGCATGTTGGAGCCTCCACTTTCTGTATAGCCTCTATCTTTTTGGGATCAATCTCTATGCCATCTTCATGAATAATGAAACCGAAAAACTTACCAGCTGACACGCCAAAAGCACACTTCAAAGGATTCATCTTCAGTCCATACTTTTTCATTCTTTCAAAAGCTAAACGCAAATCGGCCAAGTGAGATTCAAAAGCATCCGATTTGACAACAATATCATTAATATAAACTTCAAGTATGATACCGAGTAAATCATGGAAAATCAAATTCATAGCCCTTTGATATGTGGCTCCAGCATTTTTTAATCCGAATGTCATCACTGTCCACTCAAATAAACCAACGAAACCAGGGCATCGAAAAGCAGTCTTGTACATGTCCTCTTCGGCCATAAAAATTTGATTGTATCCAGCATTACCATCTAGAAAGCTAATAACCTTATGCCCAGAAGCATCATTAATAAGCATATCGGCTATTGGCATAGGATACTCATCTTTGGGTGTAGCCCTATTCAAATCTCTGAAATCAATGCACACCCTCAACTTGCCGGATCCTTTCTTCTCCACTGGGACAATGTTAGAAATCCACTCGGCATACCTGCAAGGTCGAATGAAATTAGCTTCAAGCAGTCGACCGATCTCTTCCTTGATCCGGTCATATGTTTTCGGATTAAATTTTCTGGCCGACTGTTTATAAGGTCTAAAACCGGCCTTTATAGGCAACCGATGCTCCACTAGCTCTCGGCTTAACCCTGGCATCTCATGATATTCCCATGCAAAGCAACAAACATATTCTTTCAATAGCTCGATCAACTTAGCTTTACAATCGGCTTTCACATTTTTGTTTATAAATGCCGGTCGAGTGACTGAACCATCTCCAATATCTACCTCTTCTAATGGATCGACCGATGTAAAACCTTGTCCAAGTTTATCCATGTCATCCAACTCCTCTATAGACTCGTACATATCGTTCTCGCTGGACCGATATTTCACAAGACGTTTTTGTAACCACTCAGAGCTAGAATCCATTTAAACATATCATACCTTGGAGCCGATTGCATTCAGTCAGCTTTAAAGAGACGGGCACAAAACCATTCTTGGTTGCGCTGAGAAAATCAAACTCTGATAAGTCACGTCCCGTCAAGCAAGTAGCATTGGGATGTTGCCAATCCACTGACGCATCGGCCAAAGCAACACAGGCCGAGTTATCCGCATGAATGACTTCCACTTCATCATCAACCCACTGAACCAAAAACTGGTGCATAGTGGATGGTA
>NC_041386.1:97621525-97629388 GCF_002162155.2 Triticum dicoccoides
GGTACTCCGCCGGAGGGGGATTAGATCACGGAGGGCCTCTACATCAACCTTGTTGCCATTCCAATGATGTCTCAGTAGTTTACCACAGACCTACGGTTCCACACCTAGTAGCTAGATGGCTTGTTCTCTCTTTGATCTTCAATACAATGTTCTCCTCGATGTTCTTGGAGATCTATTCGATGTAATCTTCTTTTGCGGTGCGTTTGTTGAGATCTGATGAATCGTGGATTTATGATCAGATTATCTATGAATATTATTTGAGTCTTCGCTGAACTCTTTTATGCATGATAAGATAGCTTTGCATTTCTCTTTGATCTATTGATTTGGTTTGGCCAACTAGATTAATTTTTCTTGCAATGGGAGAGGTGCTTAGTAATGGGTTCAATCTTGCGGTGTCCTCACCCAGTGACAGGAGGGGTAGCAAGGCACATATTTGTATTGTTGCCATTAAGGATAGAAATATGGTAGTTGAACAGAGATGGGAGGAGGGATCCCCCTCTAGTCAATGGTCTCCATGGCGGCGGAGGGGTGAGAGCCCCTTCGATATTGGATATGTCCCTCTGTTCTCTTCTATTCCGCGTTCTTGTTTTCTCGCCCTTCACCATTTCTTAAATTCCTGGAGATCCGTTCTGATTGCGCTGAAATTTTTACACGTTTTTTTCATAAATTATCTTTCTTGCGCCCGAAGAGGGGCCCCAACCGACTAACAAGGAGGGCATAAGACACCTGGGTGCGCCAGGGGGGCCCGACGTTCCCTAATGGGTTGTGGAGGCCGCGGGCCTCCGTTTGCGTTGGTTCCACCTCCTACAAATCAGAAAAATTCCAAAATAATTCTCTGTAAATTTTTATCTTGTTTGGACTTCGTTTGATATTGGTATTCCATGAAACAAAAAACATGCAAGTAATAGGAACTGGCACTAGGCACTGGATCAATATGTTAGTCCAATAAATCATATAAAATGTTGCCAAAAGTATGTGAAAGTTGTATAATATTGGCATGAAACAATCAAAAACTATAGATACGATGGAGACGTATCAACGATATCCAAGGCAATGATCATGTATATAGGCATCACGTCCAAGATTAGAGACTGACTCATGCCCGCATCTACTACTATTACTCCACACATCGACCGCTATCCAACATGCATCTAGTGTATTAAGTTCATGAAGAAACGGAGTGATGCAATAAGAACGATGACATGATGTAGACAATATCTATTCATGTAGGAATAGACCCCATCTTTTTATCCTTAATAGCAATGATACATGCGAGCCTCGCTACCCCTTCTGTCACTGGGTGAGGACACCGCAAGATAGAACCCATCACAAAGCACCTCGTCACATTGCAGGAAAAATCAATCTAGTTGGCCAAACCAAACCAAAGTTTCGGAGAAGAAATACGAGGCTATAATAATCATTCATATAAGATATCAAAGAAGACTCAAATAATATTCATAGATAGAACTGACCATAAACTCGCAATTCATCGGATCCCAACAAACATACCGCAAAAATTCATTACATCAAATAGATCTCCAAGAACATCGAGGATAACATTGTATTGAGAATCAAAAATAGAGAAGACGCATCTAGCTACTGCCTATGGACCCATAGGTCTGTGGTGAACTACTCACGCATCATTGGAGAAGGACCAATGAGGATGATGAACCCCTCCGTGATTGTGCCCCTTCCGGAAAGGTGCCGGAATTGGGCTCAAGATTGGATCTCGTGGTTCTGGAACTTGCGGCGGCTGGAATTGTTTTTCGTCAACTGCTCTAGGTTTTCTAGAATATTTGGGTATTTATAGAGATGGGAGGCGGTGGAAAGGACTCCTGTGGGCCCCACTACCCACCTAGGCGTGCCCTGGTGTCTTGTGTGCCCCGTGGGCCTCCCCTCGTGGACTCCCTTGGCTCCCAAGTTGTTTTCTGGCAGAAAAAAATCTCCAAAAAGTTTCGCTGCATTTGGAATCCGTTTTATATGGATATTCTGTGAAGTAAAAAACAAGCAAAAAACGGCAACTGGCACTAGGCACTATGTCAATAGGTTAGTCCCAAAAATGATATAAAGTTGCTATAAAACGAATGTAAAACATCCAAGAATGATAATATAACAGCATGGAACAATCAAAAATTATAGATACGTTCGAGACGTATCAACATCCCCAAGCTTAATTCCTGCTCGCCCTTGAGTAGGTAAATGATAAAAACCGAATTTTTGATGTGGAATGCTGCCTAACATGTTCATCACATATTATTTTCTTTTGTAGCCTGGACATTTGGACTTTTAGATGATTCAAAGTAATAGTCTATATTTGACATGAAGACTTCAATACTCAAGCATTCAACAAGCAACCATGTCTTTCAAAATATCAACACTAAAGAAAGTTATCCCTAGCCCATCATGCTCAATCATTGGTCCATTCATGAAACACACTCGCATATTAGCTACATCCAATGCTCAAGTATGATCATAGTGCTCCCTAGTTGGTACTTTAAAAGAGAAGATGGAGACTGAAATAAAAACAAAAAAATTGCATAAAGTAAATATATAGGCCCTTCGCAGAGGGAAGCAGCAATTTGTAGAGGCGCCAGAGCTCAATGGTTAAATTGAGAGATAAAAATATTTTGAGAGGCATACTTTTCACGTCAGCGAAAATGACCGAGTAATTCCAAATACTTTCCATGCTAGATACATCATAGGCGGTTCCCAAACATAAAATAAAGTTTATTCCTTTTGCACCATTCTTTCACAATCCATGGCTAGCCGTATCCATAGGTGCCTTTCATACCAACACTTTCAAAGGAATTTATTATTTGACAACACAAAGTAAATTTCTTTTTCATTTTGGGACTGGGCATCCCTTTTACCGACACACTCTCGTGCAATGACAAGTGAATAAACACTAACCTTGAGAATAACACATCTAGCATGGAAAAATATTGGCCACCCCCTGCCGCTTCATGAGCGGTACAGGCACACAAAAAGGAAATTCATTTTGAAAATTCGAGTTGGCACATACAAATTTACTTGGAATGGCACGGAAATATCGCATATAGGTAGATATGGTGGATTCATGTGGCAAAATTGGGTTTAAGCATTTTGGATGCACAAGTAGTATTCCTACTTAGTAGAAGGAAAGGCTAGCAAAAAGATTGAGAAGTAACCAACCAAGAAACAAAAATTATCATAAACGGGCATTAAACATAACTAACACCGAATAATGCACCAGAAGTAGGATGTAATTTTATTGCATAACTATTGACTTTCGTGCTTGCATAGGGAATCACAATCCTTAACACCAATATTCTTACTAAAGCATAATTACTTGCCAACATGACTCACATATTACTATCATCATATCTCAAAAACTATTACAAAGAATCAAGTTTATAATGTCCAATGATCTTCATGAAAGTTTTTATTATATCCCTCTTGGATATCTATCACTTCAGGACTAATTTCATATATTACAATTGCTTATAAAAAGCTCTCAAACAAATTTAAGTGAAGAACATGAGCTTCAAAATTTCCATCTCCCAAAATAATATAAGTGAAGCATGAGAGAATTTCTTCAAAAATTTACTAACTCTCAAATTAATCTAAGTGAAGCATGAGAGTATTTCTTCAAATATTAAAGCACCACCATGCTCAAAAAGATATAAGTGAAGCACTAGAGCAATTCCATAGCTCAAAAAATTTAAGTGAAGCAAATAGAGAAATTCTAACAAATCATAACATCATTATGGCTTTCTCAAATAGGTGTGTCCATCAAGGATTATTTTGACAAACTAAAAATCAAAACAAGCAAAGACTTATATAATTCAAGATGCTCCAAGCAAAACTCATGATATGTGGCGGATAAAAATATAGCTCCAAGTAAAATTACCGATGGTTGTTAGAAGAAAGAGGGGATGCCTTCTGGGGCATCCCCAAGCTTAGTTGCTTGGTTCTCCTTGAATATTACCTTGGGGTGCCATGGGCATCCCCAAGCTTAGGCTCTTTTCACTCCTTATTCCTTCATCCATCGTGATCTCACCCAAAACTTGAACACTTCAATCACACAAAACTCAACAAAAACCTTTGTGAGATCCATTAGCATAATAAAGCAAATCACCACTTTAAGTACTGTTGCAAACCCATTCATATTTTATTATTGCATTATACCTACTGTATTCTAACTTTACCATGGCTTATATCCCCCGATACAATCCATAGATTCATCAAAATAAGCCCACAATGCATCGAAAATAGATTTTTTCAAAAATAGAACAGTCTGTAGTAATCTGGACATTAACCATACTTCTGTAACTCCAACAATTTTGAAATATTAGGAAAACATAGGCAATTTGTGTATCAATCTTTTTGTAAAAAAATCAGAATTTTATCATGCTTCTATGGTTTTTAACAATTCTGCTAATGGGCGCAAAAGTTTATGTTTTCCAACAAGATCAAATCAACTAGAGAGAATTCCTTATTTAACATTGTCTTAAATTTTCTTTCCCTATTTGACACCGACAAATATTTTCTTCCTTATATAACGCCGAGTCTAAATTTTATGCCCTTTATAACACTTTCATCCATTTTGAGCCTTAACGGTGTTAAACGACACCTAAAAAGACCTCTTTGCCCCTATATGGTATGTGACCAAAAATTTAATAGATGCTAATAATGAAAAAGAAGACATGTCCAGCCAGCTTGTTTGTTGTATGCTACCTAGCTGACTAGCTGCATGTGTTTATCCCAACTAGTTCGGCTGCTAGGTGCGTGAGCCAACTTTAAAAGAAAATCAATCAAGTGATCACATGTTGTTAGCTCTTGTGTACGGCATGTACAAGTGCTGCCTTGGTATTGTGGCGAGGACGTGCATGATGCAGGCTCAGGTTGCCGCGCTGGCGATGCAGGACATGCGACCAAGGATGCCCGCCATGCCCTTCTACCGTGCCGCACCATGGCCCCGTTGGCCTTTGTGTAGAGCATGCATCCAATCGGCCCGGATGAGCCGGTTTCTCCGACCGCAGACCACAAGTCGGACGCAAGCCGGTGACTCTGTTGGCCATCACGCGCCCTCTCGGTTGCCAAACGTTTTTTCCCGGCCGTTCCGTGCCTCTAACATCTTTGGCCCCGCACGCCTCGTTGTTCACAGCTCCGCTGGTTGTATGTCACCGGTTGCACACCACGCACGCGAGCTGCCCAAGATATGCGTCCTGCCAGTACACCAAATGTGCGAGCCGTCGCCACACAAGCTCCATGCACAAACTTTGCTCACATACCACATAAGGGGTGAAATGGTCTTTTCAAATGACATTTAACACCGTTAAGGCTCAAAACGGATGAAAGTGTCATAAAGGGCAAAAAAATTAGAGTCGATGTTAGATAGGGAAGAAAAAGTTTTCGGTGTCAAATAGGGAAACAACACTTAAGATAGTGTCAAATAAGGAATTCTTTCAATCAACTATCACCCAACATGATCACTTGTAACGCCCTCGATGCGGCTATATCTCCCACGTGTCGAAGAACGACTTAGAGGCATAACCGCATTGTAAGCAATGTCGCAAGTGAGGTAATCTTCACACAACCCATGTAATACATAAGGGAAAGAGATACATAGTTGGCTTACAATCGCCACTTCACACAATTACATAAATAAAGCATTACAACATCCAAATACAATCAAGGTCCGACTACGGAACCAGAATAAAAGAAGAACCCCAAATGTGACAAGGTCCCCGATCGACCCCAACTGGGCTACACCACTGATCAACTAGAACGAAACAATACAAAGGGCAAGATCTTCATCGAGCTCCTCCTTGAGCTTGGTTGCGTCATCTGCATGGTTCAACGGCACCTGCAAGCTGGTTTTGGAAGTATCTGTGAGTCACGGGGACTCAGCAATCTCACACCCTCGTGATCAAGACTATTTAAGATTATAGGTAGGGTAAAAGGTATGAGGTGGAGCTGCAGCAAGCGACTAGCGTATATGGTGACTAACATACGCAAATGAGAGCGAGAAGAGAAGGCAATGCACGGTCGATAAAACTATGATCAAGAAGTTATCCTAGAACAACCTACGTCAAGCATAACTCCAACACCGTGTTCACTTACCGGACTCCACCGAAAAGAGACCATCATGGTTACACACACGGTTGGTGCATTTTAATTAAGGTCAACTTCAGGTTTTCTATAGCCGGACATTAACAAATTCCCATCTGCCCATAACCGCGGGCACAACTTTCGAAAGTTCAAATCCCTGCAGGGGTGTCCCAACTTAGCCCATAACAAGCTCTCACGGTCAACGAATGTTATTCCTTCTAGTGGGAAGACCCGATCAGACTCGGAATCCTGGTTACAAGACATTTCGACAAGGTAAAACTAAACCAGCAACACCGCCCGAATGTGCCGACAAATCCCAATAGGAGCTGCACATATCTCTTTCTCAGGGCACACTCAGATTGTCTTAGGTACGGGTAGGCCAGCCCAGAGTTGCCCCTGGTGGCCACCGGCAGCTGACAGGTTGGACCAACACTCAGAGGAGCACTGGCCCGGGGGGTTAAAATAAAGATGACCCTTGAGTCTGCAGAACCCAAGGGAAAGAAAAGGCTAGGTGGCGAATGGTAAAACCAATGTTGGGCATTGCTGGAGGAGTTTTATTCAAGGCGAACTGTCAAGGGGTTCCCATTATTACCCAACCGCGTAAGGAACGCAAAATCCGGGAACATAACACCGATATGACGGAAACTATGGCGACAAGAGTGGAACAAAACACCAGGCATAAGGCCGAGCCTTCCACCCTTTACCAAGTATATAGATGCATTAATTTAATAAGATATATTGTGATATCCCAACAACTAAACATGTTCCAACAAGGAACAACATCTCCATGTTCCAACAAGGAACAAACTTCAATCTTCACCTGCAACTAACAACGCTATAAGAGGGGCTGAGCAAAGCGGTAACATAACCAAACAAAGGTTTGCTAGGACAAGGTGGGTTAGAGGCTTGGTTCAACAATATAGGAGGCATGATAAGCAAGTGGTAGGTATCGCAGCATAGGCATAGCAAAAGAGCGAGCAACTAGCAAGCAAAGATAGAAGTGATTTTGAGGGTATGGTCATCTTGCGTGAAAACCCGCAAAGAAGAAGAACGAGTCCATGATGAAGACAAACGGGCGTAGACGAACGGGTCCTCACAAACGTGACGTTACCGAATCCAACCCGAAGAAGCAAACACCGGAAAGAAGCACACAACATAGTAAACAACCAACACATGAACATGGTATGATATGCGGGATGCGGTATGTGATGCATATGCACGATTTGACAAGGAATGATTGAACCTGGCCTCAACTTGGAATTCCAAGAGTGCCACTGTAAAGGTGAGGTGATTTCGGTTGAAATCAATATAAAGATCACCGAAATCGGATGCACGGTTTGGAAATGGCAAGCAAAACAAATATGGCACCGGTCTGCGATAAACAGCAAGTAGCCATCTAAATGCATCAAGATAATTAAGCTACAACACTCAAACATGGCAGGGATCCACTCATGATGCTTAACAAAAGATGAACACTGAGCTACGGCCAATTCATCCAGTAACACGTTCAAACAAGCATGGCAAAAAGCAATTGGTAAACAGGTTTCAGACTTAGTGAAATTAACACTTGTCTGGAATTTCAGATCCGGTAGCACACTTTGGAGCATGAAAACTATATGCTACAGGGCCTGAACATGGCAAAGCAAAGCATGGCATGGAGATACTCAAAGAGCTTAACAAAAGTCCCTTAGTGACCTTGAGCCAAAAGGGATCAGAAAATACAATTACAAGCATGTGAACATAGCAAAAACATAATCAGATCTCAAACTT
>NC_041386.1:97629771-97630267 GCF_002162155.2 Triticum dicoccoides
GATGCACTCGCTACAGAGCAAGGCATGACAATCTAAGCACACACCCATCAAGAATCCACATTATACAAGCTAGAAATGGCAAGAACAACAACATAGCATGCACGGATCAACTACAACATCTTCGGCAAAATCGCTAACAAGTAGACAATCTGCCTAGATTAACGAAATGACAAAAGTAGAGCTCGATTGACTCAAGATAGGTTGCTCCATAATTGCAAACAAAGACATGGATGGATAGAGCACCACAGTATTAACATATCATCCTTACTGATCATCCTCAAAAGAGGCACGGATCACTAGGAAACAACATGAACATATGGCATAATGATAAGAACAGATCAAGGACTTAGTGAAATTCTAAGTCCCTGAAATCAGCATTAACGAATGCACTACTTTGCAAGCTTGTGCTAGTCACCACACATATCACAAAAATACATGGCTGACACCTCTGGAAAGATGGCAAAGCATATAACAAAACTCATGTAGAGCTCAGGAG
>NC_041386.1:97630484-97638878 GCF_002162155.2 Triticum dicoccoides
ATATCATGCACACAATAATCATGGCAAAAATGACAAATAGCTATTTGGTGCAGCAGATCTGACAATTAACTCAAATAGCTCTCTTCCAATAGCATTTCGGGCATCAAGATGAACTCAAATGAAAATGATGCAATGATATGAAATGATGTACTCTCTGAGACGAACATTTTGATATGCTACACGCCCAAAACGGATCTACGGATGCAAGGTTACGACATGATGAACATGGGCATATGAATCTGGGAATTTCAGGGACTTAGTGAAATTATACCTCCACGAAAAGTCAACGTGGGATGAGGATATCCGGGACGTGGGGAAGGAGCCGTTTGGTTGGAGGGATGGGTGGATCTGATCCACCCTCACTAGATCTGGCCGGAGTTGACTCCGGTGAGGGCGAGGGTGAACTCCGTCGAGGAGCACGGAAGCCGAGGAGGCGGCGCACGGCACCCGAGGCAGCGGCGTGTGGCGAGCGAGGCGGCGGGGCACGATGAGCGAGGCGGCGGCGAGCACGGCGCACGGCGGCGCGGGAGGCAGGGCGGCGGCCGGCGGCGGCGATGCGCGGGCGGCGCGGCGAGCGAGAAGGGCAGCGGAAGGTGACCTGGCGGCGGGGACGGGTGGCGCTGCGATCCGGACGCGATTGGCGTTGGCGGGCGGCTGACCGGGCCGGGAGGGCCGCGGCTGGGCCCGGCGGGCCTGGCAGGTGGTGCGGCGAAGTGGGGAGGCCGGGCGGACACGTGGCGGCGGCTGAGTGGGTGCGGGAGGCGGCGGCGCTGACGTGTCGCGCTCCCATTGGTTGGAGCAATGTGGCGGCGGCGGACACGTCCAGCGGCGGGACGGACATGTCCGGTGGTGCGAGGAGGAAGACGCTAGGGTTTGGACTGCGCGAAAAATTCGGAGGAGAGCACATATATATAGGTAGAGGGAGCTAGGAGAGTCCAAATGAGGTGCGGTTTGCGGCCACGCGATCGTGATCGAACGACCGAGATGATGGAGAGGGTTTATGTGGGTTTTGGGCCACTTTGGAGGGGTGTTGGGCTGCAACACACACGAGGCCTTTTCGGTCCCTCGGTTAACCGTTGGAGTATCAAACGAAGTCCAAATGGTATGAAACTTGACAGGCGGTCTACCGGTAGTAAACCAAGGCCGCTTGGCAAGTCTTGGTCCAATCCGGAAATGTTTAACCCCCACACACGAAAGAAAGGTAGAAAGGACCACCGGAGGAGATAGGAGCGCCGGAATGCAAAACGGACAACAGGGAAAATGCTCGGATGCATGAGATGAACATGTATGCAAATGAACTGCACATGATGACATGATATGCAATGCATGACACGCAAGCAATGACAAAGCAACAACAGCGAAAAACTGGAGGACACCTGGCGCATCGGTCTCGGGGCGTTACAACACTCCAGCACTACGAGAGGATCTCGTCCCGAGATCTAGAATGGCACCGGAGGGACAACGGAAAAAAAAGAGAAGAGGTAAAACTAAGTTGCTTCATTGACAAACGAGTGAAAACACGAACCTTGAAGAGGTTAAGCAAATGAAAGAAAGAAAGCAACAGAGATAAACAAAGTTGAAAGCACTCCGTAAAGAAAGAGGAATAAGAAAGAACCGATTCGGGTAGCATTTCGGTTGAAAGGAGATGAATGACTTGAAAAATGAAAGAGCTTGAGAAAAAATGACACAACACTCCGGTTAAGTGGATAGGCATGAAAAGAATAAGGTCCTGACAAAAATAAGAAGAAAGGTTGAAAAGAGCAACATCACAATGCCTCCGGAATGAAAGAATAGAAGTTGGATAGTCGGAACATAAGAACGGAGAAGAAAACAACATCTTCTACCTCTGATGAGCTTGAAAAGCATTTTAAGGAGAAGGTTCATACGGAGTTGCTGGAAAAGCCAACAACGAAAAGAATAAGCTTGATATGGTCTTATGGAATACATCTCAAATTATGAGGTGACAACCTGCCACTCACGGGAAAAAGAATTGGATTCGTATGACCAAGGAGACGAGAACGTATA
Source organism: Triticum dicoccoides (assembly GCF_002162155.2). Classification (NCBI taxonomy): domain Eukaryota; kingdom Viridiplantae; phylum Streptophyta; class Magnoliopsida; order Poales; family Poaceae; genus Triticum; species Triticum dicoccoides. The sequence goes on from NC_041386.1 coordinate 97,632,510, forward strand.
TCACCAGGAGGATAAAGAAGAAGTTGGGTCCTTTATAAGCACCATAAATAGCAACAATCCTTAGGGAAGGTTTTAGGTGAAATATAACCCAAGATAACTCCAACGAAGAGGTTGATGGATTTAAAATATCCCATTCTTAATAACCTGTGAATCATGAAACATGAACTCAACTTATCAAGAATGACATAATACCATCTCAAGAAGATAAGAGAGAACAAATGCACTCCAGATTGCAAGAAGAAGAAAGCTTGAGCTTCTTAGAAGAGAATCTCGATGAAAAACTTGGAGAAGGAATTAAATCCTTGATGAACCATCATGTAGAACCTTCATGAAGAACTCCGGTAAACAAAGGAATGATCAAACGAAAAGAGAGAGAAGTTGGAAACACAAGGTGAAACCTTGTAATGGTTTAGATGGATCTTCGTGTTGAAATAAATTGAGAGAGCTTGGAACTCCGGAAAAGAAAAGATGAAAACAATTGAAACCAAGAATTTTGATGAGGCTCCGGAATAAGGAATTAATCACTTGGATGAAACAAGAATAAGAATTACATTATGCTTATCCTTCACCAATTAAATTGATGACAATCAACGGATTTGACATATTACTTATTCTCGTAGAAAGGATTAAGATAGATATAGCGTCAACTTGAGAAAGGTCTTCAACGAACCACCGGTCGGGTTGAGACAACAAATAAATTGATATGATAATGAAAGAAGAGGAATCTTGCACGAACCACCGTAAGAATTAAAATGACCGAAAGGAAGATAAAGGAACACCGGTTAGAATTATGAAATGAACAAGGATACTTGAGAGAATTTAGCTACAAGTGAACGAAGAGATTCCGAGATGATTAGAGAACACTTGAATGAAGCACCGATAAGATTTAGAGAAAGAGAGCCGAAAGCTGAGAATGAATAATTATGAGATGATGGGCTCCAAAGAATCAAACAGAAAAGACTCCTGAATTGCTCCGGATGGGTGAAAAGAATTATCACGAACGACAACAATTATGAGAGGACGGCATAAGGCTAGCACCATGAATCTTGAAGATAATGGATCAAGATTAAAGAGAAACTCTTCTTCGGTCTTCAAATGCAGAGAATGACGACGAGAAACACCACCTAGAATTGTTTAGACACTCCGGAAGAATCAAAAGCGAAAAGACTGAGCCAACGATGAAAAGATTTTTAAAGATCTTGGAGAAAGGCATTTGACTGATGATAATTCATACTATCGTCAAACTTCAAAAGAATTTAGGATAGCTCCGGGAAAATAAGAAGAGTCAGTTAGATCCTGGGAAAGACCTGTGGGTTTGGGCCCACTCAAAAGAAACACCATAGAATGATTGCTTGGAAGAGAGATTGCACCGGTTGAATTCAATGACTTGAATGAGATAACAACCTTGAAGGATCTTGAACGAATGTAGAGTGGAAAACACAAATCTTCGAGATATCTTGAGCACTCCGGAACAATTGAGTAGCGAGAGGTGAATGATTAAGAATTGCACCGGCATGAGAAAGTATTAGAAATACGGAAAATAATATGATTACACCAAAAGCTTGAATTGAATCCACCGGAGAAGAAAATGAGTGATGAGAGACGAACTTGAAGCTTCGTTAGCATCTTTTGAGAATCAACGAATAATAATATTGACGGAAAAGAATGGAGAGATTTCCCATCAATAAAAGGATACTTGAATACGAAATCTAAGTCGTTGAAGAAAATAAGGGAGGGAGGGCGGGAAAACAAAGGCAACTTGGGAAGGATGAAACAAACACCGTTGAGAGGGCTGATACTTGATCTTAAAGATGTTGAAATGATCGGATCCACTTGAGGAGAGACACACCAGTGAAGGATGGACATGACAATCTTGATTATCAAGAAGGATTTGTATCCACATCGGAGTATGAGAACACCATTTGGGGAAGGTATGGAATCAACATTAGACATTGAAGCAACTCGAATACCACAACTCAAAAACAAAACAAAGGATTGGCCTGCAGAATAAGCCGGAACAAACATATGATAGAGATTTCGTCCGAAGTTTTCATGGTGGGGCCTACACGGGCTCGATCGTACAACACCATCATGTACAAGGCAGTGCACATGACATACGAAGCGTCCCCGAATCGGCACAGCCAAGGACTCTTTAAGACACAACGAGACCACTGTAAAACCGACCGTGGATAGGCGGACCACTAGACGTCGAACCCCAATTTCATATCATACATCCGTCGGAAAGATATCCTAAGAGCTACCTGAATTCCCACTTATAAACTCCCGAAACTTTCCGGTTATGCAATCAGGTGTTGGGGATACAGGGGTAGCATAATATCTCACCCAAAACTAGCAATCCTACATCCAGCTGTATCCATCCTTCAACACATAACCAAGAAACCTTCGGAAATCGTCTACCTAAACCTTCGAAAAGCATCCGTTATACGAGTTATGGCAATACTCCCGAACTCCCGCCCCAGTACTGGGTGGCATCGAGGTTATCTCACCAACAACTGCATAAAAGAGATTTTCGATGTCGGCGTACTAAACTCAGGTATTCCAGAACTGCAACGATAAAATTGTGACGACAACACCTCGGAGCTCAACTCCCGGGACACTGCCACAACCCCTAAATGACACGAGGCACCAAGAACAATGTTCTCGTCACAAAACCATCGGAACGATTCCAAGATACCCGCGTGATCCTAATTTTTTTGTGAAATTTGAGAAGAGAAGAGTCAAAACTCTACGCCAGGATGCCTTACCAGAGCGATGAAGGGACTGGGGAGTAAAAAGAATTCCTAAACTCTCTGATATATAATTTCTAAATGACTCAAAACATTTTTCTAGACTCAACTCGTCCGCTAATTCGATCAAGCAGTGGGGGCTCCTAAGGTCGGGGAAGGCTCTGATACCAACTTGTAACACCCTCGATGCGGCTATATCTCCCACGTGTCGAAGCACGACTTAGAGGCATAACCGCATTGAAAGCAATGTCGCAAGTGAGGTAATCTTCACACAACCCATGTAATACATAAGGGAAAGAGATACATAGTTGGCTTACAATCGCCACTTCACACAATTACATAAATAAAGAATTACAACATCCAAATACAATCAAGGTCCGACTACGGAACCAGAATAAAAGAAGAACCCCAAATGTGACAAGGTCCCCGATCGACCCCAACTGGGCTCCACTACTGATCAACTAGAACGAAACAACACAAAGGGCAAGATCTTCATCGAGCTCCTCCTTGAGCTTGGTTGCGTCATCTGCACGGTTCAACGGCACCTGCAAGCTGGTTTTGGAAGTATCTGTGAGTCACGGGGACTCAGCAATCTCACACCCTCGTGATCAAGACTATTTAAACTTATAGGTAGGGTAAAAGGTATGAGGTGGAGCTGCAGCAAGCGACTAGCATATATGGTGACTAACCTATGCAAATGAGAGAGAGAAGAGAAGGCAATGCACGGTCGATAAAACTATGATCAAGAAGTGATCCTAGAACAACCTACGTCAAGCATAACTCCAACACCGTGTTCACTTCGCGGACTCCGCCGGAAAGAGACCATCACGGTTACACACGCGGTTGGTGCATTTTAATTAAGGTCAACTTCAGGTTTTCTACAACCGGACATTAACAAATTCCCATCTGCCCATAACCGTGGGCACGGCTTTCGAAAGTTCAAATCCCTGCAGGGGTGTCCCAACTTAGCCCATAACAATCTCTCATGCTCAACGAATGATATTCCTTCTAGCGGGAAGACCCGATCAGACTCGGAATCCCGGTTACAAGACATTTCGACAAGGTAAAACTAAACCAGCAACACCGCCCGAATGTGCCGACAAATCCCGATAGGAGCTGCACATATCTCTTTCTCAGGGCACACTCAGATTGTCTTAGGTACGGGTAGGCCAGCTCAGAGTTGCCCCTGGTGGCCACCGGCAGCTGACAGGTTGGACCAACACTCAGAGGAGCACTGGCCCAGGGGGTTAAAATAAAGATGACCCTTGAGTCTGCAGAACCCAAGGGAAAGAAAAGGCTAGGTGGCGAATGGTAAAACCAATGTTGGGCATTGCTGGAGGAGTTTTATTCAAGGCGAACTGTCAAGGGGTTCCCATTATTACCCAACCGCGTAAGGAACGCAAAATCCGGGAACATAACACCGATATGACGGAAACAATGGCGACAAGAGTGGAACAAAACACCAGGCATAAGGCCGAGCCTTCCACCCTTTACCAAGTATATAGATGCATTAATTTAATAAGATATATTGTGATATCCCAACAACTAAACATGTTCCAACAAGGAACAACATCTCCATGTTCCAACAAGGAACAAACTTCAATCTTCACCTGCAACTAACAATGCTATAAGAGGGGCTGAGCAAAGCGGTAACATAACCAAACAAAGGTTTGCTAGGACAAGGTGGGTTAGAGGCTTGGTTCAACAATATAGGAGGCATGATAAGCAAGTGGTAGGTATCGCAGCATAGGCATAGCAAAAGAGCGAGCAACTAGCAAGCAAAGATAGAAGTGATTTTGAGGGTATGGTCATCTTGCCTGAAAACCCGCAAGGAAGAAGAACGAGTCCATGATGAAGACAAATGGGCATAGACGAATGGGTCCTCACAAACGTGACGTTACAGAATCCAACCCGAAGAAGCAAACACCGGAAAGAAGCACACAACATAGTAAACAACCAACACATGAACATGGTATGATATGCGGGATGCGGTATGTGATGCATATGCATGATTTGACAAGGAATGATTTAACCTGGCCTCAACTTGGAATTCCAAGAGTGCCAATGTAAAGGTGAGGTGATTTCGGTTGAAATCGATATAAAGATCACCGGAATCGGATGCACGGTTTGGAAATGGCAAGCAAAACAAATATGGCACCGGTCTGCGATAAACAGCAAGTAGCCATCTAAATGCATCAAGATAATTAAGCTACAGCACTCAAACATGGCAGGGATCCACTCATGATGCTTAACAAAAGATGAACACTGAGCTACAGCCAATTCATCCAGTAACAGGTTCAAACAAGCATGGCAAAAAGCAATTGGTAAACAGGTTTCAGACTTAGTGAAATTAACACTTGTCTGGAATTTCAGATCCGGTAGCACACTTTGGAGCATGAAAACTATATGCTACAGGGCCTGAACATGGCAAAGCAAAGCATGGCATGGAGATACTCAAAGAGCTTAACAAAAGTCCCTTAGTGACCTTGAGCCAAAAGGGATCAGAAAATACAATTACAAGCATGTGAACATAGCAAAAACATAATCAGATCTCAAACTTAGAGAAAAACTGGAACATGCAAAACTGATATCAAGTAGGCATGTTCACGAGCTCGATGCACTCGCTACAGAGCAAGGCATGACAATCTAAGCACACACCCATCAAGAATCCACATTATACAAGCTAGAAATGGCAAGAACAACAACATAGCATGCACGGATCAACTACAACATCTTCGGCAAAATCGCTAACAAGTAGACAATCTGCCTAGATTAACGAAATGACAAAAGTAGAGCTCGATTGACTCAAGATAGGTTGCTCCATAATTGCAAACAAAGACATGGATGGATAGAGCACCACAGTATTAACATATCATCCTTACTGATCATCCTCAAAAGAGGCACGGATCACTAGGAAACAACATGAACATATGGCATAATGATAAGAACAGATCAAGGACTTAGTGAAATTCTAAGTCCCTGAAATCAGCATTAACGAATGCACTACTTTGCAAGCTTGTGCTAGTCACCACACATATCACAAAAATACATGGCTGACACCTCTGGAAAGATGGCAAAGCATATAACAAAACTCATGTAGAGCTCAGGAGCATATCATGCACACAATAATCATGGCAAAAATGACAAATAGCTATTTGGTGCAGCAGATCTGACAATTAACTCAAATAGCTCTCTTCCAACAGCATTTCGGGCATCAAGATGAACTCAAATGAAAATGATGCAATGATATGAAATGATGTACTCTCTGAGGCGAACATTTTGATATGCTACACGCCCAAAACGGATCTACGGATGCAAGGTTACGACATGATGAACATGGGCATATGAATCTGGGAATTTCGGGGACTTAGTGAAATTATACCTCCGCGAAAAGTCAACGTGGGATGAGGATATCGGGGACGTGGGGAAGGAGCCGTTTGGTTGGAGGGATGGGTGGATCTGATCCACCCTCACTAGATCTGGCCGGAGTTGACTCCGGTGAGGGCGAGGGTGAACTCCGGCGAGGAGCGCGGAAGCCGAGGAGGCGGCGCACGGCACCCGAGGCAGCGGCGTGCGGCGAGCGAGGCGGCAGGGCACGATGAGCGAGGCGGCGGCGAGCACG
>NC_041386.1:97639131-97695929 GCF_002162155.2 Triticum dicoccoides
GTGACCTGGCGGCGGGGATGGGTGGCGCTGCGATCCGGACGCGATTGGCGTTGGCGGGCGGCCGATCGGGCCGGGAGGGCCGCGGCTGGGCCCGGCGGGCCTGGCGGGTGGTGCGGCGAAGTGGGGAGGCCGGGCGGACACGTGGCGGCGGCTGAGTGGGTGCGGGAGGCGGCGGCGCTGACGTGTCGCGTTCCCATTGGTCGGAGCGATGTGGCGGTGGCGGACACGTCCAGCGGCGGGACAGACATGTCCGGTGGTGTGAGGAGGAAGACGCTAGGGTTTGGACTGCGCGAAAAATTCGGAGGAGAGCACATATATATAGGTAGAGGGAGCTAGGAGAGTCCAAATGAGGTGCGGTTTGCGGCCACGCGATCGTGATCGAACGACCGAGATGATGGAGAGGGTTTATATGGGTTTTGGGCCACTTTGGAGGGGTGTTGGGCTGCAACACACATGAGGCCTTTTCGGTCCCTCGGTTAACCGTTGGAGTATCAAACGAAGTCCAAATGGTATGAAACTTGACAGGCGGTCTACCGGTAGTAAACCAAGGCCGCTTGGCAAGTCTCGGTCCAATCCGGAAATGTTTAACCCCCACACACGAAAGAAAGGTAGAAAGGACCACCGGAGGAGATAGGAGCGCCGGAATGCAAAACGGACAACGGGGAAAATGCTCGGATGCATGAGACGAACATGTATGCAAATGAAATGCACATGATGACATGATATGCAATGCATGACACGCAAGCAATGACAAGGCAACAACAGTGAAAAATTGGAGGACACCTGGCACATCGGTCTCGGGGCGTTACTATCCTAAAGGCTGTACATGGCACAAACACTAACTAAAACATAAAAACACAATCATAACAGTAGCATAGTTGTGTGAGCACACAAAAATAGAAAGAAAAAGAGAAAAACATATTTTATTCATTGGGTTGCCTCCCAACAAGCGCTATCGTTTTATGCCCCTAGCTAGGCATAATGCATAGATTCAAGTATTGTCATCTTTAGTTTTTGCTCCATAGGTTGCCCTCATGATTGATTAATATTGTGGCTCAGTTCTTGTTCTAGGGAAGTGTTCCATACCCTTTCTTATTGGAAATTGAAATTTAATATTCGCTTCTTTCGTATCAATCACGACACCTATAGTTCATAAAACGATCTACCAAGTATAATTAGAAAAGATGGATTGCAATCAATATCAAGAACAGTAAAATCTATGGGCACATAGTTCCTATTTGCAAGAATAATAACATCATTAATCCTTCCCAAAGGTTTTTTTAATAGTAGAATCTTCCAAGTGCAAATTAAGAGAACATTCTTCAATATTGGTAAGACCAAGCACATCACAAAGAGATTACGGAATTGTGGAAACATTAGCACCTAAATCACATAAAGCAAAGCACTCATAATTTTGAATTTTGACTTTAACGGTAGGTTCCCCACTCATCATATAATTTCCTAGGAATTGAAATCTCTAATTCCAACTTTTCTTCTAAAGCTTTCATCATCGCTTCTATAATATGATTAGTAAAAGCTTTATTTTGTTCACAGGAATTGGGTGAATTTAGCATGGATTGCAACAAACAAATACATTCAATCAAAGAGAAATTATCATAATTAAAGTCTTTGTAATCGAAGAGAGTCGGAACATCACTAGTTAAAGTTTTGACCTCTCCAAATCCACTTTTATCAAAATTTTCAACAATATTTTCACCCCCGAATTATGAGGGCGCTTTCTAGCTAAAGTTGACTCTTCTTCAGTCCTATTTTCATCAATTTAAATATTACTAAACAAAGAACCAATAGAAGAAACACCAATCATTTTAAGATCTTCATCATTATTATGAAACCAATTGGTAGAAAACGCTCTTTCTAAAAAATTCTCTTTTAGCTCTAAGCATAGTGCTTCTTAATTGCATCCATAGAAACATACATAGCTTTAATTGACTCGTTAACATCAACCTTTGGTGGAAAATTTTTAATATTGACATTTTCTACATCATGTGAAATTCTATCAATGCTTCTAGACATATCAAGTTTACTCAATATTCTTCTATTGTAGTATTGAAAACTTTTTGTGCATTGATAGATTCTTTAATATTACTCTCAAGATAGAGCGGTTCCTATTATTATTGTAAGAACAATTTTCATAGGAATTGCCATAATTATTAGCGGAATTTCTAGGAAAAGGCCTAGGATTAAAATTACCTAAGCATTGTTATTAAAATTGTTTTACGAGACAAAATTCACACTACAGGATCACTGTTTTGCTCAATCAAAGTACACGAAGGCACATCATTAAGATCAATAGGAGCATTTTTACTAGCAACCAATTTCATAAGAGCATCAACTTTTTCACTCAAAGTACTAATTTCTTCAACCGAGTTAACTTTTTTCATAGTAGGTGCACTTTCGGTATGCCATTGTGAATAATTCTCCATAATTTTATCTCACAATTTAGTGGCTTGACCAAAGTAATTTCCATAAAAGTACCACCCGTGGCGGAATCTAAAAGAGGCGGTGGAAAGGACTCCCATGGGCCCCACTATCCTCCTGGGCGCGCTAATGGCCTCTGGCGTGCCCTGGTGTCTTGTGGGCCCCACATGCCTCCACTCGTGCACTTCCTTGGCTCCCAAGTTGTCTTGTGGGCAGAAAAAGTTCTCCGAAAAGTTTCGCTGCGTTTGGACTCCATTTGATATCAATATTCGGCGAAGTAAAAAGCAATAACTGACACTGGGCACTATGTCAATAGATTAGTCCCAAACAAATTATATAAAGTTGCTATAAAATGAATGTAAAACATACAAGAATGATAATATAACAACATGGAACAATAAAAAATTATAGATACATTGGATACGTATCAACACCTTTTGAGAGGGACACACATTAATCGTGAATTTATTTGAATACTCTGTGTGCTTCACTTATATCTTTTGAGCTAGGTAGTTGCTCTAGTGCTTCACTTATATCTTTTTAAGAGCACGATGGTGGTTCTATTTTGAAGAAACTGATGAACTCTCATGCTTCACTTATATTACTTTGAGAGTCTTATAAATAGTATGGCAATTTGCTTGGGTCATGAATTTGCTTGGGCAATTTGCTTGGGTCATAAATAGTATGGGCATTCAAGAGGGATATAATAAAAACTTTCATGGAGATCTTTGAATATATGAGAAGTTTGACTCTGTGCATTTGTTTTGAGATATAAAGATGGTCATATTAGAGTCATGCTAGTGAGTAGTTGTGCTTTAGTAAGAATATTTGTGTTAAGGTTTGTGATTCCCGAAGCATGCACGTATGGTGATGACCCACAAGTATAGGGGATCAATTGTAGCTCTTTTTCATAAGAGTGTCGAACCAAACGAGGAGCAGAAGGAAATGACAAGTGGTTTTCAGCAAGGTAATGTCTGCAAGTGCTGAAATTGTAAGTAGCAGAGTAGTTTGATAGCAATGTAATTTGTAACGAGAAAGTAACGATAGTAGTATCAAAAGTGCAACAAGGTAGCCCAATCCTTTTGAGGCAAAGGACGGGCCAAAACGGTCTCTTATGATAAGCAACGCGTTCTTGAGGGTACACAAGAATTTCATCTAGTCACTTTCATCATGTTGGCTTAATTCGTGTTCGGTACTTTGATAATTTGATATGTGGGTGGACCGGTGTTTAGGTGCTATTCTTACTTGAACAAACCTCCTACTTATGATTAACCCTCCCACAAGCATCCACAACTACGAGAAAAGTACTAAGAATAAATTCTAACCATAGCATTAAACTTTTGGATCCAATCGGTCCCTTACGGAACTGCGCATAAACTGGGGTTTAAGCTTCTGTCACTCTCGCAACCCATCATCTAATTGTTACTCCACAATTCATTCCCTTAGGCCCAAATATGGTGAAGTGTCATGTATTCGACGTTCACATGACACCACTAAGTGAATCACAACAAACATACTATCAAAATATCAAACACATATCAAATTCACATGATTACTTGCAACATGATTTCTCTCGTGACCACAAGAACAAAAGTAACTACTCACAAACGATAATCATGCTCAAGATCATAGGGGTATTAAATAGCATATTGGATCTGAACATATAATCTTCCACCAAATAAACCATATAGTAATGAACTGCAAGATGTAATTGATATGTCTCCAACGTATCTATAATTTATGAAGTATTCATGCTACTATATTATATGTTTTGGATGTTTATGGGCTTTATTATACACTTTTATATTATTTTTGGGACTAACCTATTAACCGGAGGCCCAGCCCAAACTGCTGTTTTCTTGCCTATTTCAGTGTTTCGTAAAAAAGGAATATCAAACGGAGTCCAAACGGAATGAAACCTTCGGGGGAGTTATTTTTGGAACGGAAGCAATCCAGGAGACTTGGAGTAGACGTAAGGGAAGCTTCGAGGAAGCCACGAGGCAGGGAGGCGTGCCCTACCCCCTGGGTGTCCCCCACCCTCGTGGGCCCCTCGTGGCTCCCCTGACCGACTTCTTTCGCCTATATATGTCCATATACCCTAAAAACATCAGAGGAGCGGAATAGATCGGGAGTTCCACCGCCAGAAGCCTTCGTAGCCATCGAAACCAATCTAGACCCGTTCTGGCACCCTGCCAGAGGGGGGAATCCCTCTTCGGTGGCCATCTTCACATCCCGGCGCTGTCCATGACGAGGAGGGAGTAGTTCACCCTCGAGGCTGAGGGTATGTACCAGTAGCTATGCGTTCGATCTCTCTCTCTCTCTCTCTCTCTCGTGTTCTTGTGGTGATACGATCTTGATGTATCACGAGATTTGCTTTTATAGTTGGATCTTATGATGTTTCTCCCCCTCTACTCTCTTGCAATGGATTGAGTTTTCCCTTTGAAGTTATCTTGTCGGATTGAGTCTTTAAGGATTTGAGAACACTTAATGTATGTCTTGCATGTGCTTATCTATGGTGACAATGGGATATCACGTGATCCACTTGATGTATGTTTTGGTGATCAACTTGCGAGTTCCGTGACCTCGTGAACTTATGCATAGGGTTTGGCACACGTTTTCTTCTTGACTCTGTGGTAGAAACTTTGGGGCGCTCTTTGAAATTCTTTGTGTTGGTTGAATAGATGAATCTGAGATTGTGCGATGCATATCGTATAATCATACCTGCGGATACTTGAGGTGACATTGGAGTATCTTGGTGACATTAGGGTTTTGGTTGATTTGTGTCTTAAGGTGTTATTTTACTACGAACTCTAGGGTTGTTTGTGACACTTATAGGAATAGCCCAATGGATTGATCGAAAAGAATAACTTTGAGGTGGTTTCGTACCCTACCATAATCTCTTCGTTTGTTCTCCGCTATTAGTGACTTTGGAGTGACTCTTTGTTGCATGTTGAGGGGTAGTTATATGATCCAATTATGTTATTATTGTTGAGAGAACTTGCACTAGTGAAAGTATGAACTCTAGGCCTTGTTTCAACACATTGAAATACCGTTTGTGCTCATTTTTATCATTAGTTATGTTGCTGTTTTTATATTTTCAGATAACAAAAACCTATATCTACCATCCATATTGCACTTGTATCACCATCTCTTCGCCGAACTAGTGCACCTATACAATTTACCATTGTATTGGGTGTGTTTGGGACACAAGAGACTCTTTGTTATTTGGTTGCAGGGTTGCTTGAGAGAGACCATCTTCAACCTACGCGCTCCCACGGATTGATAAACCTTAGGTCACCCACTTGAGGTAAATTTGCTACTTTCCTACAAACCTCTGCACTTGGAGGCTCAACAACGTCTACAAGAAGAAGGTTGCGTAGTAGACATCAGTAATCAACACTACTAGTCACCCACAAGCACCAATCTATAGTTCCGGTAACAAGATTGAACACAATAGATGAACTAGGGTTTGAGAGGAGATGGTGTTGTTGAAGATGTTGATGGAGATTGCCCTCCGCAAGATGGTAGAGTTGTTGGTGATGATGATGATGATGGTTTCCCTCTCCGGGAGGGAAGTTCCCCCGGCAAAAGTGCTCTTGCCCAAGTTCCGCCTCGAGGTGGCGACGCTTCGTCCCGAAAGTACTATCCTTATTTTTCTATGTCAAAATGACCTATATACCAGAAGGTGGGCATTGGAGGTGGGCCTGGGTGAGCACAACCCACCAGGGTGCGCCTGGGATCCCTGGTGTGCCCAGGTGGGTTGTGCCCACCTGGTGGGACCCATCTAGTACTTATTTGCTCCAATAATTCTCAAATATTCCATAAAAAATCCTCGTGAAGTTTTAGCTCATTTGGAGTTGTGCAGAATTGGTAGCCTGACATAGCTTTTTCAGGTCCAGATTTCCAGCTGCCAGAACTCTCCCTCTTTGTGTATACCTTGCATATTATGAGAGAAAAGGCATTAGAATTACTCCAAAAAGCATTATTATGGATAAAAACATTATAAATAACGGTAAGAAAACATGATGCAAAATGGACGTATCAACTCCCCCAAGTTTAGAACTCGCTTGTCCTCAAGCGAAAACCAAAATCGAAAAACATGTCCACATGCTTTGAGAGAGAGGTGTCGATAAAAACAAAATACAGACATAGAAGCATCATGTAGATTATTATAACAACTACAAAATTAAACACAAGACTTTTATCATATACTTCTCATGAATAAGTAACAATTCATCACACAATCGAAGTATAAAGCAAAAACTCTATTAAAAACCAACAAACTATATTCCCAGTTACTTGGCACTACAATTCATCATCTTTTCAGGAAGGATCATGTATCGGAGCCTTTAGGAAAGTTCACATACTCAACCATCATATAGTCTTCTATGATTCCTAACACTCATCGCATACACATGAGCAAATGTTTCAACCGGACACATAGGAATATAGGGGCTTATAGTTTCGCCTCCCAACGTACTCACCTCAAGGGTGATGTCAACAATAATAGCTAATCCTATCTATATTCAGCTGGACATGTTTGCCTAGATCTTTCCTCACCACATGATACTTGCCAAAGGAGAAAAATAAAAAGGAATAGAAGGAAAACTTTCACTCTTTGCATAAAAGTTAATACATAAAAATAAAAGACAGGCCCCTCACAAAGGGAAGCAGAGTTTGCCATGCGCTTATTTGTTTGTATGCTCAACCCCTTAGTGCAAAAGAATGTCATGTTACATTGCCCCTTGTGATAGCAACCTTTATTATGCATTCTGTCGCTTTTATTCTTCACCATCACAAGTTCGTGCAATGCTCAATTTTATCTTACACTAAATGATCTCACACATTTAGAAGCAATTTTTATTGCCTTTTTGCACCGATGACAACTTACTTGAGGGATCTTTCTCAATCCCTAGGTAGGTATGGTGGAACTTGAAGATAAGATTTTGGTTTAAGGGTTTTTGGATGCACAAGTAGTATCTCTACTTAGTGCGGAATTTTTGGCTAGGAAAGATAGGGGGCAAGCACCACATGTCGAAGGATCTATAACAATATGACTTCTATGTGAATATAAACAAACATAAACCATTAAGTTGTGTTCCTTGTCCAACGGCAACAATTTTGGCATATAATATTTTGATGAGGGCTCACAATCACCAAAGATTTCTAGGATAGTATATTTGTATGTGAATCTTCTCTTCCCTTATTAATTCTTTCATGAGTTGCATCATTGACTAATGCTATGTTTGTCAATCTCTAATAAAATTTTCTACTTATACTTTTCCTTATAGGATTACTATATTATTTTTTTCATTATTTCTTTCCTTTTATTTGTTTCCTTTCTCTTTTTCTTTCTTATTTCTTTTCTTTAATTGCGACATGAAAGTAAAGAAAGCAAAAACTCAAACAAACTTTATTATATAACTTGCACACGATTACAAGGATAGATCACTAAGCAAACTCTCAAGCAAGAAAGGATCGAACTAACTTTTATTCATATAAAGCAAAAAAGATCGAACTAAAATAAGTAAAAGCAAAAAGATAGTGGGATGATATGATACCGGGGCACCTCCACCAAGCTTGGCGGAAACCAAGGGGAGTGCCCATACCCGATACTCAATTCTCCCTTGGTGGTGAAGAAGATGGTGATGGTGGTGACAATTGTGCCTTGAACTTTTTCATATTGTAGTTGAGGAGAGCAACTTCCTCCTTTAATCATCGACCTCCAACTCCAGCTTCAAGATCTTGTCACATAAATCCCCTTTGCATTTCTACCGAAAACAAGAGGGAATAGATTGATGTTTAGACCGATTAACTCTCTTCGGGAGACTTGACTTCTTGAACTCCACGTGCATATCCCCTGGTTGAGGTAGAGGAACATCCTCATCCTCCGAGCTTGAATCATCGATCCTCATCAAGTGAGCATCCTCCTCATCATCCATAGTTCGACCATAAGGAGATAGGTCCCCATAGGTCTTTAGGTCAGCAATGAGATGTGAGACATAGCTCTCTCCGTCGGAGTCTTGGGACGACATACTTTCAAAACTACGCAGAAAACAGCAAGAAAAGAGAACGGAGTATTTCTTCGTGATACGGTGATCAACAGGTTCGAGAAGTACATATAGATTTTTTTATCTTGGAGGACAAGCATACGGAAGAAAACGGAGTCCGGAAGGTGTCCCAGGTGGGCACAACCCACCTGGGCGCGCCAGGTAAGCCTGGCGTGCCCTGGTGTCTTGTTCCCACTAGTGTACGCTTCCTGGAAGTTTCTTTATTTCCTAAATTTTTAAATATTCCAAAACTGATAAAAATATTTTTGCGGATTTTTCGGTGTCCGTTTACTTACCGTATCACGTACCTCCTTATTTTCACGATTCTGGAGTGTTCCAGAAGGACTCTTTTATGTGTTCTTCCGGTGTCAAAGTTTGGATAATATTACTTTCAACATTAATGGCATACCTGAGATATAATGTTTTATCTGTTTCCCATTGACAACCTTCGGATTAGTACCTTCGAAATTATTTATTTTGATGGCTCCAAACCGATAAACCTTCTCGATGACATATGGACCTTCCCATTTTGAGAGGAGTTTTCCTGCAAAGAATCTGAAACGAGAGTTGTACAAAAGAACATATTCTCCGACTTTAAACTCACTCTTTTGGATTCTTTTGTCATGCCATCATTTAACTTTTTCTTTGAATAATTTTGCATTTTCATAAGCTTGGGTTCTCCATTCATCTAATGAGCTAATATCAAATAACCTCTTTTCACCGGCAAGTTTGAAATCATAATTGAGTTCTTTGATTGCCCAATATGCTTTATGTTCTAACTCAAGAGGCAAATGACAAGCTTTTCCATAAACCATTTTATAAGGAGACATACCCATAGGATTTTTATATGTTGTTATATAAGCCCAAAGTGCATCATCTAATTTCTTAGACCAATTCTTCCTGGACCTATTGACAGTCTTTTGCAAAATTAATTTTATTTCTCTATTGCTAAGTTCAACTTGACCACTAGACTGAGGATGATAAGGTGATGCAATTCTATGGTTAACATCATACTTGGCAAGCATTTTACGGAAAAGCACCATGAATAAAGTGTGAACCACCATCAATCATTAAATATCTAGGGACTCCAAACCTTGGGAAAATAACTTCCTTAAGCATTTTAATAGAGGTGTTATGATCAGCACTACTGGTTGGAATAGCTTCTACCCATTTAGTAACATAATCAACAACAATCAAAATATGTGTATACCCATTAGAGGAAGGAAAAGGTCCCATGTAATCAAATCCCCAAACTTCAAATGGTTCAACAGCAAGTGAATAATTCATAGGCATTTCTTGACGCTTACCAATATTACCTATCCTTTGACATTCATCACAAGATAAGACAAACTTACGGGCATCCTTGAAGAGAGTAGGCCAATAAAATCTAGACTGCAGTACCTTGTGAGCAGTTCTATCTCCAGCATGATGCCCTCCATAAGCTTTGGAGTGACATTTCCATAGGATTTGTCCTTTTTCATGCTTAGGTACGCAATGTCTAATAATACCATCTACTCCTTTATAAATATGTGGGTCATCCCAAAAGTAATGTCTTACATCATAGAAGAATTTCTTCTTTTGTTGGTATGTAAAGCTAGGTGGTAAATATTTAGCAACAATGTAATTAGCATAATCAGCATACCAAGGAGTACTGTGAGCAATATTTATTGCAGCTAACTGCTCATCAGGAAAACTATCATCAATAGGTAGTAGGTCATCAAGCACATTTTCCAGCCTAGATAAATTATCAGCTACTGGGTTCTCAGCTCCTTTTCTATCAATGATATCTAAATCAAATTCTTGTAATAAGAGAACCCATCGAATAAGTCTAGGTTTAGCATCTTTCTTTTCCATAAGATATTTAATAGCAGCATGGTCTGTGTGAACAATTACTTTGGAACTAACAATATAAGGTCTAAATTTATCACAAGCAAACACAACTAAAAGAATTCTTTTTTCAGTAGTAGCATAATTCCTTTGAGCACTGTCTAGAGTTTTAGTAGCATAATGAATTACATTAAGTTTCTTATCAACTCTTTGTCCTAGAACAACACCAACAATATAATCACTAGCATCACACAAAATTTCAAAAGGCAAATTGCAATCAGGTGGTTGAACAATAGGTGCAGAAATTAAGGCTTCTTGAGTGTTTCGAAGGCTTCTAAACAATCATCATCAAAAACAAAAGGAATATCCTTTTGCAAAAGATTCGTAAGAGGCCTAGAAATTTTAGAAAAGCCTTTGATAAATCTCCTATAGAAACCAGCATGACCTAAGAAACTACGAATGCCTTTTATATCTTTATCACATGGAATTTTCTCAATTGCATCAACCTTTGCTTTGTCCACTTCAATATCTCTTTCAGAAATTTTATGACTGTCGGTGTGAAAACCGGCGGATCTCGTGTAGGGGATCCCGAACTGTGCGTCTAGGCGGATGGTAACAGGAGACAGGGGACACGATGTTTTTACCCAGGTTCGGGCCCTCTCGATGGAGGTAAAACCCTACTCCTGCTTGATTGATCTTGATGATATGAGTATTACAAGAGTTGATCTACCACGAGATCGAAGGGGCTAAACCCTTGAAGCTAGCCTATGGTATGATTGTTGTTGTTGGTCCTACGGAGTAAACCCTCCGGTTTATATTGACACCGGAGGGGGCTAGGGTTACACAGAGTCGGTTACAAGGAAGCATATCTACATATCCATACTGCCAAGCTTGCCTTCCACGCCAAGAAGAGTCCCATCCGGACACGGGACGAAGTCTTCAATCTTGTATCTTCATAGTCCAACAATCCGACCAAAGGATATAGTCCGGCTGTCCGGATACCCCCTAATCCAGGACTCCCCCAGTAGCCCTTGAACCAGGCTTCAATGACGATGAGTCCGGTGCGCAGATTGTCTTCGAAATTGCAAGGTGGGTTCCTTCTCCGAATACTTAATAGAAGATTTTGAACACGAAACAAGTTCCACATACCACCATAGAGAGAATAATATTTCCATAAATCTAATCTGCTGATGTACCCCATAGTGTGACATCACACCACAACCATGTCTTTATTTGAATCATTTTTCATAACGACTCTCAGCGTGTTTCGCAAGATGGTTTCCTTGGCACGTCTTGTCGAAGAAGATATCGTGTCCCCTTTATTACGGGATTCTGATCAATACGGACGTGGGTAACCTAACCGTGCCTATTGGTAGGACTCCTAGATCTTAGGCAAGTCCCAAACGGCCACGAGGAGGACGCTTGATATTCACCCTCTTTATAAAGGGGACAAGGCTTTTTCTTTTTTCCTTCTCTTGCTCAATCAAATCCTCCCCCGCCTCGAGTTCTAACACCCAAAACTCAGGTCAGGTGCTTCGGACCTTCAACTATGTCCGGATCCAACCTTCAAGGTCGGTGGATGCCTTCTTCCGTCACGGAGGAGGACATCAAGAGGTTGAGAGAGGCGAGATATCTGATCGCCGAAATTTCGCATCAGCTGCCCTCCCGAGGGCAGGTCGTCCCTACTCCCGAACCCAACGAGAGCGTCGTGTTCGTCTCCCACTTCCTTCGAGGACTAGGCCTCTCTCTGGATCCCTTTGTTAGGGGTCTTATGTTCTATTATGGGCTAGATTTTCACGATCTGGCCCTGGATTTCCTTCTTCACATTTCGTCATTTATTGTCGTATGTGAGGCCTTCCTCCGCATTGCCCCTCACTTCGGCCTATGGCTCAAGACCTTCGATGTGAAGCCGAAGATGATCGAGGGGCAGCACGCAGCATGCGGAGGCGCTTTAATAAGAAAAATTGCTGACGCTCCATGGCCTGAGGGTAGCTTCCTAGAGGTGTCCGGATTGTGGCAGCGGGATTGGTTCTACATCACAGCTCCCCGAAGTGCCAAGTGGGTAGCTGCCCCCACCTTTCGCTCAGCCCCCCCACCACAACTGATGTCATGGATCAGCAGGGGGCTGAGCTAGGGTCCAGCCAAGGACGTGCCAATACTGCAAAGCCGTATCCGAGATCTCTTTGAGAGAGATTTCAGTCTGGTTATGGTAGTGCAAGTTATGCTAGTTCGTCGAGTCCAGCCTTGCAAACGCCAACCCCTTCGCATGTGGGAATTCAACCCGGAAGTACCACAAGCTATTCAACACTTCCTTGGCATGACGCCTGAGGAGATGTACAAATTGTTCTTCGGACCACAAATAATGTGTCCGGACATCACTGAGGATGCAGGTCTGAGCTGCAATCGCCCGGATACCCAAGTAAGTAGCCCCGCATCCGAACACACTGTCCGTTTGTTTATCACAATGTTGCCCTAAAAAAGCAGCTCTTTGACCAGGATTGGATAGCGAAGGCAAAGTTGATCAGGTGTCCGGCCCCCCTCCCTGAGACATCACCAAATCCCGTGCTAACCAGGATGCTGGAGATCGCGCCTTATCAATCGCCCTCAGGAGAAGATAAAGGGGGGGGGGGACAAGGAGGCTAGCGCCTCTGCGAATGAGGTTAACCGGGGAGGAGGAACAGAAACTTCCTCTCCCAAGGGAAGGAAGAGGAACGCCTCTGAGGACCCGGAGACCACGGTCTCCAAACGGGGGAAGAAATCTTCGCCGGAGGGTCCTGCCCTGGGGGATACCCCAACCGCACTATGCCCTCAAGGGGATCAGCCCTTCACTGAGCTGTAAGTAAAAGGGTACTTAATAATGAAAATATCTTGCCTTACTTCTGAGGAAAATAATCGAAGCATTTATCTTGTAGTTCGGATCTTAGCTCTTCTCAGCAGAGCTCGTCTTCAGGGGATCTTCTTCCAGAGATGATGGAGAGCAAAACGCCTCCCCCTGCCATACCGCCTCATGAGGCAGGTGACCCCGAGGTGTTGTCGCGGAAGGTTTCTCCTGATCGGGCAAGGCCAGAAGGTAATCCTATGGCCACCCTAAGTCCTTAGTATCCGGCTCTTGAAGAGGGCAATCGAAAGAGTCCGGCATCGTCTGGTGTACGGTCGGACGTGCTGAGGGATCTGCTAGAGCAAGCGGCTATCTCAGAAGAGCACCGCACGATGATGGGTACGGTGATTGAAAGGATTTCGTCCGCCAAAAGTGGGTTGCATGAAGCCTTTATGAGTCTACTGACGGGTTTTGAGGTACGCGAAATGATGCACATTTTTGATGGTACCGCACATATTTAGATGTGCCTTGTGTAGATAGTAGCCCCTGAGACTCGGGGTGCTGTCGAAGACGACATCGCACAGAGGATCATAGTCCCAGGAATAATCGTGCCGCCTTAATATGCAGGTGGCGGAGGGTCCGGTGGCCAGCCGGACTGATGAGTTTGTCAAGCTAAAGCGGCAGCTTAACGTGGCAGATGCCGACATCGTACTTGTCAACAAGCGGCTTGATGAGGCACAGGGTATGTGATTCCTCCGGTGACACATGGGAAGAGGAGCATGATGCCAGTATCTATAACATGTATGTGAATGCAGATGAAGCTACGGCCGTGGAGAACCTTCGGGCGGAACTTGCCCGAGCCAAAGAACAAGCCAGGAAAAGCGATGCGGCTAACCTAAAGGCAATCGAGGAGCTAAAAACCGAACAGGCTGCTCACTGCCAAAGCAAAGAGGAAATAGCCAGGATGGCTGTGCAATTGAAGAACACTGCTGACCGTTATGAGCTTCTTGGAGAAGGCCATGATGGCGACCAAAGACACCCACTCTGCAATGAGAGCGATGAAGGAGGAGCTGCGTCAAGCCGAGGATATCGTGGCTGGGAAGCCCTTTATGCTGCGGATGAAGTTTGGAGATCCTCGGTATGCCCCTTTGGACCGGCTGTGGAGTTCTGCGGACGCATATCTGGACTTAGCGGCGAGTGCTGCCGATGCGGCCGAATACTTCCGAGATCAAAAAGATCGCGAAGTGGAAAAGCTGTTTTGGTCATAATTGAATGTTCCAGAGCGTCCGCTTCCATTGACTGATGGGTTGGCCTAATGGGCCGAGCTGAATAGATTGTCCGGACTCGCCATGAGGTCTGTTGTGGATCATCTGTGGCCGGAAAGGCCAAAGCCGAACAGTTATTTTAGTTTGGTGCAACAGTTCCTTGGTGCGGTGCGGCACATCAACGCGATGAAGAGGTCGGCGTGCGTAGAGGGTGCGCAGATGGCCCTTGCCCATGTGAAGACATACTGGGCGGAGATGGAGGCCTCCGCCATTGCAACCCAGGATTCGGACGAGAGCCGAGTACCTGCCGAGCACTACTTTTGAGAAGTTCTTGAGGACGCTTGTTCGATAGAAGTGCAGTGCTCGAAGAATATTATGTTCTAATGACATGTATTCCCATTGAAAAACAATGTTTTATTGAGTTTATCAAGGCTGTTTTATACTTTTGCCCGAAAGTACTATGATGCCTCCTATGCGGCCGTTTATGTATATATGTATATAACCTGAAAGATGGCAGTCGTCGGCTTCAGCCCCCACGCATATAATGCGGGGGTGCTCGCAGAAGATGCATGTTCACACTTGATCCAACGTCTTGGTCCATTAAGGAGGTGATAGCGCAACGAACTAGGCAATCGGACTATAATGCTTTAACACTTTCACTTAGCCAGAGGAGTTTGATAGTGGGGCTACCATATAGCCCCTGGTGGCTCCACGCTCATCTGAATTCGGGGCGCGTACATGCCTGGCTGGGAAACGGCCCTTCGTTAAGGCGGAGGAATCCCGAAGATTCCGCTAGGTCATCGAGTGGTTAATCAATCTCACACTATATCATGACAGTCAGTTTTCGGCTTTCTCTACTGAGGTGCTCGTCCGGATGAACCAGGGCCCAATCGCAGTAATTCTCCTGGTGCCGCCCTAGCCGATAGAGTGGAACGTAAGGCAGCAAAACACAGGAGCCGGGCAAACCCAACATTTGACCAAAGACATGATTCAGAGCTGATGCATATAAGGCCAAACTCGCAACACCGAACACTCCCTAAGGTATTCGGTCTTTATGATGTATACCGGGCTTAAACAGTGCCCTTTGTAATAAGCCCCTGGTGTCCAGGTACGTGCAATATTCTGACGTGGCCACATGCCAATACGTCAGCATCCTTCTCAGTTGTACTAAGAATCTGAGGGATGTGTATCAACAAGAGACAGTAAGAAAGGTTTACGCAGGGTCTTAATCTAAAAAGAATCCTTGGAACGGGTCCCTGCTGCACGTCTATGCCTGTGTCTCCGTTGTGCCGTATCCTGGACGGGTGTAGCACGATGGTCATCTCTAAAAGAGAGGAACTTAGCTGAAAAGTTGTCGTGCAAAAGGTAGGTTATACTAAATAAACCATGTATAGTTCAAGATGAGTAATGTTGAGCCTAATTGTCACTTGTTTACACGCGTTGAGCCCCTTGTATTGTTATAGGGGTATAGCCATCAAACATGTATCAATTATATATAGCTACACCGGACTCGTCTAATCGTGTCCGTGGTCTTAACGACCTGTCAAATGCTCTAGTTGGTGAGGCCGTCTAGTGTGCGGCTGCCAAGGCAGCCGCACGGTCTTGCGCGCGCAAGGAGCGCTCAATATTTCCATTTACTATAATGATGCCATGTGGACTGGGCATCTTAAGCATGAGAGAAGCGTAATGAGGTATTGCGTTAAAGTGAGCGAAAGCTTCGCGTCCGAGTAGTGCCTGATAGCCACTTTGGAACAGAGCGATGTGGAAGGTTAACTTTTCGCTGTGGAAGTTATCGGGAAAGCCGAATATAACCTCTAGTAGCAGGGAGCCCGTACAATGGGCTTCTGGGCCTGGCGTTACTCCTTTAAAGGTAGTATTGCTATGGCTGATTTTTGTTGGGTCTATCCCCATTTTGCGGATTGTGTCCTGATATATCAGGTTTAAACTACTGCCGTCGTCCATCAGGACTCGTGTGAAGTGGTATCCGTCAATTATCGGGTCTAACACCAAGGCAGCCCATCCTGCATGTCGGATACTTGCCGAGTAATCCCGATGGTCAAAGGTGATCGGTTTGGACGACTAGTGGCAGAACTCCGCGGTGATAGGCCCTCGGGCATGTGTCTCTAGGAATGTCGCTTTGTTTCTCCCCTTCATCACGTGTAACACGTTTACTGCTTTGACTTCTGGTGGGAATTTCTTCTGTTCCCCAGTGCTTTGCTTGCGAGGCTCGTCCTCGTCTTCACTTGGTGTATCCTGCCCCTTGTGTTCGGCGTTGAGTTTGCCAGACTGCTTGAAGACCCAACATTATCTTTGGGTATGATTTGCAGGGTTATCAGGGGTGCTGTGGATCTGACATAGTTTATCCAGAATCTTGTTCAGGCTGGATATTTCATCTCTGTTGCCTTTGGAGGGCAGCATTTGCTGACCTGGCCGAGAGCTTCTGAATCCGGCGTTTACCGCCGTGCTCTTCGGGCTGTCTTCTTTATTCCGGCGCTTGTTTTTGCTGCGTCGTGGCTTCCCGTTTCCGTCCCTGACTTCGGATGTACTTGGGTCGCTGGTGCTGCATCGGGCTAACCAGCTGTCCTCGCCCGTGCAAAAGTGGGTCATGAGGCTTGTTAACGCTGCCATTGTTCTCGGCTTTTCTTGGCCGAGGTGTCTGGCAAGCCATTCGTCTCGAACGCTGTGCTTGAAAGCTGCTAAGGCTTCAGCGTCCGGATAGTCGACTATTTGGTTCTTTTTAGTGAGAAACCTGTTCCAAAGCTTTCAGGCTGACTCTCCGGGCTGTTGAGTTATATGACTTAAATCGTCTGCATCCGGTGGTCGGACA
The DNA here is from genome assembly GCF_002162155.2 of Triticum dicoccoides. Lineage (NCBI taxonomy): Eukaryota > Viridiplantae > Streptophyta > Magnoliopsida > Poales > Poaceae > Triticum > Triticum dicoccoides. The sequence goes on from NC_041386.1 coordinate 97,656,358, forward strand.
TAGGTCCCTTGAAAATTTGCTCGAAAAGCGTCTTCGAGCTCTTCCCAGCTTGCAATAGAGTTTTCAGGGAGGCTTTTAAGCCAGTGCCAAGCTGGTCCTTTGAGCTTGAGGGGTAAGTACTTGATGGCATGGAGATCGTCTCCTCGAGCCATGTGGATATGGAGGATGTAGTCCTCAATCCAGACCCCAGGGTTTGTCGTTCTGTCGTACACCTCTATGTTTATGGGTTTGAATCCCTCTGGAAATCCATGGTCCAGCACCTCATCGGTGAAACATAGGGGGTGTGCGGCACCCCTGTATTTGGGTGTACCTTGGTGTTCGGATTTTTGTTGTGTTGCATTGCTTGCTGGAGCGCGCTTGCTTGGCCCGTAGATGGATCTGGTTGCGCCGTCCTTTTGATGTGCGTCCTCATGTGGATTGCTTACTGGCTTGTGTGCGGCGTAGTTTGCCGCTCTATGTTGGCCACGAGGTCGTTTATCCGACCGAATGGCTATTTTGTTTTTTGATTGCGGGGGATCTAAGGCCTCCTCATCGAATTCAGGTAGCAGCTTTCGCTTTGGGTAGCTCTTTGTGTGGCGACTACCGCCGTACTTTGCTGCAGTGTTCAGTACTTCACTCCATCTAATTCTGAGTGTGTCTTGTGCAGCCCTGAGCCTTTGCTTCTACTTTTTCAGACTCCTCGTAGTGGCAACAAGCCTTTGATGGGTATTCTGTTGCTCCGGGTGCCTGTCTGATGCGATGTCATCCGGAATGTTATCTTTGCCGGAGTCGGGTTGTTCGGTTTGATTCTCCGTGTTGCCGTGGTCGGACGGTGGTTCAATGCCGTGTTTGTCATCCGCTGGCTCACCCTGCTCTATCGGTGGGTCTATATGATCGCTGTTTCTGCCGAGGCGGGATTTGGAGCGGCGCTTACGCCGCCGCTTTGACTGCTTCTCGAGGGAATGATCCTTCGCTGCTTCCTTCCGTTCCTCGTCGTCATTTTCTTTGGGTGTGTCCACCATGTATACATCAAATGATGAAGTGGGCGTCCAGTGCCCTGTGGGCAATGGCTCCTGTTCGTCTCCTGCATCGTCGTCCATACCGTCGATGTCTTCGGAGTCGAAGGCGAGCATGTCGGTCAAATCGTCGATAGTGGCTACTAAGTGGTTGGTGGGTGGGCGGCGAATTTCTTCATCGTCCGCATCCCAATCTGGCCGACCATAGTTCAGCCAGGACTCTCCTGACAAGGAGAGAGACCTTAATGAGTTCAATATGTCGCCAAAGGGGGAGTGCTGAAGGATATCTACGGAGGTGAACTCCATGATCGGCGCCCAGTTGGATTCGATAGGCACGGGCACAGGCGGTTCGGAGTCCGTGGCAGGGGAAGAATCCGGCAGTTCGGCGTCACGGCTCCCGTGAAGGGTAAGGTCGATACTCGGCTCGATCGCCGCTAAGAATGCGGTCTCTGTGGCGGGGTCTATCGACCCATCCATGGATAGCGCAATTGGCTCCGAATTGAGGGTCGGAGCGGTTGCCGGTGCGGTCTCCTGAACACTGTCCGATGGTAGAGCTAAATCATGCTCATCGTGACCGTGCAGTGCACTCGGTAGGGGCTCGAATCTGTCGAAGATCAAGTCTCCACGGATGTCAGCCATGTAGTTTAAGCTTCCAAACCTGACCTGGTGGCCAGGGGAGTAACTCCCGATCTACTCCAGATGGCCAAGCGAGTTGGCCAGTAGTGCGGAGCCGCCGGATACAAAGATCTGTCCGAGGAGAAAAGTCTCACCCCGGACTGCATTGCTATCGATGATTGAAGGAGCCATCCAGCCTAACGATGACGACACAGAGGAACTCTCAATGAAAGCACCAATGTCGGTGTCAAAATCGGCGGATCTCGGGTAGGGGGTCCCGAACTGTGCGTCTAGGCGGATGGTAACAGGAGACGGGGGACACGATGTTTTTACCTAGGTTTGGGCCCTCTCGATGGAGGTAAAACCCTACTCCTGCTTGATTGATCTTGATGATTTGAGTATTACAAGAGTTGATCTACCACGAGATCGAAGAGGCTAAACCCTAGAAGCTAGCCTATGGTATGATTGTTGTTGTTGGTCCTACGGACTAAACCCTCTAGTTTATATAGATACCGGAGAGGGCTAGGGTTACACAGAGTTGGTTACAAGGAAGGAGATCTACATATCCGTACTGCCAAGCTTGCCTTCCACGCCAAGGAGAGTCCCATCCGGACACGGGACGAAGTCTTCAATCTTGTATCTTCATAGTCCAACAGTCCGGCCAAAGGATATAGTCCGGTTATCCGGATACCCCCTAATCCAGGACTCCCTCAATGACCCAAGACAATGCCTTCATTAACCATAAAGTGGCACTTCTCCCAATGCTAGACAAGATTGGTTTGTTCACATATCTGCAAAACTCGATCAAGATTGCTTAAACAATCATCAAAAGACTTCCCATAAACAGAAAAGTCATCCATGAAAACCTCAACAATATTTTCACAAAAGTCAGAGAATATAGCGGTCATACATCTCTGAAAGGTAGCAGGTGCATTACATAAACCAAAAGGCATACGTCTATAAGCATAAGTTCCAAAGGGACAAGTAAAAGTGGTCTTTTCTTGATCAGGTTGAGAAACAGGTATTTGTGAAAAACCAGAATATACATCAAGGAAGAAAAGATGTGTGTGCTTAGATAATCTTTCAAGCATTTGATTAATAAAAGGTAGAGGGTAATGATTTTTTCTAGTTGCTTTGTTTATTTTTCTAAAATCACTTACCATTTTATAGCCTATAACAATTCTTTGTGGAATAAGTTCATTCTTATCATTAGGAACAACAGTAATACCTCCTTTCTTAGGGACACAATGAACATGACTTACCCATCTACTATCAGCTATAGGATAGATTATACCTGCTTGCAGAAGTTTTAATATTTTCGTTCTTACCACTTCTTTCATCTTCGGGTTTAACCAACGTTGGTGATCAACAACGGGTTTAGCATCACATTCCATATTAATTTTGTGCTGACATAGAGTGGTACTAATGCCCTTTAAATCATCAAGAGTATATCCAATAGCAGCTTAGTGCCTCCTTAGAACTTTCAATAATCTTTCCGCTTCATGTTCTGAAAGGTTAGTACTGATAATAACATGATATATCTTCTTTTCATCAAGATAAGCATATTTCAAAGTGTCTGGCAATTGTTTTAATTCAAACACAGGATCAACTTTAGGTGGAGGAGGACCTCCTGGAGTTTCAATAGGCAAATTGTGTTTAAGCAGAGGACGTTGTTCAAAGAAATTTTTATCTATTTCATTTCTTTCATGCATATGTAAATCATCTTCATGGTCTAGCAAATATTGTTCTAAAGGATCAGTAGGTGGTACATCAATAGAAGCAAGACCAATTAATTCATCCTTACTAGGCAATTCTTTTTCATGAAGCTTTCTACTAAACTTGGAAAAATTAAATTCATGAGACTTATCACCAAAACTAACACCAACAATTTGCTTCTCACAATCTATTCTAGCATTAATGGTGTTCAAGAAAGGTCTACCAAAGATAATGGGACAAAAGTCATCTTGTGGGGAACCAAGAACAATAAAATCAGTAGGGTATTTAATTTTTCCACACAAGACTTCAACATCTCTAACAATCCCAATTGGTGATATTGTCTCTATTAGAAAGTTTAATAGTAACATCTATGTCTTCTATTTCTGGAGGTGCTACGTCATTCGTAATTTCTTGATATAAGGTGTAGGGAATAGCACTCACACTAGAACCTATGTCACATAAACCATGATAACAGTGATCTCCTATTTTAACTGAGATGACAGGAATGCCAACAACTGGTCTTTGTTTATCCTTTTTATCAGGTTTGGCAATTCTAGCAGCTTCTTCACAGAAGTAAATAACATGACCATCCTTTCTTCCAAGAGATCTTTAACCATAGCAATACTAGGTTCTACTTTAATTTGTTCATCAGGTTTAGGTGTTCTAATACAACTTTTGTTAACCACAGTTGAAACTTTAGCATGTTCCTCTATCCTAACAGGGAAAGGTGGTTTCTCTATATAAGCAGAAGGAACAACTGTATCAACATTATAAAGTATAGTTTATTCTTTAGCCGATATCAGTTCTTTAGTTTCTTCTTTAATAGGTGGGTGATATTTAAACCACTTCTCTTTAGGGAGTTCAACATGATTAGCAAACGATTCACAAAAGGAGGCTACTATCTCAGAGTCAAGTCCATATTTAGTGCTAAACTTTTGAAAAGCATCAGTTTCCATAAATGATTTAACACACTCATACTTAAGTTTAACACCTAACTCTTTACCTTCATCGAGTTCCCAATCTTCAGAGCTGCATCTAATTCTTTCCAAAAGATCCCACCGGAATTCAATAGTCTTCTTCATAAAAGAACCATCACAAGAAGTATCAAGCATGGTTTGATCATTACGAGAAGGCCGAGCATAAAAATTCTGGATAATAATCTCTCTTAAGAGCTCATGATTGCGGCATGAATATAAAATTGACTTAAGCCTCCCCCAAGATAGAGCGATACTTTCTCCTTCACGAGGCCAAAAATTCTATATATAATTCCGATCATGATGAACTAGATGCATAGGATAATTTTTTTGGTGGAACTCCAATTTCAAACGATTCCAATTCCAAGATCCAATATCATCGCATAGCCTATACCATGCCAATGCTTTTTCCCTTAAAAGATAAATGGAAAACCTTTTTCATAACTTCAACCCTGGGTAAACCTGCAAGCTTAAACAATCCACAAATTTGTTCTACATATATCAAGTGCATATCATGATGTTCGGTTCCATCTCCTGCATAAGGATTAGCTAGCAGTTGTTCTATCATACCCGACGGAATTTCATATTCAATATTTTCATTAGGTGCAGTAGGTTGAGGGGTAACTAATTGTGGTTCCGGACGAGGTGGAGATACCCCGAACAAACCCCTCAAAGGATTGTTTGCCATAGTAACAAGTGACAATAAATTTCAGCACACTATATAAATGTTTCCTTACCAAATTCCACTTACCAAAGGCGCTTCACTCCCTGGCAATGGCGCTATAAAATAGCCTTGATGAACCACAAGTATAGGGTAACAATTGTAGCTCTTTTTGATAAGTAAGAGTGTCAAACCCAACGAGGAGCAGAAGGAAATGACAAGTGGTTTTCAGCAAGGTAATGTCTCCAAGTGCTGAAATTGTAAGTAGCAGAGTAGTTTGATAGCAAGGTAATTTGTAACGAGCAAGTAATGATAGTAGTAACAAAAGTTCAGCAAGGTAGCCCAATAATTTTGAGGCAAAGGACATGCCAAAACGGTCTCTTATGATAAGCAAAGCGTTCTTGAGGGTATACATGGATTTCATCTAGTCACTTTCATTATGTTGGCTTAATTCGTGTTCAGTACTTTGATAATTTTATATGTGGGTGGACTGGAGCTTTGGTGCTATTCTTACTTGAACAAAACTCCTACTTATGATTAACCCTCCCGCAATCATCCACAACTACGAGAAAAGTATTAAGAATAAATTCTAACCATAGCATTAAACTTTTGGATCCAATCGGTCCCTTACGAAATAGCGCATAAACTGGGGTTTAAGCGCCTGTCACTCTCGGAACCCATCATCTAATTGCTACTCCACAATGCATTCCCTTAGGCCCAAGTATGGTGAAGTGTCATGTAGTCGACGTTCACATGACACCACTAAGGGAATCACAACATACATACTATCAAAATATCGAACACATATCAAGTTCACATGATTACTTGCAACATGATTTCTCACGTGACCTCTAGAACAAAAATAACTACTCACAAACGATAATCATGCTCAAGATCAGAGGGGTATTAAATAGCATATTGGTGAAAATATAATCTTCCACCAAATAAATCATATAGTAATAAACTACAAGATGTAATCAACACTATTAGTCACCCACAAGCACCAATCTATAGTTCCGGTAAAAAGATTGAACACAATAGAAGAACTAGGGTTTGAGAGGAGGTGGTGTTGTTGAAGATTTTGATGCAGATTGCCCTTCCCAAGATGGGAGAGTTGTTGGTGATTATGATGACGATGATTTCCCCCTCCGGGAGGGAAGTTCCTCCAGAAAAAGTGCTCCTGCCCAAGTTCTGCCTCGAGGCGGCGGCGCTCCGTCCCGAAAGTACTCTCCGTTTTTTCTAGGTCAAAACCAGAAGATGGGCACCGGAGGTGGCCTGGGTGAGCACAACCCACCAGGGCGCGCCTGGGCTCCCTGGCGCGCCCAGGTGGGTTGTGCCCACCTGGTTGGCCCCCTCTAGTAGTTATTTGCTCCAATAATCCTCAAATATTCCATAAAAAATCCTCGTGAAGTTTCAGCTCATTTGGAGTTGTGCAGAATTGGTAGCTTGACGTAGCTTTTTCAGGTCCAGATTTCTAGCTGCCAGAATTCTCCCTCTTTGTGTATACCATGCATATTATGAGAGAAAAGGCATCAGAATTACTCCAAAAAGCATTATTATAGATAAAAACATTATAAATAATGGTAAGAAAACATTATGCAAAATGGATGTATCAACTCCCCCAAGCTTAGACCTCACTTGTCCTCAAGCGAAAACCAAAATCGAAAACATGTCGACATGCTTTGAGAGAGGTGTCGATTAAAACAAAATATGGGCATAGAAGCATCATGTAAATTATTATAACAGCTACAAAATTAAACACGAGACTTTTATCATATACTTCTCATGAATAAGTAACAATTCATCACACAATCGAAGTATAAAGCAAAAACTCTATTAAAAACCAAGAAACTATGTTCCCAGTCAACTTTGCAACTACAATTCATCACCTTTTCAGGAAGGGTCATGTATCGGAGCCTCTAGGCAAGTCCACATACTCAACCATCATATAGTCTTCTATGATTCCTAACACTCGCTGCGTACACATGAGCAAACGTTTCAATCGGACACATAGGAAGACAGGGGCTTATAGGTTCACCTCCCAACGTACTCACATCAAGGGTGATGTTAACAATAATAACTCATCCTATCTATATTCAGCTGTACATATGTGCCTAGATCTTTCCTCACCACATGATACTTGCCAAAGGAGAAAAATAAAAAGGAATAGAAGGAAAACTTTCACTCTTGGCATAAAAGTTACCCCGGCAGAATCGCTCCGTCGGAGGGTAAAAGTGCTCCTGCCCAAGTTCCGCCCCGAGGCAGCGACGCTCCGTCCTGAAAGTCCTCTCCTTATTTTTTTCTTGGTCAAAATGACCTATATACCGGAAGATGGGCACCGGAGGTGGGCCTGGGTGAGCACAACCCACCAGGGCGCGCTTGGGCTCCCTGGCGCGCCCAGGTGGGTTGTGCCCACCTGGTGGGACCCCTCCAGTAGTTATTTGCTCCAATAATTCTCAAATATTCCATAAAAAAATATTTGTGAAGTTTCAGCTCATTTGGAGTTGTGCAGAATAGGTAGCTTGGCATAGCTTTTTCAGGTCCAGATTTCCAGCTGCCAGAATTCTCCCTCTTTGTGTATACCTTTCATATTATAAGAGAAAAGGCATTAGAATTACTCCAGAAATCATTATTATGGATAAAAACATTATAAATAACAGTAAGAAAACATGATGCAAAATGGACGTATCATATGGTCTCTCGTTTTGCTATGAAATTGACATCCTTTGTGTGGAGGTCGGGAGCGCGCGATGGGTAACTCCTACCAACCTCTCCCCTAGGAGCATGCATAGTAGTACTTTGCTTCGAGGGCTAATAAACTTTTGCAATAAGTAAGTGAGTTCTTTACGACTAATGTTGAGTCCATGGATTATACACACTCTCACCCTTCCACCGTTGCTAGCCTCTTCAGTACCGTGCATTGCCCTTTCTCACCTTGAGAGTTGGTGCAAACTTCGCCGGTGCATCCAAATCCCGTGATATGATACGCTCTTTCACATATAATCCTCCTTATATATTCCTCAAAACAGCCACCATACCTACCTATTATGGCATGTCCATAGCCATTCCAAGATATATTGCCATGCAACTTCCACCGTTCTATTCTATGATGACACATACCATCATTGTCATATTGCTTTGTATGATCATATAGTTGACATAGTATTTGTGGCCACCGTTCATATTTTTTATACCTGTCACGCTAGATCATTGCGTGATGCATTCACATAGAGTCATATCTTTGTTCTAGTATCGAGTTATAATTCTTGCGTTGTAAGTAAATAAAAGTGTGATTATCATCACTATTAGAGCATTATCCCATGCGAGGAAAGGATGATGGAGACTATGATTCCCTCACAAGTCGAGATGAGTCTCTGAGCTTAAATAAATAAAAATAGCCTAAAGAGCCCCAAAAAAAGAGTCCCAAGAGACCAAAAGAAAAAGGGGGAAAAGCAAAAAATGAGAGAAAAAGCGAGAAGGGACAATGCTACTATACTTTTCCAATCTTATGCTTCAAAAATAGCACCATGTTCTTCATAATAGAGAATCTCCTATTTTTTCACTTTCATTACTATTGGGAATTTTTCATTATAGAACTTGGCTTGTATATTCCAATGACAGGCTTCCTCAAAGTGCCCTAGGTCTTCATGAGCAAGCAAGTTGGATGCACACCCAGTTAGTTTTCTTTTTGAGCTTTCATACACTTATAGATCTAGCGCATCCATTGCATGGCAATCCCTACTCCTTGCATTGACTTCAATTAATGGGTATCTCCATAGCATATTGATTAGCCTCGTCGATGTGAGACTTTCTCCTTCTTTGTCTTCTCCACACAACCTCCACCATCATATTCTATTCCACCTATAGTGCTATATCCATGGCTCACGCTCATGTATTACATGAGAGTTGAAAAAGCTTAAGAGCGTTAAAAAGTATGAACCAATTGCTTGGATAACACCGGGGTTGTGCATGATAAATACTTTGTGTTAAGAAGATAGAGCATAACAAGATGATATGATTTTGTAGGGATAACTTTCTTTAGCCATAATATTTTGAGAAGACATGATTGCTTTATTAATATGCTTGAAGTATTATTGTTTTTATGTCAATATTAAACTTTTTTTAAATCTTATGGATCTGAATATACATGCCACAATAAGATTACATGAATCTTATGAATCTTATAGATCTGGATATACATTCCACATCAAAAATAATGTTTTTAACATTTACCTACTCGAGGACGAGTAGAAATTAAGCTTGGGGATGCTTGATACGTCTCCAACGTATTTATAATTTTTGATTGTTCCATGGTATCATATTATCCATCTTAGATGTTTTATATGCATTATTATGCTATTTTATATAATTTTTGGTACTAACCTATTAACCTAGTGCCCAATGCCAGTTGCTTTTTTTCCTTGTTTTTGTCTTTTACAGAAAATCAATACCAAACGGAGTCCAAATAGAACGAAACTTTTTCATGGGACGAAGCTTCGAGAGGAGGCCAGAAGAACCACAGATGGGCCACAAGCTTAGCAGGTACGCCATAGGGGGGCACCCCCCGAGCTTTCGGGCGTACCATGGCACCTTTAACCCTAATCTCAGCTCAATAAATACCCAAATATTCCCTGTATACCAGAGGGCACACCAAAAATACTTTTCTACTGCTGCAAGTTTTTGTCCTCGTGAGATCCCATCTGTAGACCTATTTCGGTACTCCGCCGGAGGGGGATTCGTCCATGGAGGGCCTCTACATCAACTTTCCTGCCCTTTCGATGATGTGTGAGTAGTTTACCACAGACCTACGGGTCCATAGCTAGTAGCTAGATGGCTTCTTCTCTCTCTTTGATCTTCAATACAATGTTCTCCTCGATGTTCTTGGAGATCTATTCGATGTAATATTCTTTTGCGGTGCATTTGTTGAGATCCAATGAATTGTGGATTTATGATCAGTTTATCTATGAATATTATTTGAGTCTTCTCTAAACTCTTTTATGCATGATTAAGATAGCTTTGTATTTCTCTCCGATCTATTGATTTGGTTTGGCCAACTAGATTCATTTTTCTTGCAATGGGAGAGGTGCTTGGGAATGGGTTTAATCTTTCGGTGTCCTCACCTAGTGACAGAAGGGGTAGCAAGGCACGTATTTGTATTTTTTCCATGAAGGATAAAAAGATGGGGTTTATTCATATTGATTGGATCTATCCCTCTACATCATGTCATCTTGCTTAAGGCGTTACTCTATTCTTGTTAACATAATACACTAGATGCATGTTGGATAGTGGACCGATGTGTGGAGTAATAGTAGTAGATGCAGACAGGAGTCGGTCTACTTGTCACAGACGTGATGCCTATATTCATGATCATTGCCTTAGATATCATCATAACTTTGCGCTTTTCTATCAATTGCTCAATAGTAATTTGTTTACCCACCGTATGTGTTCTTTCAAGAGACAAGCCTCTAGTGAAAACTATGCCCCCTCGGGTCTATCTTTTATCATATTATTTTAAGACCTGTAAAACCAAAAACCCAAAAATACCTTGCTGTAATTTATTTACCTTTACTTTATTTTCCCTTTTATTTATCTTTTATACCTATCTCTATCAGATCTCATCCTTGAAAGTAAATGTGAAGGGATTGACAACCCCTTTATTGCGTTGGGTGCAAGTATTTGTTTGTTTATGTAGGCGCTATCATTGGAGACTTGTGTGTTCCTCCTACTGGATTGATAACTTGGTTCTCAAACTGAGGGAAATACTTACCTCTACTTTGCTGCATCACTCTTTCCTCTTGAAGGGAAAAACCAATGCAAGCTCAAGAAGTAGCAATAGGATAATCTCTAGGAAGCTAATGAACATGCCAGGAATATAACTAATAAGCTTCACCCGTGGGTTTAGCCTTCGGCAACCAAGTACCAGCGGATAAGTAGTGAAACTTCTGCACGCTAAACTGACAACTCAAGGCATAGTCCATTGTTCAGTCGTGAAGAGGTCTAATCCTTTTTCTCTAGGTGGATGTTCAACTTAACAGTCACCATTGAAAATTCTGGTATATCAAAACATTGCTTGGAAAAGATGACAAACTAATGTGCCTCGAGATCTGGTGTGGGATTATTGAATTATACAAGGGCTTTGGCCCATATAAGATAATAATTCTTAATTAATCTCCAAGGCCCATGTAGGTGCATGAGAAGAGGTGGGAAGTTTAATAACATATCGGTAGTGGAGGAAGAGTTGGCCCCTTTATAAGGACTGCTATATCACATGTCATTATGAGCTTCATAAGAGCAGTTGTACACGCGCGCTCCTCCTCTGCCGCCCGCCTCGCCTCGCGAGCGCGAGCGTCATGTTTCATGAATGAACTGAGCCGAGCACATACCTATGTGCCTTTTTTGATGGTCAGGAGCGATTGATTAATTAGCGAGTCACTAACGGAAGTGCCATTTTTCAAGACGCTAGACTATGAGTTGTTCACGGACTCGGTCATGGAACTAAGCCCAGGCCCACGACTCCCTATCTAACGTCCTATATAAGGAGGGGTTGGCCAATGCAGTGATACGTCTTCATCGTATCTACTTTTCCTAACGCTTTTTGATACGTCCATTTTGCATCATGCTTTTATATATATATTTATTTCATTATGGGCTATTATTACACATTATGTCACAATACTTATGCCTATTCTCTCTTATTTTACAAGGTTTACATAAAGAGGGAGAATGCCGGCAGCTGGGATTCTGGGCTGGAAAAGGAGCAAATATTAGATACCTATTCTGCACAGCTCCAAAAGTCATGAAACTTCACAGAAGTCAATTTCAGAATATATAATAAATATTGAGCGCAAGAAGTTCACCAGGGGGCCACACCCTGCCCATGAGGGTGGGGGGCGCGCCCCCTACCTCGTGGGCCCCCTGGTGGCCCTCCGATGACCATCTTATGCTATATGAGGTCTTTCGATGAGGAAAAAATAATAAGCCATCTTCTTGGATGAAACTCCGCCGCCACGAGGCGGAACCTTGGCGGAACCAATCTAGGGTTCTGGTGGAGCTGTTCTGCCGGGGAAACTTCCCTCCCGGAGGGGGAAATCATCACCATCGTCATCACCAACGCTCCTCTCATCGGGAGAGGGCAATCTCCATCAACATCTTCATCAGCACCGTCTCCTCTCAAAACCCTAGTTCATCTCTTGTATCCAATTCTTGTCTCCAAGTCCGGGATTGGTGCTAGTAGGTTGCTAATAGTGTTAATTACTCCTTGTAGTTGATGCTAGTTGGTTTAATTGGTGGAAGATCATATGTTCAGATCCTTTATGCATATTAATACCCCTCTGATTATGAACATGTTTATGCTTTGTGAGTAGTTACTTTTGTTCCTGAGGACATGGGAGAAGTCTTGCTATTAGTAGTCATGTGAATTTGGTATTCGTTTGATATTTTGATGAGATGTATGTTGTCTCTCCTCTAGTGGTGTTATGTCAACGTCGACCACATGACACTTCACCAATGTTTGGGCCTAGAGGAAGGCATTGGGAAGTAATAAGTAGATGATGGGTTGCTAGAGTGACAGAAGCTTAAACCCTAGTTTATGCGTTGCTTCGTAAGGGGCTGATTTGGATCCATATGTTTCATGCTATGATTAGGTTTACCTTAATACTTTTGTTGTAGTTGCGGATGCTTGCAATAGAGGTTAATCATAAGTGGGATGCTTGTCCAAGTAAGGGCAGTACCCAAGCACCGGTCCACCCACATACAACATTATCAAAGTACCGAACGCGAATCATATGAGTGTGATAAAACTAGCTTGACGATATTCCCATGTGTCCTCGGGAGTGCTTTTCTCTATATAAGAGTTTGTCCAGGCTTGTCCTTTGCTAAAAAAAGGATTGGGCCACCTTGCTGCACTTTATTTACCTTTGTTACTTGTTGCTCGTTACAAATTATCCTATCACAAAACTATCTGTTACCACTTATCACTACAAAAAAAGACACATCCGTGACATTTTGGGCTGAACGAATTTTTTTTCTGTCATACATATGACACTTCTATGACGATAATTGTGACAAAACCCGGTATTAGCATAGAGGGGTGCCCGTGGAGGGGTGGTTGAATAGGACCCCGTGGTGTGGAGGGCTGGATGAACAGTAGACGGTGGAGGGGTGCCCGTGGAGGGGTGGTTGGACAGTAGCCGGTTGAGTAGCGCGTGGTGGAGGCTGGATGAAGAGGAGCCCGTGGAGGCTGGAGGAGGTCGACGGTAGCCCGTGGAGGCTGGAGGAGGTCGACGGTGGAGATGAACAGTATCCCATGGAATCCCGTTTTGCGGTACGCCACACCCTCCCGATGAACAGGACCCCCATTTCGACCGTAGCGCTCCAACACAAGTCTGTTTCGTCCGTTTTGGGGTACACCACACCCCTCCCGATCAACAGGACCCCCGTTTCGACCGTAGGAGGTCCGTTTCGTTCGTTTTGCGGTATGCCACACCCCTCCCGATCAACATGACCCCCGTTTCGACTGTAGGAGGTCCGTTTCCTCCATTTTGCGGTACGCCAGACCCCTCCCGATCAACAGGACCCCGTTCCGAACATAGGAGGTCCGTTTCCTCCGTTGTGCGGTACGCCAGGCCTCGTTTCCATCGCCTGTTCCGTCCAAGCCCTCCCGATGAACACGACCGCACATTCCGTTCCGACCCAGCCGGTTGGCTCCCACGCGTTCCGTTGCCCCGATGAACATGACGCATTCCTTTGCCTCCCCATGAACACGACGCATTCTCTTGCCTCCCCATGAACACGACGACGACGCAGTGTCTCCGTTCCGACCCAGCCATGTACACGAGCCCTGGCCGTACGTATGCGCGAGTAGGCGTTCGAGACGCCGCCCGTATGTACGCATACGTGGCCGTATTTTCTTTCTTGCACCCTGGCCGCTGTTCGTACGTGTACATGCTACGGGCGCGCCTCTACTACGACACGTACGCACATCTACTATGACACGTGCGCGCCTCTACATCCACCAGCATATATGTACATACATGTTCGCGACCAGAATGACAACGCTACGTACGCTTCCACCAGGTGGGTCCCGACTGTCAGGCACTTCCTTGCCTACGAAGATGTAGCTGGTGGATCCCGGTAGTCAGGGGGTGAATCGTTTTTTTGGACGCACTTCCTTGCGTGCGAAGATGTAGCTGGTGGGTCCCAGCAGTCAGGGGGGCGAATGGTTTTTTTTGGATGCACTTCCTTGCGTGCGAAGATGTGGTTGGTGGGTCCTAGCAGTCAGGGGGAAACGTTTTTTCGCGAAATACGGTGGCCCATCCGGTGGGTCCCCGCTGTCAGGTGGAGGAATAATTATTTTATGCGTAATAAGGAGGCACTTCCTTGCTGCGGCTGTGGACCTAGCTGTCAGCCTCTCCACGTACAGTCCATGTCCGATGGAAGCCATTCCTTGACCACGTTGACCATGCCGCGCCGAGAGCACCAGGGCGGTGGACGATGGTGAGGCCTAGGAAGGGGATGAGGCAGAGCCGGGGAAGACGTGGCAGTGGATGCCCACGCATAGAGGAGTATGAGGGTTCACTCGTTCGGCTGCGGTGTGAGGCTGCCGTCGCCCTAGAATAACAGGGGGTGTGGGTGCGTAGAGGGATGGCCTGGCCAGCGGTGGGAGTAGTAGGGGGCGGTGAGGCCTCCGTGACATCACATCCGGCCATGGGCGGCAGGAGCAAGCGGCACGACCGGCGCTGCTTTGGGCGGCTGGAGCAAGAAGACCAGAGGTTGAAGAAGCACTACGGCCGTTGGATGGACATCGTACGGTCACTGGAGCTAGAATTGTTCGTATATATTGACTAAAGTTGACACAGGCCTCCATCCTAGTCAACTTAGTAGGCCCACAAGTCAGCCTCCCACCAAGGTGGGTCCCAGCTAGCAGGGAGGTATTCATTTTTTGTGCGTAATAAGGAGGCACTTTTGGTGGGTCCGAGCTGACAGCGGGGGGAACGTTTTATTCGCGAAATACGGTGGCCCGTCCTGTGGGTCCCAGCAGTCAGGGGAAACGTTTTTTTTTTCGCGAAATACTGGTGGCCCGTCCAATGGGTCCCTGCTGTCAGGTGGAGGAATAAATATTTTCCGCGTAATAAGGAGGCACTTCCTTGCGGCTGCCGTGGACCCAGCTGTCAGCCTCTCCATGTACATTACTCTTCCGATGGAAGTCGGTCGTTGACTACATTGACCACGCCGCGCCGAGAGCACCACGGCGGTGGACGATGGCGAGGCCTAGGAAGGGGACGACGCGGAGCCGGGGAAGACGCGGCAGTGGAAGCCCGCGCTGAGAGGAGTACAAGGGTTCATCGGTTCGGCTATGGTGTGAGGCTGCCATCGCTGCAGAATAATAGGGGGTGTTGGTGAGTAAAGGGATGCCCTGGCCAGCATGGGAGTAGTAGGGGCGCTGAGGCCTGCGCGACAGCACAGCCGGCCACGGGAGGCGGGAGTAGGCGGTCCCGCCGGCATTGCTTTGGCGGCTGGAGCAAGAAGATCAGAGATTGAAGAAACACGACGGCCGTTGGATTGACATCTGATACGTCTCCGTCGTATCTACTTTTCCAAACACTTTTGCCCTTGTTTTGGACTCTAACTTGTATGATTTGAATGGAACTAACCCGGACTGACGCTGTTTTCATCAAAATTGTCGTGATGTTGTTTTATGTGCAGAAAACAAAAGTTCTCGGAATGACCTGAAACTCCACGGAATATCTTACAATAAATAGTAAAAAATCCTCGCCAAATATGAAGACTAGGGGGCCCACACCCTTCTCACGAGGGTGGGGGGCGCCCCCCCTAGGGCGCGGCCCCCTACCTCGTGGGCCTCGTGGAGACCCCCCGACTCCAACTCCAACTCTATATAACTGCTTTTGGGGAGAAAAAAATAGGAGAGAAGAAATCCTCACGTTTTACGATACAGAGCCGCCACCAAGCCCTAAAACCTCTCGGGAGGGCTGATCTGGAGTCCGTTCAGGGCTCCGGAGAGGGGGATTCGTCGCCGTCGTCATCATCAACCATCCTCCATCACCAATTTCATGATGCTCACCGCCGTGCGTGAGTAATTCCATCGTAGGCTTGCTGGACGGTGATGGGTTGGATGAGATTCACCTTGTAATCGAGTTAGTTTTGTTAGGGTTTGATCCCTAGTATCCATTATGTTCTGAGATTGATGTTGCTATGACTTTGCTATGCTTAATGCTTGTCACTAGGGCCCGAGTGCCATGATTTCAGATCTGAACCTATTATATTTTCATCAATATATGAGAGTTCTAGATCCTATCTTGCAAGTCTATAGTCACCTATTACGTGTTATGATCCGTTAACCCCGAAGTGACAATAATCTGGATACTTACCGGTGATGACTGTAGTTTGAGGAGTTCATGTATTCACTATGAGCTAATGCTTTGTTCCGGTTCTCTATTAAAAGGAGGCCTTAATATCCCTTAGTTTCCATTAGGACCCCGCTGCCACGGGAGGGTAGGACAAAAGATGTCATGCAAGTTCTTTTCCATAAGGACGTATGACTATATTCAGAATACATGCCTACATTACATTAACGAATTGGAGCTAGTTCTGTGTCACCCTATGTTATGACTGTTACATGATGAACCGCATCCGGCATAATTATCCATCATTGATCCAATGCCTACGAGCTTTCGATATACTGGTTTACGCTTATTTACTTTCCCGTTGCTATTGTTACAATCACTACAAAATACCAAAAACATTACTTTGCTTTCGTTACTCTTTTGTTACCGTTACCATCGCTATCATATTAGTTGCTACTAAACACTTTGCTGCAGATACTAAGTTTCCAAGTGTGGTTGAATTGACAACTCAGCTACTAATACTTGAGAATATTCTTTGGCTCCCCTTGTGTCAAATCAATAAATCTGGGTTGAATACTTTACCCTCGAAAGTTGTTGCGATCCCCTATACTTGTGGGTTATCAACATCCAACGGTTACGTCTGCTAGAATCGTTTGTTGACGTATATAATAACTAAAAAAAATCTTGCATACGCGTCAACTAAACTGGCCCACAAGTCAGGCCTCTCCCTCTTTTTTTAATAATTTATATATAGCTCATGGCAACTTCTTATGCAATTTATTGCAGCCATTTTTTTGGTTGGCCAGGGCCAATTTCGCATATTTCTGTGGGTTCCAAACTATTTTTAATACCAAAATGTCGATCCAGATTTAAAATACTTTGAAGATATATTTAAATTAGGTTAATGCCCGGTGAAATAGGAATCTGAAAATGTGAATTTTTTTAGAAATTATAAAGTAATTGCCAATTTGTCATCTGTTTTTATATTTACAACCCATTTCATATTACTTTCAAGATTTGTAGGCGTCTTGAAAGAGTTGCAGCCTATCAGGGCGTAGAAAAATAAGTAGGCCTGGATTGGATATTCTTCAGAAAAAACAAACTAGGCTCATTTTCACAAAGAAAAAATAGCTGGGCTGGTCACATGGTGAACATAGAATATAAGCCTGGGCTAGACGAGCCACAGCCCAGTTCAAACCCTGCTCCGTCTCAACAATACCAAACAAAAAAATACTGCTCGAGTAGCTACGTCCCAGGTGTCAACCAATCTTATGTTGTTCTCTTGTCTATTGACTATATACACTCACATTGTCGTGGGTCCCAGATGTCAGGAAAACACTAGGAGGAAGCATTTTATTTTTCCATACGCTAACGTGGTGGGCCCCTACTGTCATCCTCTCCACATACTTCTGCCGATTCCTGTTGTTTGTTGACCATGTTGACAACGCGAGAGGGCGGTGCCACGGCGAGCACACCAAAGTGTGCGGAGGACGTCGGTGTTAACGATTTAGGAGCCGGTGGGGCAGCGATGCGTGCGCTGAGGTGCAGCCAGCCGTGGGAGGCGGATGCAGGCGGCCCCGCCGGCGCTGGTTTGGTTTTGGCGGCTGGAGGAAGATAGGACTGAAGAAACATGACAGACTGTAAAAGCAGCAGGAGTACTTAACAACCTTAACTGAAACCAGCAGAGGCACTTAACAACCAAAGCTGAAAACAATATGAGTACTTATACAGGTTCAACCGTACAAAGCATGCCTCGAACAGTGCTACTTTGCCTACAGTTAACCAAGGGCGAGGCCACCAAGCCCCAGGACAAGGCCCAGGCACCACCCCGCGCATCCACAACCTTCTGAAAGCGGCTTCATCTCGCAACGTGGTCAATAAACAGGATATTCACTTTAGAGCCACGGAAAAGCATGAACATAATCTTCTGTCCTATTCTCCAAGATGGACGGGCCTTCATTATTTGAGACCACCCATGAATAAGTATCTTTTCCCCTCCAAGGGGAATTGAGTAGGTCGACATAAACATCATGTTGTGACCAAGTGCAAGTCTGACCCGACCATGGTCAGGCATCTGTATAGGAACAATAGAACTCGGCAGTTCCTGTTTCAAGAAGATCACAGCTGTAAAACTGTGTATAAGCAATAGTTTATGAACAACATATATAACAGAAAACAACTCGTACCATAAGTTTCTCGACACAGTTGGACCTGTTCAATGAGTGCAGCAGTGGCACACATATCCCACATGGCCTTCCACCATTGAAACGCCCCACAAGGACCTCAAGACGATCAATAAAGTGTAGGAACTTGTGGATGTCGATCCAGTCAACTTCAGTGCCATTAGTAACAGTCGAGTTATTACAAAGTAACAAACGAGCAGACTGCTCAACTCTGAAAAAACCTATACGTGCCACCAATTATAAGAAAATATTAGTTAGAAGTAGCATCTTCGTGAGAGATTCGTTGCTACTTCTAAAGTTAAATTGTGATTAGTTACACAAAATAGGTGGATTAAAAAGTAATCGTGGCAACAAGCAAGAACCAGATACAAAACTAACATGGATGAACAATTGGAACGACGTTGGGGTGGAAGATCGCAGTGAAGATGAGACCAGGTTCTGCTATTTCCATCAACATTCATGCGCCAACTTTCAGTCTGTAACACTTGAGAAAGTTTATCCAAGTTCGGCCAGAAAAAAGCAGCGATCTTCTTGGTTCATGAACCCAACTCGGAACTTATATCCATGGCTTGTCTTCACTGTGACCATTAAACTAGTGTATTCAGTTATGGCAAGGCCGAGCAACTTGAGTACATGTGTTCTGGCAGAGCAAATAATACATTGCAGGAAAAATAATATGAGAACACAACATGTTTAAAAAAACCCCACCCTCCCGGATAGAAAAGAGGATTCTAGGAACATACTGTGCGCGTTTCAAAATGCTGTGTTAGGATGAGAAGGAAAAAGTGTGGCGTCTCACCGAGGGCGCAGAAACCTGTAGGGTACTCGCACTTTGGGCACTGCAAATGAAACACACTAGATTCAGTAGGAAGAAAAATGCATCAACAGCGGCAACTGCCATCCTAGCATTACCTGCGACCAAGGGACTTGGATTTATCGGGGATGGATGAAGAATTCGTACCTGGTTCTCCATGAGAAAACCCTATGCAATCACCGAGAGGGGGTTTTCTCTGAACAAGCTGACGAGGGAGAAGGGGATTCAGGCCCAGTGAAATATTGCCGCTTCGTCCGTCCAGCTTACTGCTAAAGCTGGAAAGGGGGGGTTGTGATTTGATGCCTCATTGGGCATTACTGCGGCGCTATGACCGGGGTGTGTCTACCATGAAGTTGTGCACTCTAATTTGTGCATGTGGCACGTGGACCCCGTTGCCGGTTGCCCCACATATCAGCGAAAGGAAGTAGAAAGACAGGAGTAACTAGTTACACATAAATATATTTTTTGACAGAGAGATACTCCCTCTGTAAAGAAATATACAAATCTTTTATATCACAGGCTCACCTTGCCGAGAAATATACTCCCTCTGCAACACACAAGCATTATGGGGGTTCAACTTTTTTATGGGGGTTCAGCTGAGAATATAATACTCAGATAGGCTCATGGTTCTGGACTTTGGGACGCAGGCCGACCCTGCATGTTTGGGGGCCCATGTTTTCTACCTCATCGCTTTTCATATTGCAAGCGATCGGTACGGCGCTGGTTTTAGATGCTCTCGCAAGGCGAATACACAAAATTGAATAAAGCACGACAGCTGTTGGAATGAAATCGAACGACAGTTCCTAACCAGCAATCAGAGTTGCAATTCTATCAACGATATACCATGTGATAAATAATACTGTTGTACTACTTATACAAACAGGACACTTGTTTCACCATGCCAGATTATTACATTAAAATCTCTCGGAGGATAGATCATTTCGGCAGTTACGTGCTGCTACTAAAGAATTTCAAAGTTGATTTGGACCAGCTCTGTCGGATTCTGGGCTCCGCAAAACCCTTAAGATTCGAACACAGGGGCGTGACGAAGATCTCTCCCACTACACGTCCACCTAGCGCCTCACTCTTCTCCTGGTGGTGGGAATGGGATGCAAGCAAGCAAACAAGTAGAGCACACAAGAGTTTACCCAGGTTCAGGCCACCTTGTGGTGTAAAACCCTACGTCCTGCTTTAGTGGATTGGCCTCGCGAGGGCTCGAGTATGAACAAATACAGTGGTTTCCTGAGCCCAGGGGGCGAGCTCAAGAGGGGTGAGGAAGCGGATGTTCTTGCTCCTTTGCTATGCCAAGTCCCAATGGGTTGGTCCTCCCCTATGCTAGGAACCCTAGCTACTTATATAGATGGCCAGGGTCCTCTTCCCCCGAAATGTTTAGGCGGGAAGGGAATCCCACAACGTCCATTTGAGCGGGAACACAAGGACGCTCCTATCCTAACAAAAGACGGCCTTCGCCTGCAAAGAGGGCAGGCGGTGACACGGTGGTGGGCTCGGCGATGACATCCTTCCTGCCGTCCTTGCGGTCTACAGTCTTGTTGCACCAAAGGGGAAACCTTTGTATCGCCCCTCGGGAACCTGCGCCTACGCGGTCTCCTTTGCACCAATATGGAAACTGCGCCCGCTGGCGCCCGCTGGCATGGTTCGTCATGGCTTGCGTCACTGCCTCCGTCTGAGGCAGCCCTTGCCTTGAGATCTCCGCCCTCCCGAAGTAGCCTAGCTGAGGCCACTCTTGGGAGAGGTCTTGGTTGCCCCTCTGGAGCAGCCTAGGTGAGGCCGCTCCCTGAGGAGGCCTTGGTCGTTCTCCTCGCTAGGGCTGGCCCCCTCGCGAGGGTCTTGAGCAGCTGGTTGATTAGCTGGGCCCTACCGGGCCGTACTAGGAACGCGATGTGGGCCGCAGACAGGCAAGTCTGGGTACCCTAGTTCCCAGTACGCCGACAGTAGCCCCCGGGCCCAAGGCGCGCGCGGAGTTGGCTTTTGGGTGAAGCCTAGCCGAGGAAGAAGCGCCGCGGGCCCCAAAGTCTGTGGGCCAGGCTGGCGCGTGATAGTTGGATGGGACGTGACGACTCCACTCCCCATGCAGCCTTGGTAACTGTGTGATTTGACCATTACACAGACGATAAGCGGCTCCCCTGCCGTCGCTCCTGTCTTCCTTCCTCCCCATCGCCTTCTTCTTCTCCTTGCTTCCTTTGTCCCCTGCCCTCGCCTCCATGCCGCGCCAGGCAAGGAAGAGGGTAATCGGTGCGGCTGCGCCATTGCCACCGGGCCACGAGCCGGCGCTTGGCAGCTCCTCTGTGGTGAACCAAGAGGGCATGGACAAGGTCCGCCATGCCCTGGCCGATGAATCCAACGAGTGGGGACCAACCAAGGCCTGGCCTGCCTCCCGGTTGGTGTTGGAGATGAACGCCACCGACATCCAGCTTCATCTCCATGCCATCTTCGCCAGCCTTGTCCCCCCTTTCTCCGAGTTCTTCAATGCGGTGCTCACGCATTACCAGGTCTTGGAGTTGCATCTGGATCCGAGGTCCATCGTCCTCCTCTCCGGCTTCGCGTTCCTGTGCGAAGTCTACATCGGCATTCCTCCATCCGTGGCCCTGCTTCACCACTTCTTCACCCTCCGTCTGGTTGATGGGGGCAGCACTCGGGATGTGTGTTGCTGCGCGCGGTGGAGGCAACCGCAGCCTCTGGGATTGACTTCACGCTCCGCCCGGCCACGGCGGGGTTCCATCGACAATGGGTGTATGTCGATGCCACTACACACAGCCCTCTGCTTGAGCTTCCTCGTGCGCCCGCGGAGCCGAGCGCGGGATGGGGGCACGAGGCCCTCTCGGACCCACGGGCGGAGCGAGTCTGGCATTGCCTGGCCAGCCTGAGGGAGAGCGGGCTGACCCTGGGGATGGTGGTGCGGGACTTCCTCGTCGTGCGCATCGCCCCGCTCCAGCGCCACTCTCGGATAATGTGGACCCTTTCCAAGTGGGGTGATCCGATGTGCCTGCAATGAAAACCGCTTCCTCCTGAGACGCTCCACAAAATGTTGCCGTTGCTCGTTGGTGAAGTGCCTGGGTTGTGCTCCGCCTACGTGACTCCTTTGTGCTTGGCTCCCGTGTCCGGGAGGGCTTATACTGAGAAGATGCCCCACTTTGACGCGTGGGGGCTGCTGCCAGAGGGCGTCTCCGGACCTCGCGACAACCCTCTGGAGGTGGTGCCAGGGCTCACGAGCCCCGTGAGCCCGTCATTTCTCCCGGCGACAAATACGTCCGGTGGCGCTCCTGATGCTCGGTCCACGCAGACCCCGGATCGGGCAGGCGGGGCACGGGTGTCCCCAGCACGGGAAGCTGATGGTGTGGGGGCGCAGCTGGCACCAGAGGTAGGAGGCGGAGGGGATGCGATGGCCCCCGAGGTTGTTGAAGGGGAGGCCCAGCGTCCCGCCTCCGAGGTAGACGCGGGCGAAGGGCACCAGCCAGTCTTCGAGGTCACGGGGGACGCCGATGACGGGGGCTGCCCAGCCCCAGAAGCCGCGGCCAGCATCGCCAAGGGGGACGCCGACACTCATCGCGGTCATGCCCCTACATAGGGCGCATCAACTCCTCGCAGCCCCCTGCCGTCCCTCGCAGGGCTAAGCAGGAGGCGGAAGATGCAGAGTAGCTGTGGCCCAGCCCCCACGGCTCTAAAGAGGACGAAGCGGGCGATGCTGAGCAGGTATGTGCTCTTAGTTTCCTTGCCCCCTTTTGATGAGGCCTTCCTGATTCCTTGCTCGTCAGGGCCCCCTCCGCGGTGACCGCGAGCCCACCTCAGGGCCGTTCTGCAGGGCCGACAGGTATTTCTGACAGTGCCCGCCCTTCGGACCACGCCAAGCCCTGGGCAGAGCTCATGCCGGGACTTTCGTTTGTGAACCATGCTCCCAGCCCCCAAGTGCTCCTGGGGCAAGGCTGCCTCTGGCCCCCTGGGAGCTCACCTTGGGGCCTAGGGCTTGCCTTTATTGTGGACCAGCAGGCCCTCGGGGTGGCCCCGGATGCTACCCGCCTGCCTGGGCTGCGTCTTCCCTTCTCGTTGGAGGTGCCCTCTGCTCCTGAGGCCAGCCCCCCGGCCCATGTTGAGGGCGTGGAGGAGCCTCCTCTGGATGGCCCGGATGTCGTAGATGGGCCCAGTCATTTTTTGGGTCCTGCGCAGCGTTGGAGCATGGTCCACCAGGGCCTGCTGCGGGAGGCGTCGGATGTCTTGAGGCGCCTCGGGGATGAGGTCGCCGAGGTGGACAAGCGCATCGGAGCTGAGGGCCCGCGCCTCTTGGAGGAGTGGTGCAAGCTGAAGACTGCTGTCAACCTGAGCCGGCGGCAGCATGAGGCCGTCTTGGAGAAAGTGGAGGCGTCCCTAGCCACTTCTTACGAAGCACGCGACCGTGCTTTGGAGGAAGCCCGAGACACCGATCGCCACCGGGTGGCGGCCGAGGATCGTGAACGCAAGCTCGAAGCCTTGAACGCGGCCCTCGAGCGCCAGGTGCGAGCTCGGATGGCCGCCCTTGCCATGGCTACGGCTGGCGACGGCCCTGCTGGCCTCTTGGCACGGGAGGAGGCGCTAACTCTTGAAGCGATGGAGCTGGGCACGGAGCACGAGCACCTGGAGACGATGGAGCGCCAGGTGGCCGAGGCCGAGGTCGAGCTAGACGGTCGAGAGGCCAAGGCCGCCCTGGAGATCCGGGTTTTATAGGAAGACTATCGCGGGAAGCTGGAACTCCACGAGACTCGCTTTGTCGAGAAGGGCAACAAGGTGAAGAAGAAGAGCGCCGCCCTCGAGGGGCAGCTGGCGGGCTCCAAGCGTCGTCTGCAGGCGTCGGAGACGGCTCGCTCTGCCTCGAAACGTCATGCACGGGCGTCGAAGGAGGCTTGAGCGGTGGCCGAGCGCCGCGAACAAGCGTCCGAGAAGGCCCGCGTCGCCGCGAGGGCAGAGTTGTCCCGCTTTTACTAGCGGGTGGAGGACATCTCTGCCTCCGCAGCCCTGAGCCCTGCTGAAGCCGCCCATGCTCATGGGATGCGAAGGGTCCGCTCGGAGATGCTCACAGCCTTGGGGAACAGGGCCAACGGAGCCTTGCATGAGCTCCTTGGTTCAGGGGTCGACGATCCCCTAACAGCTGATGACGCCTGCTACCTCAAGTTCTTTAGCGAAGTGGTTGATCATCTTGAGGGCCAGGTTACGACGGCGCAGCAGCTAGTCGAGGAGCAAAGCCACGACGTTCTTTGGCGCGCGGTCACGCGCATCTTCAGGAATCTACTTTGCCTTGACGCGCGCTCCGACTTCAGGGCCCTGCTGGAGCCGGTGCCCGATGTGGTTGCTGGTGACGTGGAGGCGTGGGTGAGTGACCACGTGGAGGTGTTGGTGACGGAGCTTGTTCCGGCGGTTGAAGATGCACCAGCGTCTGAGGACGACGCCAGCGGTCTTGTGGATGGAGCCGATGCTTAGCCCAGTCCTGCTCTTTTCATAAAAGTTTTTGGATTGTGGCCCTTGAGCCAGTCAAGATGAACATTATGTAATTTGAGCTTTTGAGGATGTAAGGATGGGTTTGAGGACTCCCTTGTGACGTCCGCTCCTGAGGTCGGGGCCTCGGCCTATGTTGTGTTTCTGAGGGAGTGCCTGCCGACCCTGTTTGAGCGCGTCTCGTGAGTACTTGCGACTGGTGCGGGAGGATTGGCGGTTCGGCCGTGGGCCAGACAGACGTACGCACTGCGCCCCGGCCCCTGCTCGCGAGGGGCGATCCGGCGGGATCGCGGCTGCGGACAGCTTTACCCAAAGGGGGGCTAAGAACGAAAAGAGCGAAAGAACTCAGCAAAACACGAACGAGAAACTTCCCCCCTTTATTTCAAAGACAAAACGCGTAGCCGCAAGCTCGGCTCCAGAAGGCAGATACAAAAGAGGCAAGGGCGAATGGCAAAAAGGAGGGGGACCGCGTCCGGCCCCTGAGCAGGTCTTCAGTCTTCTCCCCAACGCGGAGCATAGGGCTACCACCAGTTGATGTGGGCATAGCCATTGGAGGGCAGTGTCGATGGCCAACGCGGAGCATGGTACTTCCACTAGGACGTGGGTGGGAGCCCCCATGAGGCCCCAGGGCGGTGCTCAGGAGACTCCGGGGCGTGTACAGCCCCACTCATTATTACGTGAGAGTGTCTCGAGCGGAGATCTTCTAACGTGCCCGCCCCTTCACTTGAGGACCCCGCCCCGCGCTACTCCACTCCCGCCATGGGCCCACCCGAAGGAGGCGTTCATGAGGTGGGACACTGCGCATAGTGGGGGGATGAGACCTTAGCTATATGCCCTCGTGCCGAGCACCAGGCACACCGCTTACGCGACCTCCGGGCACGCTTCGCCCTGAGGGGCTAACATCGCCCGAAAGCACGGTGTACTGAGGAGCAAGGGGGACCCCGCCCCGCTCATGCTCCTAATGGCCCCTGAGCCCTCCTGATCAGGGAGAGAACCAGAGGGTATGGGGTCAGGCGAGTGGGGGGATGAAGCCTCGGTCTTGGGCCCTCCTGACGTGCATAGGACGGGCTGCCGTACCGCCCCCCGACCTCCCCTCCACAGCCCAAGGGATGGCACACCGGGAGGCGCGACATCTTGAGCTTTAAGCGGAGGGAGAGGAGGCCCCTCCCCACGTGCATCATACCCGCCGCCGATGAGCCCCTGGCGAAATCCAGGGCGGGCTCGTGCGCGACGGGTCACACCTGAGGGAACGAGGGCCCGGCCCGGGCCTTCTCTCCCTTTCTGTCTTCGAACGAGGCCTGGGGCACCCCCAGGCATCCTGAGACCATGGTGAAGTGTTGCTGGTCACGGCGGGCATCACCTCTCGCAGGGCAGGGTCTAGGAGCGCCTCGCTTGCACGCTGACCCACGCGATTTCTCACGCAGGCGGGTGTTCCTCCTTCATTCCTGCTCCATAGCCGTCGGTGGCGATGGCGGCGAGCTGATGGCCAGGGGTGCAGGGCCAGGTTCCTGTCCCCGCGGTCCCGAGCCCCCGGCCGTTGATGTCTGGCGGTGTCGGGCATTGAGTGTGGCCCCGAGACCGCCCTTGGATGGATCTTCGCCCTGGGCGGCGCCTGGATGTGGGTGGGCCTGTGGCAGCTAGACGGAGTCGTATGCAGGGTTCAACGGATCGTACCCCACATCCCCCACGTAGGTCGTGGTCGGCCGGCCTTGCCCACACGGGCGACCGCGCACGGTCGGGGCGGCCCCCAGTCTCTGGAGACGTTATGCGGAAGCAGAACGGCTTGGCCCCGGTGGCGGCGACATCGAGGAGTTCGGCCACCCTGAGGAGCAGTGCGTCATGGCCGGCGTCGAGCAACCGGCATCTCAGTAGTTCCCTTGCTACCAGCAGCGTGACCCTCATGTTTGCCGTCTTGCGCCGGTCCCGGGAGTTTGCTGCGGCGTGGCTGGCAGCACGCGCCGCCGCGCGGTTCTGGCGCCGCGTGGGCGGTGGAGGCTGCCGGTCTCCAAGCGGCGGGTCAGCGACGCTCATCGTGCCATCGGCACCAATCAAGGCGGGGTAGCGGCGCGTCCCTTGGCCAAAGGGCGACGCTCGAGCGGTCCGAGCGCTACGTCCTTCGGTGCGCGTCGGCTGCGCCTCCGCCATCAGAGGCGTCGGAGCTGGGGTGGGCCGGGTCGTTGGAGAAGAATGAGGCGAGGTCGTCGGAGAGGCGAGATTTCGATGCGCCCCTGCCTGGCGCGCCAAATGTCGGATTCCGGGCTCCACAAAACCCTTAAGATTCGAACACAGGGGCATGACGAAGATCTCTCCCACTACACGTCCACCTAGCATCTCGCTCTTCTCCTGGTGGTGGGAATGGGATGCAAACAAGCAAACAAGTAGAGCACACAAGAGTTTACCCAGGTTCAGGCCACCTTGCAGTGTAAAACCCTACGTCCTGCTTTAGTGGATTGGCCTCGCGAGGGCTCGAGTATGAACAAATACAGTGGTTTCCTGAGCCCAGGAGGCGAGCTCAAGAGGGGTGAGGAAGCGGATGTTCTTGCTCCTATGCTATGCCAAGTCCCAATGGGTTGGTCCTCCCCTATGCTAGGAACCCTAGCTACTTATATAGACGGCCAGGGTCCTCTTCCCCCGAAATGTTTAGGCGGGAAGGGAATCCCACAACGGCCATTTGAGCGGGAACACAAGGACGCTCCTATCCGGACAAAAGGTGGTCTTCGCCTGCAAAGAGGGTAGGCGGTGACGCGGTGGTGGGCTCGGCGATGACATCCTTCCTGCTGTCCTTGCGGTCTTCAGTCTTGTTGCACCAAAGGGGAAACCTTTGTCTCGCCCCTTGGGAACCTGCGCCTGCGCGGTCTCCTTTGCACCGATATGGAAACTGCGCCCGCTGGCGTGCGCTGGCGCGCGCTGGCATGGTTCGTCATGGCTTGTGTCACTGCCTCCTCCTGAGGCAGCCCTTGCCTTGAGATCTCCGCCCTCCCGAAGCAGCCTAGCTGAGGCCACTCTTGGGAGAGGTCTTGGTTGCCCCTCTGGAGCAACCTAGGTGAGGCCGCTCCCTAAGGAGGTCTTGGTCGTTCTCCTCGCTAGGGCTGCCCCCCTCGCGAGGGTCTTGAGCAGCTGGTCGATTAGCTGGGCCCTACCAGGCCGTACCAAGAACGCGATGTGGGCCGCAGACTGGCAAGTCTGGGTACCCTGGTTCCCAGTACGCCGACAAGCTCTCCTTGCCGAGAAAGTTCGATTTTGACATCATCCCCTTCCACAAGATATGATTTAGATTTGAACCTTGACCATCCTTTAGCATCAACCATCATGCGACCATCCTTTGTACTTACGGTATATTGAGCAGGTTCATTCATACCAAGGCTGCGCATGGTAAGAGAAACTTGGCCGCGGTCGCCTGGATTGTTGAACGACTCCCTCGTTGCTCTAGGAATTCTCTGTTTGCAAACAAGAATATATACCCAAACAGTTAGATCAACATAGTGAATCATGTGAAACAACATGGAAAGAAAAAAGAACGAAGCACTTGGGCGGCCAATGCTTACCAAGAAGGTGGACATATCAGTTTTTGTAAGGACTTTGGTATATGAAGTGCGAACTGCAGCCCAGTCTGTTGCCGGTGTAACTGCACTGGCCGGAGCAGATGTAAGTGCAAGTGTTGGTCTAGGTGCCGAAGCCGCTATTGCTGCCGGAGATGGTGCTCCTTGTAGAGCTGGTGCCGATGTCGGAGCAGGTGCCGGTGTCGATGCCCGATCCTCTGGTAGATCAGACTGATCTGCTGACGCGGTCGGTGCCCAATCCCAAGCTGGATCAGACTGAGTTGCTGCCGCTGTTAGTGCTAGAGCAACTGCCAGTGCTCGATCTGTGCGAGACAGCGGCAATCATGTCTGGTCAGCTATGATCAGCTTTCTAACTTGAATAGGATCTGTGACCGTGATCTAGTTTTTTTCTTCATTTCTTTTAAACGCGAGAAGGACTAATTGTGGCATTTTTGTTAAACCAAACCGCAGTTCATCATAGGGATTCAGCTTGTACTCAGACAATAGACTGATCCAATTTTTTCCAGTAATATAAGTGATGGACAGTGCCTTCGTTACTGACACGACATAAGAAGTATAACTTGCAAAAATAGCCATCATAGAGCAAACCAAACGGTTTATTCTATGATGAATGTCACATGGCAAAACCTGCATCGTAAAATTGTAGGAAAAGAAAGAAAACATGACATTAAATCAATAAGATTTAGGCAATAAATCAATAAGATTTACTTGATGTGACATGAGTGAATCCTTACCAGGAAATCACTATGTTGAAGTACTAAACAGAAGATTGATCGTCCAACTACGCGTGGCATGCAGGGGCCCTGCCTACTCCCACAAGCAGGACAGTCCAAAGGTCGTGACAAATCGTATGGACCGAACATCCATGGGACTAGAAATCCTGGTGGGTGCGATAAACCCTGCAATGCATACATATATTGGAGTGTAACCATAATTGATAAACCATGCTCACAAAAAATATGATCTGGAGACTTTTTCAAAATATACAGACTGAATTGAGTGGACAGACATTAACATAGACCGTTCTCAGGACTGACCACACACCAAAAGCGGTAGTACTAATAAACAATACAGGGTTCACAAACACAAATCAAGTACTGAACAATAGTACTTACTACAGACAAGCAAAGTTGCATTAACTAAACTCTATAGACTATTTCTTGCCACCGACCTACGGGATGAACCCCGCATAACTGACTAGGCCATGGACTTCGTGTGAGATGTCTACATGCACCATCACCATCTTGTCAACCTTAGAGAAGCTAATAGAGTGGTCTTTCCACTCATAAACATGATGATGAACACAGGCCACATCAGATTTGTTGGGAAGCTTTACAAGAACCACACCCTTCGTAATCGAAGGCACAACTAGGAAATTGTTGTGGTCAAGTACAGCCTCGAGAACACGCCTGACAACAATGCTACAAGAAAACACTAGTTCAGGACACATGGCGACAAGGACACAATAGCTGGATAGTTCAGCAGTAGAACTCATCATCAGGTCTTCCAGTTCACACGGCATGACTTTCAGAACTTCATCTCCACCATGGACCTGGTTCTAATTCAAAAAGAAACGATATTTTATTACTACCTCCCTTCAGAAATATAAGATGATTTTCGATATTATACTCCATATATGACTACATATACGCACAGAAATGAGTGAACAAAGACACTAACATGTCTTCAAAGGCATGAGAGCAGAGGGATTACATGCATTATCCTTAACACAAGTTATTGAGGCAAATATACCCTCTTAAATGGTAGCATTGATGTTCATAAAGTACTCCCTCCGTCCCAAAATTCTTGTCTTAGATTTGTCTAGATACGGATGTATCAAGTCACATTTTAGTATTAGATACATCCGTATCTAGACAAATCTAAGACAAGAAATTTGGGACAAAGGGAGTAGTTGAAAGTAATCTATAAGAAATCAGTGTCAACCTCTCGCATGTTTTGGTCAAAAGAGGAATTTAGAACTGTCATTTGGCACACTAAAATCACATGGAAGATCACCCAGAAAGTTGTACTACCAGTACTAGTACTGTGTTTAGAGGAAAAAACATGATCAAGATCGAGAAAAAGATCGTCAACAAGAGACATTACCTGGACTTGCTTAATGAGGGATCCCGGAGAGGGGGGCTTGGACAGGGCGATGGCTTTGAGCTTGTCCGCGGTAGTCTCAGCGGGGTGCTTGTGCTTCTTCGTACCATGAGCCTCGACGGTTTTGGCTAGAGCCATAGACATCACGTCGACCGGTGCTCCGACATCCATCCAAGAGAGGAAGCTGAGAGAGAAGAGTGAAAGGAGGAACGAGATGAGAAAGAAGCGAAGCGAGTGGGGGTTTTCTTCAAGAGAGGAAGCTGAGAGAGAAGAGTGAAATGATGGTTGCTTCATCCGTCCAACTTACTGCTGGAAAGGAGGGGGTTTTGTGATTTGACGGCTCATTGGGCATTACTGCGGTGGTTCGATCGGGGTAGTCTACCATCACTCTACTACGGAGTAATTTAGTGCATGGCTGGTGGACCCAGGCACTGGCTGTCCCACACGTCGGTGAAAGTGAGTAATTTAGTGCATGGCTGGAGGAGGATCCACACGTTAGAGCGTACCCATTGTTTTTCTGAAGAAAAAAATGATTACATCAAGCGTTTCCACTCTTACGACGGAGGAGTGCGAAACATGACAGCCACTTGAACATACACAGTGCTCCTTCTAGTAGGCATGTGCAGTGGTTCATACGTCAGTACTACACAATCTTGTTGCTAGTGTAGTAAGATATGATGATGACAAATGATGTTGTGCGCATGTCAACTACTCCTATATGTAACATAGTACCGCTTTTTCGACTGTCCGGTCGAGAATGAACGGTGAGATCAATGTTAACAGAACTAGGTCCATAGCGCACGGAGAGTACAGTGCTACAGTACTCCACAAAACATGAACCATATGAAGCACGAATAGTGTTAGGCAGGGTGTATGAAGGGTGCACGGGATGGGAGCAAAAGTTCCCTTCTCGACCCACTTTTGGGTGTTTGGCAGAGTGCATGAAGGGTGCATGATTCCACACTAGTAGGTTGACAAAAATACACGAAGAGGAAACAACTATATTGAGATGAGAATGCAACCAAACACACCCACACGCTTTGTGCTACAGTGACTGATCTGCACCGTCTGAGTTTGATCCAACGGTCATGTTGCGCCGAGACATGGACATGCCCATGCAGAGGGCGCCTAAACACCACCGAAGTCCCTCTGCTTCTCGAGGCGCACGATGTTGGTGATGCAGGGTGCAACCACCCGCAGAGCCCGCTCCCGGTCGACGGGAGCCAGTGTCAGGCGCCTCACCTCGGACTCCTTGATCTGCTGCGACACCATGGCACCAGGTAGAAGCAATGGGGAGAGGAAGCAAAGGGGGCGAAACGGCTGAAAGGCAATGCAATCTACGGGAAGGCGGGGGGAGCGGGGAATCTTTTGGTTTTCACCATGGTAAAACACCAGTCGACGACTTCTCACATCAGGGAGCAGTGGGTTTTTACATGCGGAGTCATCATGACTAATTGCTGCCGTCAAAAAATTAAAAATCCTGCCGCGCCTGCTCCCGTCAATCAAAAAAGTAAAAAATCCTGCCGCACCCAAACACCAGAGCAACGCCGCGGTGGATATTTAAATTTTCCTGCCGGCAAGTAGATAAAAAAAGGGGTGAAAAAACAAATGTGGCTGCGGCCTAGCTAATCGGTCGAACTAGCCCAAGTAGCTAGCCACCGTGCTTCACTGATCTACTCGGCGGGAAAGGTGGTCTTTCGTGATTTGACGACTCATTTACTTGCTTCGGTGCTACGACCGAGGAGGACCCAGAAAACACACGGTAGGGCGTCCCACGCCAGGAAGAATATATGCGTGCACCACTCGGGAGGACCCCGAAACCGCGCGGTAGGGTGTGCCACGTCTCGACACGGATGAAAAATATGCGTGTAAAAATATACTGTATTAGACGTAGTACCTATGGTTCGACCTCGGGACCCAGCCAGTCGGTCGAAAACACCCCACTAGCCACACAGCTTCATCATGCAAACATGGCACGGATGATAGATGTGGTTAGCTCCATCTCGACTAGCCAGAATGTCTCTTGTTCTAGGCGATTCTTCTATTTTCCAAGATTTTTTAGTTGTAATAACACCACGGCAAGCTAGCGCCGCTCTTCGTGTGTGCCCGTGCAAAGGTTAGACGATGGAGAGAAGAGAGATTGAGATCACAGACCTGGGACCCACCAGTAAGTGAGACAACGGTCATGCACGTGTTGATGAGGCACTCCCTCTACTCTACTCAACGCAAGTACTGTATAAAATCAATTTATGGGACAAAGCCAGCAACCGTTCGTTTTTTCAGGCTATCGACTTACGCTTTGTAGTCCAGTTTGCCTGTTCGAATCTCGTCTTTCAGATTTGTTAGTTTTAGGTCCAAATTTTACTAATGACAAGTGGGACCCCCGTGTGTTGTTCCGATATTTCAGTGTAGGATGGTTTTTTTGAACAAACACTTTGCGTGGTTAGACAAGTAACGGCATGAGTTGCACGCTTTTTGCAAGTTTACAAACAAAAATGACAGCGGCATAGAATATCACATCCACCCCGCAGCTTAGTGTCGGAGTAATGGGCCACGGGTAGGCAACACAGGCCCAGAACCTTCCAAGACATCAGGGCAGACTACGCCCCTCGAGGCCCCAGGACGAAGAGCCGCCTTCTGAGAGTCGGCGGTGAGGCGGCCGGCTGCTCACTCGCGGCCGAGTCCCAGGGACGACTTCGGGATAAGCTGACTCCTGACCGGCGACTTCCAGAGAAGCCAGCCTTAGGGAGTCGGCCCGCGACGCCAACAACCCCCATGCCCTCATGAAGAGGGACGGGACGGGGAGTGGCCAAAGTGAGGACCACTCCCACCCCTTTTTCCAAGGGGGGGCATGGCTACAGTACGCCGTACCCGTGAAGATTTCCGCGCGGCGCGACACTGTTGCCATGCCGGCCCTGACATCAGCCCAAGGGGGCGGAGCCCTGTGCCCACGACGGCCTGCTGGTACAACCCAGGGATGATGGGTCCCACCAGTCGGCGGGCGTATGGAAGAGGCGAAAGCACCACCAGTCGGCCC
Source organism: Triticum dicoccoides (assembly GCF_002162155.2). Taxonomy (NCBI): domain Eukaryota; kingdom Viridiplantae; phylum Streptophyta; class Magnoliopsida; order Poales; family Poaceae; genus Triticum; species Triticum dicoccoides. The sequence goes on from NC_041386.1 coordinate 97,689,860, forward strand.
GGATGGGAGTCGGCCACCAGAAGTCGGCCGGCCCCTCCCACGGGCCCCACGCGCCATTAATCAGACACGGCAAGTAGTGGCCACAGTGATCGCCCGCCAGACGGCGGGGCTGTCACCACGACCTCGTGATTGAGTCTGCGTCATCAGAGGCACGGCTACAGTAATCTGTAGCCGGCAAAGACCCGCCCACGGCGGACGCGGCCTGTCGGCCCCACACCAAGCCAGTCGGTGGGGCCCACCAGTCGGCGGGCCCCAGGAGTCGGCGGATAAGACGGCGGCCAGAGGGACTGACGGCTGGGCCCGTGCCCAGCCGGATTACCATTGTACCCCTGGGGGGTAGGCCTATATAAACCCCCCAGGGCATCCATGCAAAGGGTTGGAATCCATTAGCACTAGACAGATCATATAGGAAGGAGAGAGCTAGCCTTGCCTTCTCCTACCTCCAGGAAATAGCTCAAGGAGAAACTATGTAAACACTTTACCATAGTGATCATGCGGAGACCCCGTAGAGCAGCAGTAGGGGTATTATCTCCCCAGAGAGCCCTGAAGCTGGGTAAGATTCGCCGGCGTGCATGTCTTCGCCTTATCCCGTTTCCAGGCACCGGCGACGTTCTACTCGCCCCCACCATGATAAGCCATCCTTTGGCATATGTCGCACCCAACCCCCGACACTTAGATACTATGGTGATATGAGCTTTTACATCGTTGGAAGTGAGATCCAATGGCTTGGGAGTAGTCTTTGTAATTATGCGCAATTTCCAAACTCTCCAAAGGTTTTTTTGCAAATAAAACATTCAGGCCTCGCGTGTGCCGCTGCATCTTCGATCCAACGGTTCCCCGGTGCTCATATTAGGTGCTCCCCGTAGCTTAATTACCCGCTACGGTGATATGAGCATCTATGTCATATGATCGGTGATCAGATGGCACATGCGTAGTACTTGTACTTTCTACGCATTTCCCAAACTCTATCAGCCGTATATTGCAAAAACATTCAAACCTCCTACTGTTGGCCGTTAGATCTCAGTGAACTCGTATCACCATAGAATCTACAGTGCGGGAGCACCTCATACTCTCCCGTGCGAGAAAACATAAGGTGCTATCACAGCTTGGATGCTACGGTGATACGAGCTTGGAGGTCGTTTGATCTGAGATCCAATGGCATCTGAGTAGTCTTTGTGCTTGTAAGCAGTGGCCGAACTCTTTTGGGGCTTTTCTGCAAAAAACCATTCGAACCACCGAGGAGGTGTTGGGTCACAAATCCAACGCCTCTGAAGAGCTTGTATCACCAAAGCATCTAAGGTGTGGTAGCACATGATATTCTTACATACAGGAGAATATGATGTCCTCCTTCATTTAGATGCTACGGTGATACGAGCTTCGAGGTCGTTGGATATGGGATCAAAGGGCATCTAAGTAGTTTTTGTACAAATTGTGTGCAATTCTCAATCTCATCAAGGTTTCCTGCAAAAATATTAAGACACATCATGTGAGCTGCTATATCTGAGATCTACAAGCTCCAAGCAACTCGTATCGGCATATGGCATCTAAGGTATGGGGGCACATGATATTCTCCCGGGGAGGAGGGGTGGGGGTTGCACAACCAATCGGTGGTTGGGAGGGTGGGGACAAATATAATCTAAACAACCCTAAATAGAGCTCCACAATTTTATCTAAGGTCCAGGGGTTGACCCCCGACAAGCATAGCTCCGCCTAAACACAACATTTGCATGTACTGTAGTACTAGACTTAATATTCATGTTTCAGTTTCATGTTCATTTTAAATATTGAACTGCGGACCATGGATGTCTTACATTTTACTCCCTTCATTCCTAAATATTAGTCTTTTTAGAGGCTTCAAATGGACTGGCACATACGGATGTATATAAACATATTTTAGAGTCTAGATTCACTCATTTTGCTCCGTATGTAGTCACTTGTTGAACTCTCTAAAAGACTAATATTTAGGAATAGAAGGAGTATTTTTGAATTCGTTTCATACATGCATGGTTTGGAAAAATAGATGCACTATACTTATTGGATTGTTGTTGTGTTCGTGCGTGTGTGTCTCTGTGTGTGTGTGTGGTCATATGCTTGATACATACAAAGTTTTCTCACCTCCATATTGTTCATCTTTTAAATTTGAATTTGCATTGGAAAACTTACTACGGATACCATGAAATGGGAAATCCACGTTGAGATCACTATATCACAAACTCACTCTAATTCAACAACTCATCATAAATCAATTACCACGTTGAGATTAGTATTTGCAAGGAAAATACGGGTATTGTAATACACATAGATTCATTTGGCAATTTAAAAGGTTCCTTTCGTATTCTCGAATGGTAGGACCCAACGGCGTACTAGCCAGACCTTGGCTCATGTTGATCCTAAAAAAATCGGGCTCATGTCCTTCGGTGGCGTGTGTGGTACGCACATTAGGCAACCCCAACCAGTCGAGCCTCAGCGTTCCAAGTCGAAATATCTGGCGGCCAGAATTCCAGCCCTAGGAAATTCCCCTCATGTCCCCGGTCCATAATGACTACCGATGAACAATGGAGGGATGCTTTAGTAACTAGACAACGTTACCTACCGTGCCGAGCACGGTTCAATTCCCTCGGTCGCCGCTCATTAAGGTCACCCGTCAACTGCATTGCTTAGTACTACTACTACTACTATACCAGGATGAGCACATAATTGAGCCTGTTTGTTCGTGCCTAGTACTTGAGTTAATATATCTGGCAATGCTCTGGTACGGAGGGATTATCCTTTTACTCTGCATATATAACTTGTCTGAAGTCTAACTAAGCAAAATGTTTGACCAAATCCTTTCTTAAGAAATACAATAGGATAGATGTACGGCTTCAAAATTTATTGCATGATGTAGGTTATGATATTGTTTCGAATCCTGGATCTTAAATTTCAGAAAATCCAAAAGTGAGAATAAATTCTTGAAACTAAGCATGGTCATGTGATATGGCACAAATATTACTTCGTAAGTTTTTTCTTCAATTTGAGACAAGCTGCTTATGACAAGTTGCACAAATGAAGAGCCAAGGTATTTTGGAACAAAGACCTGTCACGTTAAGGCGAACGCTTTCACTATTGAAACAGTGGGCGTTTACATGCTGCCACGAGTCTCCGCTTCTCATCGGCAGGTGCCGTCCGAGAAAGCGTGTGAGTCGACGGGAGGCGTGTGAGCAGACCGTTACGCCGGCTGTTAGGGAGGCGTGCGAGCAGACCACTGTGCAGGCTCACCGGGAGGTGAGCCCTTAAACCAGGCTCCTCCGCCCACCGTCGTCCCAACTGCTCCCACTTTTGATGTCGCCGGCGCCGTAGTTTAAAATCAACCCCGCACTACCCGGTATCGCTACAATCCTCTCTCTTCCTCTCCGATTCTCCTGTCGTCTACCTCCAACTAGCCTGACCTAAACGTACGCCATGCCGCATTACGATGGTCTGCCCTTAGTGTTCCAGTTTCCTGAGGAAGACACCCAGCCGGAGTCTCAAGAACATAAGGCGCTTTGGGACGATCTTGAACTGGGCTTGCGGGAAGACGCCGCGCCTGTCCCCACTCCCGTTCCGGCTCCCATTGCCCCGACTGACGCGCACGCCCGTGCCGGTGCCCATGCATCTGCCAGCGCATGCGCCTGCGCATGCACTGATGTGCGCGCCCGTGCCGGTGCCCGTGCACACGAATGTCTCCACCGCGCCGTTGACAGTGCCTGTCCCCGCGCGGGTGCCCGTTCCCCCCTCAGCCGTAAGGATGGCCGTCGTCGACCGCTTCCTTGCACCAACACCAATCGCCTCCTCCCTCCAGTTGACTCACTCCGAAGTCCAGAACATTTTGGCCTTCCTTGAAGCTAGGCCAACATCCAGGAGTACGCCAACAACGGCGCAAGACGCCGCCGTCACCGTCGGTCAGTGGCCCGACGACACACAGAGCATGGTAGAGGAGCCGCTTCCCACTGCGAGACGCCCCCCCCCCCGGCGTAATCTACATCTGCCATGAAAAACGTTCAGATTGTCATGCTTAAAATCCGAATGTTTATCATTTCCGTTTATTTTATATCAATCATTGTATAATTTAAAGTCGGAGTCAGACTGAACGAAATGTATGGTTTGATCAATTGAATGTTCTGCTAGAGCCGTATCAAATTAAATATAAAACGTCATCAAGCCACATGTATTCCTTGTCATCCAACGACCTAGACTGCTTCAATGTCGAGCGCTCAACATGTTTAGCGTGCAGTTAATTTCATGCCAAAAATAGTGTTAATCACATGACAACACGCAAGTAATATCCTAGTAGTTAATATCCGCATGCACTTAATATACTTCCAAATGAACGTGTATTGCACGTACACACTGACTAGTGCTGCTAGTACGTGAAACTGGTGCCGTGGCTTGTGAACGCGTCCAGATATGGTTAACGGCAGCATCGCCTGCGAGTTCTTCCTGTTTTCCCATGCATTTAAACGCAGAAGGGGAGGAGAGAGAGAGCACACATGGAACCCACTAGTAAGTGAAGGCAAATAGTACTAAAAATAATATTACGTGTTATCCATTAATTAGACTGTGGTAATATAAAAACATTATGTGAACAAAGGGGGTACAACAAACATTGCTATTCTACGTATGTTGCCTATTGACGTGCGGCTTGAAGGCCCGGTCGCATGTTCGATCCTTGACCTTTATTTTTTAATTTGTATATGGGTCCAAATTTGTTTCATGACATGTGGGCCCCTCGTTGTGTAGTTTGTAGCACTTTAATTCGTGGGTCGAAATTTGTTCCATTCCAAGTGGACTATCGGTGTGTAGTTTTGTAGCTTATTTATAATAATTAAAGAGAACAACATAGTTTTTTCAATAATACCATGGTGCGACGTTGAAGGCAAGAAAGGACATGCGAGAGAGCGATGACCGAGCCAGAGGGAAATCAACTAGGGGAGTTGTGTGGGATGCAAAGGTGTTTGGAGTAGTTGTGGGACGAATGCTACGAAAATATAATCTAAACTGACCAGAATAAATGCCTACACAAATTAATCCAAGGTTGGAGTGCCCCTCGCAATGTAAATAGATCCAGCTTTGCGAGGGATGGAGAGGTAGTAGCTTCAACGCGTGGAAGATACGGTGTGAGAAAGCGAGGTCAATCGAGATACATATAGATAGAGAGACAAAGTGAGTGTGGTCCGACATTCATTGAACAAATATATGTGCTCTGGAGAGATATTGTCCAATTGAGCTTTTTGGCAAGGGTGAGGGCTGTAAGATAGAGATTGAGAGATGATCCAGTCACAGACGTGTAGATATATTTTGTGCGTCGGAGGAAGCAAGGTCAACCGATCACATAGGGTCGCCGTGCGATCGAAAGAGTGAGACAGGTTGGAGAGAGTGACCTAGATAGACGATGTGCGTAAGAGAGAGTATACAATGTGAATTGGTCGAATTGGGCTCAAACATGGTGATATATCGTTTTTTTCCGAGAAAGAGCGAGGTCAATCGAGACATACGGAGAGAGAGAGAGAGAGATTGAGTGAGCGTGGCCCACCATGAGGTTGAAAGAGTGGCGGCGACTTGGATGGACTGACCTAGATAGACAATCTGCGTGAGAGAGTATAGAGTGTGTCGATCGAGGCCCGAACAGGGAGATATATCATTTGTGTGTGAAAGAAAACGAGGTTAAACGAGACTCAGATAAATAGAGAGAGATTGAGCGAGTGTGGCCCGCCGTGCGGAAGAAAGAGTGAGACAGTCTTGAGGGAGTGACCAAGATATACAACGTGCATGCGTGCGCACGAGAGGTTGGGGGGGTTAGATAGGCAATGCATGTATTTAGCGCGAGAGGGTGAGAGGGAGAGGGGGAGAGAGAGCTCGGCATGGGGTGCAATGGCGGGTGTGTGAGGTAAATACATTTGGTAACAGAGTGGAAAAGGGGGTTGTGTAGTTGAGAGACTTAGAGATCGAAACATGGAGAGACAGAATGAACGTGTGTTGGAAACTGATAGCTTCCTAAGGTGGTTAGGAGAGGAAGATTGACCGATACAGGAAGTATGTAGCGTTTGTGCGC